>NC_080022.1:100473186-100784096 GCF_030020395.1 Manis pentadactyla | reverse complement strand
GCCTTAGTTTCCCTGTGTTCCCATGCTCCACCCACCCACTCTCAGCCTCATCTACATCGAGGTAGTTGGGTGACCAAAAGGTCATTGTTTAAATGAAAGTAAAGCTCTTTTGACTGTTATCAGATTGCAAGTCCCCTGGCAAGAATGACCTCACCTAGCGAGGGTGACCTTCGCAGATACCAGCCGTGTCAACAGCGCCTGCTACCCCCTGTTTTGGGTTCCTTTGTCATCCTGGCTTTGGGGCAGGCCCTGACTCCACCTGCATACCTCCCATGTACCCTAGGTTTGTGTAAAGTTTGAAAGCCCCCAAAGCCCATCAAACCATTATTTCACCTGTGCCTCCCAACGGGACTGAATAACAAGGTATTACCCTTCCCATTTTATAGAAGAGGACACTACCCCTGAGAAATGACCGTCTCTAGGTCACAGCTGGGAAACCCTGGGGTCAAAGTTCCAGCTCAAGGAGCAGGAGGGAGAAAGAAGAAGGCAGGAAGAAGGTGGCAGGTTGGAACCCAGGAAGGAGGGAACCCAGACTAGGCACCTGAAGCATGAATGCAGACACCCCAGAAGGTACTAGAAACAAGATAGAGCCTACGTGCTCTGAAGACTGGACCAGAATCCTGCACATAGTAAACCAGGCTATTTTTATGTTTCTAGTGTTTTCTGTGTTAATTTCCCTCATTTTCTCCCATAGCAGGAAGTAGTTAAAAACTCATGAAGTTCCAGGTGGCCTCAGCTGAGCAGAGGGGAACCAAAGCAATAGGTCTGCACCTGTGGTTGTGCCAGAAGGTTGAAAGGGCAGCACCCCAATGCAGGAGAATCATAAAGGGGAGAGGGCCAAGGGGACAGAAGAGCCTTTTTGTTATTGTCATCCCCACCCTGAACCCAGACACCTGGAGGGGATCAGAACTTAACTATAGAAATCCTGGGTTTTTCTGGCGTTAAAAGAAGTTGGTTGCCCTAACCGCCCATAAGGTTGCTGTGAGATTCCATCACTCACATGACAAGCAGAGCTGACCTTGAGCAACACAGGGGTTAGGGGCACCAAGCTGTATACTTGGAAAATCCAGATATAACTTTTGATTCCCCCCAAACTTAACTATTAATAGCCTACTGTTGACTAGAGGCCTAACCAATAACATAAACAGTTGATTAACACGTATTTTGTATGTTGTATGTAATAAATGCTTTATTCTTACAATACAGTAAGCTAGAGAAAAGAAAATGTTTTTACAAATTGTTGCAAATCTCCAAAAAATTTTCCAATACATTTATTGAAAAAAATGTGCATGTAAGCGGACCCATGCAGTTCAAAGCTGTGTTCTTCAAGGGTCAGCTGTACTGAGCTCTAGGCACCTGGAATACCAAAGTAAAGATCTCTGCCCTTGTGCAGCTTACATTTTAGTGAGAGCAGACAGACCACAGACACTAAACGGAATAAAGAGTAAATTGCATGGTATGCTGGAAGATGTTAAGTGCTGCGGGAGCAGGGTAAGGGGAGAGGGAGCCCTGGGTTGGGGTGGGTAGCAATGTTAAGGCAGTGATCCAGGCAGCCTTGTAGGAAAGGGGAGCATGAGCCACGTGGGTATCCGGGAGCGCTCACCCACTGCAGGGAGAGATGGAGCCCCGAGGGCTGGGAACAGGAGTTGGTCAGTGAGGCCGGGCAGGGGGAGTGAGGGGAAGAGTGGTGGGAGCAGAGGTCAGGGAGGTGAGGGGCTGGGCAGGCCATGAGCAGCCTTGCTGGCCATTGCACAGACTTGGTAGAATGAAATAGGGAGCCACGAAGAGTTTGATCCCTCTAGCTACTGTCTTGAGAAAGGACTGAAGGGGCAATGAGAGGCATGGTGGCAAGCCACGGTTATGACCCGGGAGAGAGATGACAGTGGCTGGGACCTGGGTCGAACACTAGGAGGGAGCAAGAGGAGATGGAAGGCTGGATGTAGGGAGAGATGACTGGATTTGCTGATCATTTTAGTGGGGAATGTGAGAGAGAGGAATCAAGGATGATGCCACAGTTTTTGGCCTGAGCTCCTGGAAGGATGGAGCTGCCATAAACTGAGATCATGTGTGTTGTTGTAGCTACTAATCACCTACTCCTGGCCAGGTCCTGAGTCAACCACTTTGCACTCTGGTATCATTCAATCCTTACAACCCCAGGAGGTAGGAATTAATCCCCTCAGCCCAGAGAGGGTAACAAACTGACCATAGTCACTCAGCATGCAAATGGCAGAGCTCAGATGCCCCAGGCTGGTCTGACCCCATGGGGCAGGTGTGCACAGCTGGCCCCAGGACTCAGGATACCAGTCTCCTCTCCTTGCCTGACCTTGTCTGGCCTTGTACTTCACTCCCTCTTTCTCTTACATCAAGCTGCCTCAAGGCTACAGAGCTCCCAAGACCTGATGTTTTATGTATGCTGGAGACTTATTTGGGGCACACTTCAAAATTCCTTATTTGACTATCCTAAGTAGGAGGGTGGCCAAGACTAGGATGTTTGGGAACTTACTCAGAAGCCTTGGGTGGACAGGTGGACTATGAGTCAGGAAGGTGACAGGTGGGGGAGAATGCAGGGAGGCTCAGCAGCTGTTGCAATAAAAATGTGGGATTCCTATAAACATAGTCAGCTCTGAAGCACTTCTTCTCCCACCAGAGCACCCACCCTGGAGGTGCTGCTTCCCCACACTCAGGAGTTCTTTGGCCCTTCCAGAGCACTGATTCACAGTTTACAGACAAAACACACGGACTCAGAGATGTGACCCTGCTCTTACTCATATATGGGATCTGCGTTGCGTGTATGTGTGTGTGCGTGTGTGCATGCATGTGCACACAGGGAGCAGGCAGTGAAGGGGGCAAACCCACAAGCACAGCATGACAGGAGTCGGGCCCCATCACCCAAGCCTGGGGACACCTTGGACCTCCTTTCAAGGTGACTGCAAGCGAGACACGGCTGTGTTTCTCCTACGCATCAAGACAGAGCTGTCATCTGGGGCCTGGCCCTGGGCCAAGTCTCAACATGAGGCTGCTAAGAGCAATTTAGCAATGAGCTAGGGCTAGGAGTGCCTGGAGGCAATATGGGTTCCTCGCTAAAGCTGCACTAAGGAGTTGGATGTGAAACCTTGCCATCTGCTGAGTCACAAAGGAGGCCTTAAACATGTATAAACGCTTTGTGCCAGGCACTGTCACACACACACACAGACAACTTGTTTTACTTGTCACAACTGTGGGGTAGGGGTCATCCCACTGGAAAGAATCTGAAGTTCAGAGAGGTCAAGAGACGTTCAGAGGCCTCGCAGCTGGGGTCTCTGATTGTACACTTGGCTGCCTGACTTCCCAAGGCCCAAGGTCTTTAACATCTCCATTACTCATGCCTCAGCCCCTCAACACCCCTTTTCTGACTGGACCCCAAATCTGCTAAGGAGTGGTTCTGGGTCAATCCAGCTTTCTTTACAGAGGCCTTACCCTCTCTGGAGCCTCCTGGTCAGTCCTGAGATGAAGGAAGCCTGTGGAGACAGCCTAAGTCTTGGGAATGGGAAGGCAGGGGGTCATACTGACACGTTCTTGAAAATTTTCTGACTTCCTTGTCCTTTGGGGCAGAAAGCAGACCAGGACTGGGCCTGTGGATGAAGAAAAGGGCACGTCTCTCTTTTGGAGGCCCAGCATCTGAATGAGGTGGCCTGTATGACATCTGGTATCCTTAGACCCATTCTCTCCCTATCCCACCCCTAAGCCTCCACTCCAGAGTGAAGTCACCTGTCTCCCATGGCTCTGTGTCAGCCCTGCTGCTGAGCCTCCACCATTCCACCTCCTTTCCCTCCTTCCCTGCTCAGGTGTCTGGACTCTACGCAGTTTCTCCTGTCAGAGAAGAAAACATTCCTATTTGGTTGGTGGGGCTGAGGTGCTCCCCCTCCCGAGGGCAGCTGCAGCTTGATGCGGCCCTGTACACTGAGTCCTCATCTCAAAGGACAGAATTGCTAGGAAAGGGCTGCCTCACCTCATGGAGGGGCACTTTGCATAGAGTCTGCCCCTGACTTTGCCAAAACTCCAGGGAGGTTTGATTCTCTGGGCTCAGGGCTTCAGGAACGTAGGAGGCTAAAGCAGAGGTGCTTGGAGCCCTAACTTCCCAGCACTGAGGTTTAGGCTGGGGGTGGGACTGCAGAGCGTGGTCACAGTTAGGGATGTGAGCATGATAAGACCCATGCTTTCCCTGCTTTGCATGCTGCTGGCTATCCCCGAAGCTGGGTGTTGACCCTTCCCAACTCCCTCCTAAACTGTCACTTAGCAATCTACTGGTCTGGGTGCAGAGTCTGCTCTGATTCCACGTGTGGGGAGCTGCTGCACAGAGCCAGGGGATTTGCACATGCAGTAGGCCTGGTGGAGGCCAGAGACAGAGCCCAAGAGAGGGGCGGGGCGGGCACACAGACAGCCTCTGTTGGCTTGAGAGGCAGAACAGTGGCCAGGGCACATACTGTCGTTTGCAAATAAACAACCTCAAGCTGGGGGGAACAGCTCATCTTTGTACTGGTCAGTACTGATGTGGCTCCTGCAGCTCCCACCCCCTGCCCAGCTAGGGTTCTTTCCTTGCCCACTGGAGCTTTAGAACTGGGGTAGGTGGACAGGGGTGAGGTGAAGCCCAGGCCTGAGGCACCTGACTCTGGACTTGAGGATGCACTTCTTTCCCAATGGCCTCTCAGTTGTGACCCCTCATTCAGAGTGGTTGTGGCAATTTGGGCTTAGGACCACAGGCCCCATGCCCATCCCTGCTAGCCAGGACCTGTGCCCGCTTCAGTGAGTTATCAATCCCTCTCTCTGTCTAGCACCCGAGCTGTGGTTCTGTGCCATGCACTGCCAGAATCCTAGAAAGTTAGGGAGACTTGGTGTGTGGATAAGGAACCCAAATCCAGAGAGGTTAGGTGACTTGCCCAGAGCCACACAGCTGGAGAGTAGCTGAACTGGTTGACTCCCATGTTCTTGGAAGAATGTTCTTCCCATCTGTTTATATGGGTCCCTCCCCGACGCCAGCCCACATAGGAGAGCCCAACCTGGGCTGGGACAGTTGTTGCCTGCACACATGTGGTGCTTAGCAAAGCAGCCTGCATGGTTTCACAGTGAGTCTTGTGTTCTGGTCACCCCAATGAGCTTGGGGCTGCAGGAGGGCAGGGGCCCTACTTGCTTTTCTCTAACTGCTGTCCAGTTCACTGTCCCACTCAGGTCCAAAGTCAAGGCCCAGCAAACTCTGCTCAGTGAGAGAGGGGATGCATTAAGGCCTGGAGAAGAAACTGGCTGAGGATGTCTAAGGCTTTTTCTCTCAGAGGGAGCAGAGACATGAGTTGTGCAGGAAGGCGGGGAGATGTTTGTAGAAACAGGACTTGCAAAGCAGGGAGTTGGCCAAATTCATTCAGACTGACCCTGGAATGGGCCCTGCTCACCGAGCTGGCTGAAGTACTCAGAGCTGAAGGCCGGCGATGGCTCCTCAGGGAGGGTGGGGAAGGAAGGCTGGCCAGAGACAGCAGCGGCAGGATCAGGCACGGGAGGCTTCGAGCTGGCATAAGGGTATCATGGAAGGTTTACAGGCCCTCAGGGGGCAGACTGCTGGGACTTCTCTGCTCCCAGGCCACAGAGAGTCAGCCAGCCCCATAACTGGTATGTATCCAGCTTCCCATGAGCCCACTGTGGTGTCAGAAGCCTGGTTTGGGGGCAGTGGGAAGGCAGACACCCAGAAACAGAAGCTCGGTCTGCCAGGGGACACAAAATAGTAGGGGCAAGTAAAAGAACACACACAAATCATGGTTGAGAATGATCATATCATGGTCAAGAATGGTTCAATAGCAAAGCCGGGGTGATCAAATGCAACAGGAGGCAGTGGGTGAGGGTCCCAGCTACTGTGCCTAAACATCAGGCATCTGGTCTTCTATTTCTTTCCTTCTACCACTGCAGCACTGCCCCCCGCCCCCACCCTACATGCATAGCATCCCTACAGAATAGGGCCACCATCCCTATACAACATATTAGAGGCTAGAGAATAACTTCCTATAAATCACGACTCTGTGAGGCCTTGGTGACATCTCAGCTTCAATCCTGAATTTACAGCTCTCAGGGCACTCACACTGTTGGCCACCAGCTGCAGGGCACTAAAACATCTTAAATTTGTTGACTGATGGACTAATTATTAGTGTGGGGGTGGTCAGCACACATAGTTTGGGGAACAATGGTGCGCAGGCAGGAAAAGCAGAACACCACTTGGCAAAGTGCAAACGGTGTCATATATGAAGATGAGAAAGGACTAGAATGGTTCTCCAGTGAGGTTTCCCAGAGCAGTTCTTTGGTTCCCACTTATGAACATTCACACTTTCCCCGCAGATGGAACTTCCCCACCTCCTTTCATCCAGTAGGTCCCTTCCCTATTTTGAAACTGACTTCGAGGGAAGGTCTCTCTAAGCCTCACTCTGAGTAAGCCCATCAGATCTGCCCCCCTCTGTGTATTCGGCTCAGGCACCCAACTGTCAGTCCCTAAGGGCCAGGATCTGACTGTCTGGTCTTTCTTGTATATAAACAAGCTTTCCACTCAAGCTCCATGCCTAGCTCTGGGCTGTGTCGGATTCAGTGGAAGATAAGGTGTTACAAACTAGGCCTTGCCGCTCGCAGCCTCATTAGGGAGTCCGCACAGGAACCCGCCAGAATGAATAGCCTTACAAGGCAGCCTGGATTTGATGTCAAATGAGCAGAAGAGTCAGGACTTTTACTGTTCATTTGCTTTTTTAAATTTATTTTTTGTTTATAGAAGCTTTATTCATCATCTCTAAAAACTAGAAACAAACCAACTGGCCCTCAAAAGTCAATACCTTTAAAAAGTATGGGAGAGGAAGAGGCACTGAGAGCTGAAAGATACCCCAGCTTCTTGAAGAATCTGGGTCTTGGAAGAATTTGGGCAGATAGAAAAGAAGGGAGGAAATCCCAGGAATGGGAAATTGCTTGAGTCAAAGGGTGGGAGGCTGAAAGGGCATAGGTCAAGTTTGGCAAATATGTGGCATACATGACATTACTGTTCTGTCCCTTGTCCGTGGAAGAAGACATTGCTTATTGATGGTAGCACTGCTTCCCACTGACTCGGAGCCCAGACTCTTTCTCACGGTAGCCGTCACCAATCGGTTAAAGCTGGCAGGTGGGATTCACTATATTGGCCTGTTCTGGCTAGAATGTTTGGAGCTCTAAGAAAATGGATGGGACTGGAGCAGACCTGTGTGTGGAAGAGAGGGGAAGAAAGGCAAATCCATGGAGCTGTAGGATAGCAGAGCTGGAATGAGCCAGAGGATCTAGTTCCTCATTTTAACTTTAGAAGTCTAGGACTGGAGCGAAGAGTACTTACAAGGTCTGTGAGGGTTATTGGCTGAGGTGTCGGACCTCAGACCTCCTGACCCCTGCCTGGACCACAGATTGGGGCCCGTTGTTCAGAAGGGCCTTGGATACTCAGCTGCTGAGCTCAGACCTAAGCCTGTGCAATTGGATTTGGCCGCACAGGCCCAAGGCCAGGGTCTTCTGAGCAACTTCTTTACTCCAGCACACCTCTCTCCTCCTCTTCCAAACTCCCATTCCTCAGGCGCTGGAAGCCTGAGGTGATGTGGTATTGGGGCGGGGGGCATGCCCAGGTTCAGTGGGGCCTCTGGGGCAGAGAAAGCAGTGGACTCCCTCTCGCCTCTCTTCCCTGCAGAGCCTGCCCTGAGGGAGAGAAACACCAGTGATGGATTTCCTACCCAGCTCCCAGGCTACAGGGAGCCATTGATAGTTTTTTAACATGGGAGTGTTATGATAGTGTTATTTATAAGATCTTATTATGAAAGATTAATTGGTCCGGAGTCCTTCCGTGAGAGAATGCCTCTCACTGGGACATTCCTCAGTGAGTCTGAAGCTCTGTGGAATGGGGTCCCTCTGGCCTGAGGGATGAGGGGGCCAGTGGGAGGGGTCTGCGGGTCTCAGCTGGGTTGAGGAGGTGGAGGAGGACTTACCCACGGGAACAAAGCCATGAGGCCAAGGCCCACGGAGGTTGTCAGGGGGGGTCAGGAGCAGAGACCAGCAAGCACGCACAGCTAGGATGGCTTTGGTCTGTCAGACCTGGTACGGACTGGTTACTTGTTTTACCATTTGTTTCCCTGGAGTAGATGTAAGTAAAGGGGTGTGTTGTAGGCTTGTCTTGGGGTGGGGGTGGGGGTAGAATGAAGTGGAGGATTGGGGAGACTCTGGCCTTTCTGCAGGCAGGTTCTGGGGATCCAAGAAGAGGGAGGTGGGAAGCAAACCCATGACCAAGAGTGGGTGGTGGCAAAGAGGGGCACCAAGAAGGATGCAGCCTGCAGGCAGCTTCTCAAGATGAAGGGGGTCAGTCAGGAATACCCCTGGGCAGAGCTGAACAGCAGGACCTGAGCACCTCTGTTGGATCACAAGCCTCCAAGAGGGAGACCGTACTCCCACCTTCCTCAGGACACAGTCACAGGCTCTAGAAACTGGGCACATAGCCATGACTTTGCTTGGCTGGGATTGACTTTATTCTCTTCCTGACCATTCTCCAAATCATTATCAATTCTCCCACTTATAGAGATGGGCAGGAGGGCAGAGCATTCTCCCTGCTCAAGGAGGGGCCATCAGAGTAAGAGTAGGAGGGGCTGGAGCCACTGGGAACCGAGAGATAGACTAATCTTCCTCATCAGAGGTCACCACGGATGCCCCATTTTCCAACCCCAGCTTCCACTTCTCAGAGCTCACCCTCTCTGGGGAAGCTGATTGTTGCTCAACCTTTGCTTCTTCAAACGTTATCCCCTCGGCTTCCGGCCTTTGCACCTTCATCATTCTCCCTTTAGAGCTTTAGTTCCTCTTTTTCTACTTCTTCTGTAGCTTAATCTTCCTAAATCCCTTAAGCCAGGAGTCCCCCACACTCTGTCACTGGTCTCTTGTCCTTAGACATCCCCATGGTCTCCCTGGCGGACTCTCACCACTGGTATAGCTTGGATGGCCACTTGCTGTTTGGTGACTCTACAGCCCTGATTGCACCTTTGATTCTAAGCCCTCATTTCTAAGAACCGGCTGGGCAGGTGCACTTGGAAGCCCCCCACCATCCCCAAGCTCAACATATCCATTGCTGGGGGCTTCCACGGAGAGCCATGCTGGAGGCCACACTTCAGGGGCCGGGCCTAGGGACGAAGCTGCCCTGCTGGCCGAGTCTTTGCTTCAGTTCAGCAGCATCACGCTCACCGTCATGCTGCAGGAGGCTGCCTGCCCTCCCTCTTGTCTCTGGCCACTCTCCCTTCTTCTTTCTCCTGTTGACATGCAGAACTGAGACCACTCTGGCAGAGTCTGGGTTACTGATGTCAGCTCTGGAGGACTGAGGCACAGTGCTGGATAAATTCTAAATTCATTTGGAAACCATTCTAGTTGAGAACTCACAGGAAGATAAGAGGGGGCTGAATGGGGAGAAAGGCCACTCTTATTATTAATTGAAATATTAATTGAGCTCCTTCTTTGGGCCAGGGACTGTTTTAGGGACCCAAGATACAATGGAGAAGACAGACAAGGCCCTGTTGGAGAGGAGCTCACAGACTAAGGGAGGACCAGGCACAGAGCACGGGATTAGAGAAAGGCAGGTGCACAGGAGGATGCACAGGACTGAGGGAGCACAAAGGGCAGGGGCTGAGACCTAAAGGATCACTGAGAGCTAAGAGGGAAGGGGAGGAAAGATTGTTCCTAGGCAGAGGGAAGAACATGTGGGGCGATCCAAGGCAGGAGTGGGCTCGACACTTCTGAGGAACTGAGAGAGGCTCAGGGTGGCTGTAGAGTGTTGAGAAAGTGGCCTCTGAAGAGGAGGGAGAGGTGGGCAAGGGCTGTACCACACAGGGCATGGGGGTGGACATGCGGGGTGGGGCAAAGGTATCAGATTTCAGCCAGGATAAAGATGCATTTAAATAAGATATTCTGTGTTGCTGTGTGGTAGTCACATATTAGGGTCTAGAGAGGACATTGTGGTGGGTAAAAGATGGTGGCCTGGGCTAGGGTGATGGCTGTCAATGGACAGGAATGGTCAGATTTTGAGGATATTTAGGAGGATCTGGAGACTAAGGAAGAGCAGATGAGTCAAGGACAAGTTTGCTTTTTTTCAGGTGTATAACCCAGGGTATATTTGAATTTGTGCCCTGGAAAGTTCAGTTGTGGATATATGGAGCAGAGGTCCTGTGGGGCCTCAAATAAGATGTCAAGTCATGCAGGGTTGTCCAAGAAAATAAGGATGCCCAGTTAAATTTGAGTTTCAGATAAACAACAAGTAATTTTTAGTATAAATCTGTCCTAAATATTATATAGAGCCTTCGTACACTAAAAATTTTTCATTGTTTATATGCAATTTAACTGGGCATCCTGTATTTTTATTTGCTAACTCTGACAACCCTACCATTGAATATACATGGATCTGAAGCTCAGGAGATCAGTCTAGCCAGAAGCATATGCTTGACGATTGTCAGCATAGAGCAGCACTTGAAGCATCAGAAATGTAGGGGGGCTCAGGATCAAAACAGAGAGAAAGGAAGACCTAGGGCAGAGTCTGATTAACTCCAACATTTAGGGTTTGGGTAGAGGAGAAAGGAGAAGGGAAAACAGAAGAGTAGCATAGAAGCTACTGGTCATGCAGCAGAAAAGTCAAACACGCAAGGGCTAAAAGTATTCTGTGCATGTATGGAGAAGTCATTAGTGGTCTTGGTGACAGCAGTTTATTTATGTTTTGTGATGGGGAAAAACATACCAGTGAGTTGAGCAGTAAATGTTTTCCTGTGAAGGAGAAGTGGTAGGTGGAGGAAGAGGTAGGATTAAGGGAGGGCTTGATTTACTATTAGAGACATGAACTTGTTTAAGTGTTGATGGGAAGACATGAGTAGAGAGGGAGAAGTTCAAGAGGAAGGAAAAGGGGATAGGCAAGATCTCTGGATGGCCGTAAGGAAGGGGAAGGATCCAGAACATAAGTGGCAAGATTAAATAGGAGGCCAGGGAGCAAAGAGGACTGGGAGGGTACAGGCAGGTTAGGAGACGAGATGACAGGATGCTGAAAGTTTGCCTGCCTCAAGGCTCCAATTGTATTCTTTGAAGGGAGAAGTGATATCTTCTCCTGAGAATGAAGATGGAAACAAATAGGTAGAAGGTTTGAGGACAGGGGATAGGTTTAAAAAGGTGGAGTTGAATGGATGTTGAAGAGGAAAAGCATAGCAGGCAGTCTGAAGACCCAGTGCACCTCGGTGACCAGCAGGGATCAGGGGTCCAGTCGGCCTGCTGGTGTGGATTTCTCCAGCAAGAATCACCGTAGGCACAGTGCAGAGGAAAAAAAGAGCTGGTTCATCCACAGCTGGGATTTTGCCTGGCAGTGCAGCAAAGGGGAGTTTGCCTTATAGGGGAGAAGGAGTAAAATTCTGAGCTGAGCAATCTAAGCCATGAGACAGGAAAGTGAAGAAAAGGGGGTGTTTCTGGGTAGGCAGAAAGTAGAGGGGTCTGGGCATTCCTGATGGGGTCAGAGGACAGGTATAGATGAAACAATTGTGTGAATAGGCAGAGAGGATAGGATGTCAGAATTAGTAATTTCAGAGGTGGGGGAGTTCTGGGTGGTGACTAAGTCTGGGGAGTAGTGATTAGAGTGGGTGGCCAGCACACAGTGGGACAGAAGGTTGTCAGAGAGTGAGAAACCCAGAAACTAAGAGGCTGGGGTGTGGGCTGGGTGACTCTCATGGCCGCTGATGTCATCCATGGTGACAGCAGGGCCTCCCTGTGTCCTCCACACATTTGCCTCTCTTGGCAATGCCTCCCTGTTTGTCAGACCAAGGGGGCAGCTGTGGTGGTGGGCTGGAAGAGGGGAGGTGGTGGTGGCTAGAAGTGGGAGGGACTGTGAAATGCGCTCATAGTAGAGATTTTGTGGAAACTTTGAACAAAATGGATTCCTTTCAGTCCTCCTAGGCTGATGGGGTCCATGGCTTGTCATCAACGTGCAGTGGGACCAATGTTCTTTCTCTTCTTGGTGTTACTTCAGGAGCCTAAAGAACTGGTACTGGTAACAACCCAGAATGGTAGGCTCCTCTTCCCCTGCCAGCCCCCGAGCCTGCTCCTTCCCTTGTGTTCTTTCAGCCACTCTGGCTAGAAAACTCAGTCTCAATTGCCATATCTAACTGGCCATTCATTCTGCCTCTTTCTATTCCCTTTCCCTTTTTCTGATTCATATCATTGTCATCCGTCTCCTAACATTACGATGGATTCCTAAATGATTTCTCTGCACATCCCCCATTCCAATGTTCCCCAGCTTCTCCCCCTTCTCAAGAGGCCAAGGCCAAGGAGAGGACACTCTTAGCAATGCTTTCTCCAAATAGACACTTCACACAGCCATTGATATAATCTTCCTAAAACACTGTGTAGTCTATCTACTCCCATCTTCAAAATGTCTCAGAGGATCTCTGTGTCCATGGAACAAATATCAAACTCATTAGCATGGTATTCAGGACTCCTCTTGACCCAGCCCTGTTTTCCTTGTCACCCCATATCTCTTGCTTCCTCCATGCACCATGTGCCGATCCCTCTGGGCTGTTTTCTGTTTGCTGTAATAAGCTGGGTTCTTTTTTGACTCTGAGGCTTTGCATGTGCTGTCCCCTCAGTGTGGTCTGTCTTTCTCCCCACTCTCCACCTGCATCCTGTAGGACTTAGCCACACTCGCATCTTCTCTCTGGTGCCTTATCTGATCCTCACCATTCAGAATTAGGTTTTCCTCTACAACAAAGCCAGGAAGTTGCCAGAATCCCTGTTTAGCTTGTATTTTCAGTCTTGTAGTACACTTAGCTGTTTTGAAGTCATTCATGTAACACTGATTCTGAAAACATGTCTAAAACACTAAGCATCCAAAAGAAAAGACTAGTCCCACCTTTAAGGTGCTCACATGCAGGGGGCAGGGCAGGGGGGAAAGGTGGGGGCCAGCTGACAGACAAGACAAAGCTTCGAGGTACCTGCTGAGATCAGCGATAGATACTCCTGATTCCAGGGGGTGGAATTGCTGGTTTATATTTGTCTCCCCAGGTACAACCTAAGAAAAACGTTTTATTTATTTGAGTACCCACCCATATCCCTGCCCAGAGCCTGGCACATCATAAAAGTACCCTCTGTGATTTATTAGGATGCACCTCACGCTCCTGGACTGCAGGAGCTGTGACTGCAGGAGCTGTGTCTTCCTCATTCTTTTATTTTGCTTTCCAGTGCCTTGTACTACATATGTCAGAGTCAACATCGACTGATATGAATTAAGAAAAAGAGTTGCTCGGAAGTAGCAGGTGCTCTGGGGACCTGTGAGTAAATAGTTGGCTGGGATATGTTTCAGACCAGACACGTCTCACAATTCATGTGACTGCTGTCTAGACTCAGGCACCAGCGGGTCACCACTCTTTCTGGCGCGGCTCCCGGACTTCTCCCGTGCACTCTTCTGCACACAGCCAGGCACCGGGAAGGGACACTTCCAGCACACAGAGGCATGGTCGGGGGCTACAGGACCTGGGCGGGAGTGATACCCTGGAAGGGTGGGGAGAAATGCAGAGATGTACCTGCAGAGAACTGCCCCCATTGTGGACTGGGCCCCATTTTGGTTTTGGAGGCTGTGTATTCAGCAGTTGTGGCATCAGCCACTGAGTCACCTGCCTTAAAAAGAAGTGGACCTGTTCCCTAACTTTGGGGAGATGTTGGGAGAAAGTGTCTGCTCCTAGAGCAGGTGCAGAGGTCTCCAGGAGAGCCCCTTCCTTCTCCCCACCTCTACCCATTTGTCTGTAGGCGGTGGGGGGTGGGGGGTGGGGGCAGAGTTGGTATGCAGAGGCTAAGGAAGTTATGGTAAAAGCTGGAAAGGGTCCCAGTTCCTGGGCTGAGGAAACCCCCCCCCCAAGGTTCTACAGTTCCTACCAGGAAATGGGGAATTCCCAGCAGGTTTTGGGGCTGTGGGGAGGGCAAAAGAAGGTGCCAGACAGTCATGTCAGCATTTCATTAGCAAGGGCATCTCCTCCTGAGGCAAGTCCCTGTTTATTCCCTGAGAGGAGAAGTGGGCCGTTAAGACCCAAGGTGCCCCTACGAGGCTGGGGATGTACACAAGGCCGGCTGCGCCCTCCCGGCTCCTCAGGGCTCCTCAGGGCTCCTCCTCCTCCTCCCAGTGCTTCTCCCTGGCCCTCGTTATTCCCTCAAGTCTTCCTCTTATCTCCTTTCCTAAACCAGGAGAAAGCAAGGGAGGCCTAGGTTTGTTCTCTCTGTACAAGGTCTGCAAGATGCCGCGGGAAGGGCCTGGGATCTGGTCTGCGCTCATCTGCCTGCAGCAGGTGTGGGCTCTGGCTCTGTCTGGGCAAGTCACTCAACTGCTCTGAGCCTAGGCTTGTTCCTCTGTAAAACAGGAATGTCCCTTTGCAAAGCTTCTGTAAAGAGCCATTCTGCATAAGGGCTCTCTGAAAATTTGCTATAGACATTCAGTTATTCATTTATTCAAACATCCATTCTGCACAGTATATATTGATGTCTACTAAGTGCTGAGCTGAGCACTTTTCTATGTGCTAAGGATGTAGCACTGAACAAAACAAAAATCCCTGTTCTCCTGGAGCTTGTACTTCAGTGTGAAAGATGCACAAGACACTAACAAACAAATACATATTAATAATATATAATAAATATAACTTTCTGCCATGCACAAAAATAAAGACAGAAGGTGGGATAGTTTCACCTTAGGATGCTCAGTAAAAGCTTCTTGGAAGAAGTGACACTTAGACAGAGACCTGAATGTAATAAGGGAGAGGGCCAGGTGACTATCTGGGAGAAAGCAGTCCAGGCAGAGGGAACAGCATTGCAGTGCTCTGAGGCAGGGAGGCCCTTGGCTCAAGCCCCAGCATGGAGCCCATGTGGCTGGAGCGGAGGGCCAGTGTGGGGGTGAGGTCAGAGGAGGTGTCAGGGCCGGAGCCTGGAGGGCCTTGTTTATCACATTAGGGAGTTTGGGTTTTTTTCTAAGTAACGGTTTTAAGCAAAGGAGTGACATGATCCGATTTATGCTTTTAAGATTACTCTGTATGAGGAGTTCACTGCCAAAGTGCAGCCAGGCGAGCTGATAGGAAGCTGCGATGATCATTCGTCACAGCTGATACCCCATCACCTCCATCCCAGCCCAGTTTTCACTGCAGAGCGGCACACAGTACAAAGCTCCTCTCCCATCTGCCTTCCTCTGCTCTTCCAATCTCCTGGTTTACTTCCAACTATGTCTAGAGTCTCTCCCCACAGCCCACAGAAGGGCACCAAGGGGACTGCTCCAGTGGGACTTTTCAGGCTAGACCTCTCTGAGGCATTCTGTGTTCTCAACCCCTCCTCCTGTCACCACTCCCTGGACATCTTGCACGTACCAGCTGGGCTCCTGAAGTGCAAATACAAATGCCCATCCAAGGTCCTGTCTCAACCAGCCTTCTCCCCTCCCTGGGGGCTCCTCTCACCTGGTGATGTATCTGTGCTGCAGCTCCCATGTTCTGCCCAGGCCCCTTCTCCCATTCCACCTGCGGGCAGCTCTGACACTCTCCTGCCACTGCTGCTGGCAGCTAATACCCTCCCTGGCAAGCCATTCCATCACCAGTGTTCACCAGGTGCCCACTCTGGGAACTCCTTGAATTCTTTCCAGGTGAAGGTGAGCCACAAAGACTGAACCCCTACCCTATGGTGGAGATGGAAAAACACACAAACCACTTTATGATAGCATGTTGGGGAATAATAAATGCTATGATGAAAATCAGAGCAGAATAAGCAGGTGGAAAGTGATGGGTAAGGGGCACTCCAGATAGAACCTGAGTTACTTGACTGCACGTGCCATATGAATGTCTAAGGAGAGTGTTTCAGGCAGAGGAAAGAGCAAGTGCAAAGTCCCTGAGGTGAGAAATGGGCTGGTAAAGAAGGCTAATGTGGCTGGAACTGGGGAAGAGGCAGTGGATGAGGCTGCTTCATGCATAACTCCAGAACCTCTTCTAGTCTCAGGCTCCAGTGTCCTGTGACCTTCTGGACTTCTCCAGCCAGAGATCCCACAGGCATCGCCGTTAACTCATTGGGCCCAGAACTTAATCCATTTTTTTCTCCTGAAACCTGTTTCTCTTCCTGTCCTCTAGTCTAAACTATCCCCCATGCTGGTAAGTGGGGAGTGGCTGCCACTCCTTTTCTCCCCCACCCCACATACCCAGTCAATCACAAATCCCACTGAACCCCATTTAAAAATATTTCTTGTACCTGTCTCCTCTTTTTACTGGGTCAGGCTGTCACCCCTGTCTTGAGGATATTGTAAGGCTCTCCTAACTAGCTCTTTGATAATTCTTTGATCAGAAAGAGGATACATACTTAGATAAAAGCTAAATAACACAGGCAGCTTGTAATATGCCAAGGGAGGGCAGGGGCTGGATGAAGTCAGCTGGAGCAAGCAGGGCAGGCTTCGTGGAAGGACACCTCATTCTCTCCCAGCTAATAGCCATATACAGCTGGGACCCCCACTACGACTGCTCTCCCGAGACCTGGCTTTGTTTACCCCCCTGGGTACTTGCTTGCCCTTGGCTGCCCCTCTAGGAGCTCAAACTGAACACACCCAAGTTTGCACTCACCGTCTCCCCACTGGAAGACCTGCTCCTCTCAGTAAAAGAACCCCACTGCCCACCAGCTTAATCAGAAACCCGGGCGCCACACCTGACTCCCCTCCCCCACCTCTCTGCCTCAGCAACCACGGAGTCCTGTTAGCTGCAAAGGGCTGCACTCTTTATTGTTGCCTCAGCTCCTCAGCTATTACTTGGTTCAAGCCACAGACCCCAAAATTGCCTCCTAATGGGTCTCCAAGCCTTCTGCCTGCCCTTGTCCAATCTGTGATCTACCCTGTAGACATACTAGACGATCTAAATTGCTAGTCAGCTCATTGCAAGCCTCTGCTATAAATCTTTCATCAGTTTCTCATGGCTCTTAGGATACAGACCAAACTGTGTGGAGCCTCTAGGTAACTCTCAGCCTCTTCTCTCACTATGCCCCCTCACACTCACCAGACTTTCTGATCAACGTTCAGTTCCTAGAATGCACCATCTCTTGCCTCAGGCCTTTCTACTTTCTGCTTCCTCTAGTCCTAACTTGCCTGGTGCCCCTTTTCTCCCTGGCTATTGCCTAATTCCTACTCACTCCTCAAGAAATCAACATTGTCACCTCCTCCAGCAAGCCCTCCATGATCTTTTCAAGGCTGGGTGAGGTGTTCCTCCCAGGTGTTCCCCCAGCACCCTGAGCTCACCTTGTATCTGGCTATGTCTCTGTATCCTCCACAAGCCTGGCAGGTCCATGAGGGCTTCCTTGTCTAACTTGTTGGCAGTAGAAACCTCAGCTCTTGGTACAGGGCTTGGTGCGTAGAAGGTGCTCTCAATATTTTTTGAGTGGATGGATGTATGATATGAGAACGGAAGTGGGGTTTGAAGTATGGGTGCACCTGGATGGGAAAAGGCTTTCCAGCATAAGGAGTGATGGAGAAGGGGCATGGCATAGTCAGATGTGTGGAGGTGGCCAGGGGCACATCACATGCAGGAGCAAAGGAGTCCATCCTAACTGGAGCAGAGAGCAGGAGGGGAGTGAAGGGTGATGAGGTAAAAGAGACAGGTTTGGGCTAAGCTAAAGCATCTGGACTTGACTCTAAAGGCGGTGAGGAGCCTCTGCAGATTACAAGCAAGTGGTAACATGCTCAAAGCCATGTCTAAGATTGTCAATCTGATATGGCCTGCAGGCCACACTGCAGGGGCCCAGGGAAGAGAGGAGGACTTGGGGGCCCAGGCAGCCTGTTCTGAGCCCCTCTTTCAGTTGGAATATCCCCATCTGGCCGCAGGTCTCTGGCGCCTTGGGCTGTGGGAGGAAAGCTCCCACACCGGCAATGGCTGCTTGCCCTTCCTGGTGACTCAGCCCGGAGGGGTCAGCTGCAAGCAGAAAGCCATTGTTGACAGGAAGAGGGGTCAGGTCTTCCTTTTCCCAGTCAGCAACTTGGGCACCCAGGCAGCAATGCAGGACAACAAAGATTGGGGAGGGAGGTCCCCTGAGTGGTCTTGCTAACATGCTCGCCCCCACCCATGCTGCTGGCCCACCCACTTGGGACCCACAGGCCGTATGACAGCCGGCTGTTGATGAGTCAAGCAGACCTGGAAACCCTCATAGAGCCAGCTGGGAAGGTGTGAGACCATTAAGGAAAGAGGAGGCACCACTCCAGCCCTCCCAGGTTGGCTGGGGAGAGTTGGGCACAGTAGCAGGAGCTGGCTCTGAGGCACACCTTCTGAGGGGGTGCTGGAGCCAGAGAGGGCCTCAGAGATGGGGACAAAGTCTGGCAAGTCTTCTTAAGGAAGCTGAGAATTGCAAGAGGGGACAGAGGCCCCCAGAAGGGTGTAAACTGGCACAAGGACCAGGTCAGGAGACAGAAGCTAGTGAAGAGTTAACCCACAGCAGCAATCACCATGGCAGGCTGGCTCCAGCTCCTAAAGTTATCAGTGGTTAGTTTGTGTTCACTATAGAAGAGTGACATCACATGTGTGGCCTAGTTTCTGAGCTAGGCTGTCACACAGAATTCAGTGTGAGCCAGAAAGTTTAATAAGAGAAGGCTGCAGGCCTAGTTAACAACGCTATATTGTGTGCTTAAAATTTTTTAAGAAGGTAAATCTCATGGTAAATGTTCTTTTCACAAAAACCAAACAGCAAAATGAAACACAAAGGGACACAGGGAAACTTGGGAGGCAATGGGTATGTCTCCTACCTTGACTGTGGTGATAGCCTCACAGGTATATGCATATGTCCAAACTCATCAAATGGCATACATTAAATAGGGACAGTTTTTGGTATCTCAATCATATCTCAATAAGGATGTTAAAAAAATTAAAATGAGAGAGAGTGAAAGAAAAGAACTGCACATTTGAATGTGGAGGTAGGGAAGAGAGGGGGCTTGGAGCAGGGTCCAGAACCCTTATGCACACAGACATCTTCTCACCCAACAAAGAGCTTGGGAACCATGAACCAGAGGGCAGGACTTCGAAGTTCTCTTCCAGTTCAGGTTCTGTGTCTGCAAGTGGCTCTGGTGAAGCCACCCCATCTGAAGCTCCAGTGTCCTCTGCACAGGACGAAGTGGAACCCAGCCCCTCTTGCACACCTGCTGGATGGTGGGAAGGAGACACTTCCAACTGCAGATGGCGGGTAGCTGGCTTTAGCAAGCTTGGACCCAGAGGCAGATGTGAAGAGCAGAAATGATGCCAGGCCTGGGCTGAGGGCTTTGGGCTAGGCAACGGGCAGAGAGAAGGTGAGAGGAGAACTGGGCTGAGGGGTAGGATGTTGAGAAAAGGGACATATCCTGGGAAAGGGCCTGGGGACCGAGAGGGTGAGGAGACATGCCCCTTCCCCCCCACCACAGGGCTGAGTGCAGATCAGAAGGACATGGACTTTCCTTTTTGCTTTATCCCTCCGACATCCTTCCAGCACTGCTGCCCCTGCTGTTGCCTCAGAACTGGGCTGAGGGCGGGAGTGGGAGGCAGAGCCAGTGCATCCCCCTGCCTGGCATTCTCTGCTCCCAGCTGCCACAGAGCTAGCTCCTTGTCTCGCTGGTCCTGGCTTAAACACCACATTCTAAGGGGCCATCGCTGACCGCACTTCTAATGTAGACCCTGCTGACATCACTGTCACACCCCTAATTCATTCTTATAATAGGCCCGACCACCACCAGGTATTCTCTGTTAGTTGTTTCCTCATTTATTCCTGCCCCCACCAACCAATGACACGAGATCCACCAGCTCAGGGACCTTGCCTGTGTTGCTCACAGCTGTATCCCCAGCACCTAGAACAGTGCCTGACAGAGTATTTAGTTCATTTAGGAATGAATAATGATTGCTGACATTTACTGAGTGCTCACTACATGGCAAGGACTTTCTTCATGTATTAGCTCAAGGTTAGCGAACTACAGGCCTCAGGACAAATCTGGCTCCCTGCCCATTTTTATAAATAAAGCTTTATTGGCCCACACGCCCATTCGTGTATGAATTGTCTATGGTTGCTTTGGAGATACAATGGCAGATTTGAATAGTTGTGACAGAGACAGCATGGTCAGGAAACCAACAATATTTATTAGGTGACCTTTACAAAAAAGGTCTGTGGACCCCTGTGTTAACTTAGTCCTTACCAATACCACTGAAGTCAGTGCATTATTATCACCATTTTATAAATAGGGAAACTGAGGCTCCTAGTGCTTGTCCCAAGTTGCACAGTAAGTACAGAAGTTGGGTTTGAATCCAGACAGTCCAGCTCCAAGGCCCATATTCCTAGCTAGCTGCCACATTCCATTACCTTTCTAGGAAGGGATAAGAAGAGAGAGGGAAGGTCAGATGCTTATAAGTATCATGGGGTAAGCATATAAAAAGTGAAGGGAAATCAAAACTAAAGAAAGCTGGGGCCCCTGGGAGGCCAGTGGAGCCCTCAGGACCCTGGGCCTTTGGTTTTGAGGTTTGGCCCAACTCTGAGACCCAGAGCTCTCCACTTTTGTCCCTGGAGCAGGAGTCCCACCCCTAAACGTAAATAAAGACCCTTTCCCTCAATCTGAAGGCTGAGTGTAGAATGTTCTCCACTTAGACTTGAAGTCCTGACATTCTTCTTAAGCCTTAAACCTTTGGCCCCTGCTACTGCTTGTCCCCGGGAGAATCAAGGATTCAGTGGCCTCTGATTTAGCACAGGTAAGGGGGATTTGAGGTTGCACATACTTTTTTTTGTTGTTGTTGTTCCACAAACTATGCTTTGGCTTCTAGGGCTCCAAATATGTGAACCATGTTTGAGAATATCCCATTCTTCTGATGTTGAAATTTGGGTGCAGTTCAACTCAGAGGTTAAAGAAACCAAGAAATAAACCCTCTTTAGAATCAAGGACACATTGCAGTCTTAGAAATCACAGCCCTATTTGTGAGGCTTCCTAGTAGTGCTGGAAGCTTTTTCTTGCTAACAAATGGAAAACAAAACAAAAACAAAATACAAAAGGGAGTTGGGGGACAAGCTTCAGAGCAGCAGTGAGTTGAGCCAGTGGGCCTTGACCGGGTAGGGGACCCTGGTCTGGACAGAGCATCTCCTGTAAGGTACGTTCTGGTGGGGAGCAGTGGGCAGGCACCCCACTCCCAAACTTCTGGCCTTCAGAGGCCACCTTAAAGTTTTCCTAACACTTTCACATTCATGGCATGTAATTTTGACAAGACCCAGAGGGAGGAATTGTTATCCCTGTCAGAGAGGTTACAGGACTTGCCAAAAGGGACACAGCAAGTGGCACCAGATGACCACCCTCCCTTTGGTTTTCTTGCTTACCAAGCACCTCCTGATGACTCACTGGTGAGCCTGATAAAGGGACAGAGGTGATCTGGGTGGGGACTTAGGTATTTCAATTCAATGTATCTGTCTAGGTCTTTGCTGCATTCCCAGTACCCCAAATGTGGCCCAGAGTAGGTTTCGCTTAATATCTGTGGAGAGTTTTGAAATGATATGTCCCTGCTCACGAGGAGTTCCCAATCTAGCAGAGGAGGTGGGGCAGGTACACATGTAATGCTAAAAATAAGTGAAGGGGCCTCCAGAAGGATACAAAACACTATCGGGTGCAGAGAAAGACCCAAACAGGGATCCTTGGAGGAGGTGGCAGCCAAGGAGCTTTAAGGAGTGGCTGTAGGGGGCTGGGGGTGGTATTTCCACAGGTGCGGTTGGGTGTGTAGTGACAGCTCTATGGCCCAGCCCCTGCCCACCTCATCTGTCCCCAGTCAAAGCCCCTCTCGCCCACAGGTAGGCACATGGTACCTCTCTCCTCTGCCCCTCCACCTTTACTGCTTCCTCTGCCAGGAACACTGACCCCGCCCCCACCCCACCCCTCATCCCCTGCCAGCCTGTCCTGACACCCCCCTCTCCTGGGGCTCCCAAGGCAAACTGGGCTTCCAGCCTGAGGCGCTACCTGCTGCGGGTGGGGTGCAGGAGTTGGCTGCTCCCTTGCCCAAGCCCCTCCGGAGCTGCTGGACTGTGAGCTCCTTGAGAGCAGATTGTCTTTTATTTTGGAAATTCCAGCAACTAACCTTGAGCCAGGCCATAGTAAACATTGAATAAAGATTTATAGAGGGGATGTGTATCCAGGGTTTGTGGGGCCTTACCAGGAGACGAGGCTGAAGCAGAAGTCTGGGGCCAGCCTGAAGGCTTGCCATCTGGCAACGGGGACGTGTGGAGCCCCTACAACACTAGGTGAGCCACTGTGGCCAGCAGTGCCACTGAAAGGAGTGCCCTTTGGGGACGCAAGGGCTGGAGCAGAGAAAGGGAAGATCATGAGGGAGGAAGGCCTGAACGATGCTCCAGCATCCTGGGAAGCACGCATGTCTCTGGAGCAGTTGGTGAGCCTGCACAAGCCCCCTAGGTTGAGCCCAGAAGTGGGCTTTCTGACACAGTGAGTTCAAAGCCTGCAGCTCAGGCACTCTGCCAAAGCTCATGACCTCACCCAAGTGCACAGGGTCTATGACAAGCATGTGACCCAGCAGCCAGCCCCAGGACAGGCCACATGGGATAGAAGGGATGGGCTCAGCTCAGGAACAGGCCAGGGAGGTTGTTTCCAGCAGGGAGAATGCCCTGGTTCTTGAAATCCATTCATCCACTTATTCATTCAACAGTTCGTCCATTCAACAAACTTTTATTGATCATGTCATACATTTGGGCTGGTGAGATTTAAAAAGCTGTCTCTTTCTTCAAGTAGCTCATAGTTTTGTTGGGGGAAGGGCAGGAAGTTATACACAAACTGGAGACACAAACATAAGAGAGACAGAGACCAAAGCGCCATGGGGTCCAGAAGAGGGAGAAAGCATTCTTAATGAAAGCGGACTGGAAAGAGGAGGGGACACTTCAGATGGTCTTAAAAAACAGGCTTTGAACAGGAGGACTTGGGAGGGGATGGGAGGGGCACTAGGCCTCGAGGAAAGAGCCCATGAGCTCCTGGGGGCTGGAACCGTGGTTTGGTTCAGTCCCTGGTCCCTGGTAGAGCTCACTAGTCATTTGTCTTGCTTGTTGAATGGGGCATGAACTTCTCCTGATCCCTCCTCCTTCCCTCCCAACCTGGACCCACCAATGATCATTGAACTTCGTTCCCAACAGCACTTAGCCTCCTGAGCCCCTTTCTTTCTGCCAAACCCACATCTTTGATCTTAGAGGTGAAACATCCCTTCTCCTGACCCTGCAAACCTTTCTTCACCCTTGATCTTACCCCCACCTACCCCCAGGACCCTGCTCCTTCTGAGACATCTGTCTCTCCATCTGTTTTGCCTCTTTCTCTTTCCTTCCCTTGAGCTGATAAACATGGTTAAATCTTTGGCACCGTACGCCACCCCTCCTCACTTCCTGATTAGATGCTGCCTTTCCTGAGGACAAAAGCCCATGCAGTACCATATGTGACTCTTCATGGGCTCCTCAGAGCCTAAGGACAGTGCTCGAAACTCAGACAATATTCATTGGACTAATGGGCCTTATCCTGTCCTCCTGCCCCCCCACGAACCCCCTGCCCCCACCAGCTTTTTCAATGGCTTCTCAAGGTAAAGTCAAATGTGCAATGACCTAGAGGCTCCTGAGGAATGGAGCTGGTCTGGACTCTCTCCCATTTCTATTCCTCCTCTCTAGCTCCAATCATCTCAGAATAATTATATTGCCCAGAGACCACTACACTGTTTGTTGCTCACCTCTCCTGACCTTTGTGCATGCTGTTCCCTTTAAAATGGCCCTTCCCCATTTCTACACCTGGCACGCTTTTGCTCTCAGTGCAGCTCAAGGATCTCCTCCTTCTGGAAGTCTTCCTGACTTTCTTCCCACCCCACGTACCTGTCCTAACATCATACAACACTGTTCTATGTAGGAGCAGTGTGTTTACAAGCCTGAGAACTCTTTTAGGGTAGGGATGGGTCTTGTTCAATGATTTTTAGCCCTAGTTCCTAGGGCCTGGTGATTGATAGGTGCTTCATAGACTGGCATTAAATAAACAAGTTAACAAGTGTCTAAAGAAGTACTAGTGATTTCAGAGGCACATGTTTTCCTCTCTAGCCCTGGCTCCCACTTGCAAAAAAGGGGTAAAATTCCCTAGGAGCACAGAGTGTCCAAGATAACATGAGCCCACAGTCCAGGATCCCCAAAAACTCAACTCTAGGAAAACCCCTAATTGAAGTTGGCTTAAAAATTCAGGCGATAGTCCATGATATTTTTTAAATTCAAGGAAGAACCACAATATGATTCCTATTGTTGAGTTCTAAAAATATATTTTCTATGGTTTTCTGCCTTTTTCACAGTAAAATAGCTTTGGCATGACAGTCTTCTTGCGTAAGTGAAAACACAATTTAGTGAAATAGTGTTTTATGAGCTTTAAGGGAAACAAATCTCTGACCCAAAGTGGGGGTGAAGGGAGGGGAAAGGGGTTCCAGACAAGATGCTGCCATGTCTGGTAGAGCAGGCCCAGGGAGGCTTGGGGTTTCCAGCTCTTCAAGGTGTGTCTCACCAGACTCCAGGATCAATCATCCTCTGTCAACCAGCAAATATTTATTGAGTGATTCAAGCATGGTAGTTGCTGTTGAGTGGAACAGAAGATGCATGTGAGCCTGGTGTATTTTCTGTGGCAAATTTCTTCTGGCCATATCATCATCATTAGTTCTATAAATAAATGTACCCAATATTCCCTGGACACACACTCTGCAGCAAGGGTCTGGTTATATCCTGTATTCACGTTTCACAAACTCTCTAACACAGGTGGCATTACTTCCACTTGCCAGATGAGGAAACAGAGGCTTAAAAGAAGCCCCTATGTTGCTCCAGTTCTCACAGCTAGAAAATAGCAGATCAGAGAATGTAGATTCTCTGATTTCAAGCCCAGTGTCTTTTACTAATGATAGCCAGCATCTGCATGTGTCTTCTAAGGATACAGAGCATTTTCCAGGAAATTTCTAAATTGATTCTATTACTAATCATGTGAGGTCACAATTATTACAATGCTATTTTAAAGACAAGGAAACCGAGGTTCAGAGGGTTCCAACAACTTGTGAAAAGTCTCTGTTAGTAAATGGTATATTCAGGATTTGAGCTAAAGCCAAATCCCGTGTTCCTTGGCTACACCATCTCAAGGGAAGATCATCTAGTTTCAGCCCCTCGCAGCTTCTGGCTCAGAGCTGGGCACTGCAGTGTCCTAGAAGGAATTTCATTCTGGGAAGAGAATTTCATCTAACAGTCCTGAACAGCCCTCATGCCACACTGGGGTCCTGCCTGGACTCTGCCCAGACTCCTGTCCCTGGGAGGAGAGAGAGAAAGGGCATTCCAGGCCTGGTGGCCAGGCTGCTCTGGGGGCCAGCAGCCCAGCGACTGGGAGGTGGAATGTGACGGAGAGGGGCTGGAGTTGTCTTGAACTCCCAACAATCAGGAGGCCTTCTCATGAATGGACCAATTGGTAGTTGCAGTCATGTGGGCCAGTTGTGGTCAGGGAAGGGAAGAGGCTCCCAAGGGACACTGCATTCCTGCTCCTGTCAGCAACTCCAAGTGCTCCAAGCTGAGTGGGAGCACAGGCCCTGTCCACCTTCTCAGCTCCAGGACTACGCCTGTGCCCTGCGCCCTCCTGGCCCCCAGAGCAGGGGTTCTCCCCACATCAGGATCCAGAGCACAGGTCACAGTAGGAAAGGGGCTTTCCTGTGGTGGAAGTAGCCAGGACCATTTTCTCTGGCCCCCATTGTTTCCAGGCTAGGGTACTGCTGAGGAGGCATTAGCACAGGCACTCCAGAGTTCCCTTTTAATTGAGCCTGGAGTAGTGCTGACTAGACAGCAGATGCAGGGCCTCCGCTTCACTAGTTCCTTAAAAACCATAGCTCTACCCCTTACATGGCACCCATTATCTTCCAGGCAATGCTCTGAGCATTTTACACATGGTAACAACTTTATAAAAGCCCTATGAGGAGGATGCCATTATTATTCCCCACTTTACAGATGAGGAAACTGAGGCACAGAAAGGTTAAGTAGGTTTTGCAGGGTCGCAGAACTAACAGGAGGAGAGCTAATGCCCCTACTCAGCATGCTGCACTAGTCTCTCCATGGGGGCAGCTCTGACATGTCTTACTCCCAGGTGAGAAAAACACTGTCCCAGCCAACAGAAATGTTTGTCACTGGGCTGGGGACCTGGCCTGGGGCTTAGGGCAGCACAGAGACAAGGGATGCAGGCTGCAGCGGGAGCTGCTCGTGCCTCTCATCTCCTCACCTAAGGCAGCCCTGGAAAGGCTTTCCCTCCCCCTCATGCCCCTGCTCCAGGCCTCCCCATACCACCTTCCCGGCCCTCACAGGAGGAAGCCTCCCCTTGGACTTCCCAGCTGGCACCAGGCAAACCAGCGCAGAGAAGCAAGATGAGGAATAGCCTAGAATCGCATGAGGTGGAAGAAGGGGGTCTGTCCCTCACCCATATCTGGGACCTGAACTCTTCCAGCCTCAGGCTCTTCTCTGCAATGTTCTGGCTCCCTTCAGTGACTTCTAGAAGCCAAGCCACTCTCAACTCTGGGGCACTTTGGACATTCCCCACCACTATACTCACAGTTGGACTGTCCCTGAAGCTTCTGTCTCCCTGTCAGTCTGTAAGCAGGGTAGACGTGTAATTCAAGTGACCTGGAAGAGCACAGGGCTGAGTACAGAGCAGGCACTCAAAAATGCTTATTGCATTAATAGATGAATGCAGATTGAATAGATTTTCACTTCCTGTTTCCAGGTAATTCCCTTTCTCATTTGTTCTGAAGTCACACCAGGCCAAAGATAGGAAGTGGGCCTGCCTGCTGTTTAGACACCAGCAGACACATCATCCTCTTCGTGATTCTCTTTTTCCAAGGAAGGTTAGAACAGACTTTATTCTAGAGGCATCCTCAGCTGAGAGGTTGTGATTCTAGAGGGCAGGGAGGGTGTGGATAAATTGCTTCCTCCTTTCTAGGTTTAACTAATCAGTTCTGAGGAGATCATGAGAGCAATCTGAGAGAGCCTATCTTGCCCAGGTCCAGGTGATGGTGTCCAGCCTGGTAGTGGCAGGAAGCTCAGGGCAGAGGACAGAGCTGGGTCCCTGACACAGCCAGTCTCCCAGCATGCCTACTGTCCAGGGGCAAGACTCCTGGTGACATGGCCCTGAAGCCAGCACCATTGTTTCTGCAGCTTCAGGTACAAGGGGGACACCTGGCTTTCCTTTATCCAGGGGAAGAAGTGGTCTCAATATCTGCATCAACAGTTTTGCAAAATATCAAATGTTGGCTCCTGGTAGTTCACCAAATACAAGGTCTTCACAGCAGGCCTGGAAAGCCGGTTGGCTGAGGCTACCATTCCATTTAATTGAGGAAACACCCAATCCAAGGATACCTCCATTATGGCTGCTTTGCCACCTTTTTGCTGCTCCTACCCTTTAAAAAGGGAGATGGTATGATGAAAAGGTCAGTGTGCTATGCAAAAGACCTATGTGGAGTTGAATGGGAGATGGGGCATCTAGCTATCCTAACCTCGTAACTCAGGGATCTTAGCACACTCTGCCTGTCCCTGGAGCACGTTGCCAGGAGTCCTGGGACAGGAAAGCTGCATTTCCTCTATTGCCCCAAGCTTCCAGTACTGCTGCTATCCACCCCCAGTCCACTTCCAAGGGCCATGGGGCCACTTTGGTAGAGGAAGGAAGGGAGGGAGAAAGGAAGGAAGGGGAAGGAAGGAAGGAAGGAAGGAAGGGAGAAAGGAAGGAAGGAAGGAAGGAAGGAAGGAAGGAAGGAAGGAAGGAAGGAAGGAAGGAAGGAAGGAAGGAAGGAAGGAAGGAAGGAAGGAAGGAAGGGAGAAAGGAAGGAAGGAAGGAAGGAAGAAAGGAAGGAAGGAAGGAAGGAAGGAAGGAAGGAAGGAAGGAAGGAAGGAAGGAAGGGAAAGAGAAAGAGAAAGAGAAAGAGAAAGAGAAAGAGAAAGAGAAAGAGAAAGAGAAAGAAAATAAAGGAAGGAAAGAGAAAAGAAGGGTAAGGGAATGGAAAGAATGAAGGGAAAAGTGGGGAGAAAGAGAAAGAAGGAAAAGAAAGAATGACTAAGCAAGCCCTTTATGATAGAAGTGAGCTCCCTTGAAAATATCTTAAGGAGAATTGCCTGTCATAGAATTTCAAGGAAATGGCATTTTGACGATCAGCAAATGAGGCTTTCCTCCCACTTCCTGCCATCCATCTCCATTCTCTCTTTTCAGTCTCTCTCCTCCTACCCTTGGTTCCTTCCTTCCTCTGGCAGGCAGGGTCCCTCCTGTACTCCCTCTGTCCTCCTCCAGGGTCAGCTGAGCTCTGCCTTCTTGATGATCCTACATTAGGAAATCATGAAACCCCAAATCTTGGATTGTTCTAAATTCCTCTATGCCTCCCCCAGGACTAAGCTCAGGACATGACTCCACTGGAAGTCAGCAGGGAGAACAGCAGCTGATCTGGCCCAGGAAGGCAGAGGGGCCCCAGAGTTTGTTCCTCTGGGGCCTCACTCCTAAGGCCCACTCCAGACTGTAGCAATTCATACATCACTCTCAAAGAAATGGCTTTGCCTGTCTGGGCCTCTACTTGCTCATCCAAGGCAATATGGAGTGGAAAAGCCTCCAGTTCTATGGTTCCCATACTCCCTGCCCATGGATGGGCATACACAGGTTTACAAGTGTGAACAGCTAAGGATCCCTGTGCAGACATACAGCATCCTGCTGGGTGGTCCTGAGATGTAGCCAGGGCCTGCCAGCCTAAGTTTTCCCAGCCGGCCAGGCAGGGACAAGGAACAGCAATATCAGTTTGGTGCAAGAGAGAGCACAAGACATGCTGCCAGGGGAGCCCAAGCAGGTATGACATCAGCTCTTCCAGCCTCAGTTTTCCCCATGTGTGGTGGTAAAGCTTGTCTGAAGTCAAGCAGATTCACAACCTCTCCTTCTAAGGCAACGGAGATGAGACAGCAGCAAGTCGCACTGTGGAGTCGTGGTTATCCAGAACCTTGCTCATTCCTGAGCAGCTCCATGCAGTTTCCCAGCATTCAACAGTCTACAATTCCAAAGTGTTTCCCTAACTTCCCTAAACACTTCTTCTGTGCTGTTTGTTGTCCTACAAACTCCCCTATGGTCCCCACTTGACCTTACAACCACTGTTGGGGAAAAGGGCTTATTGGCACCATTGTACAAATGAGGAAAGAGGGGCTCAGGACCAAGGGCTAAAGTTACACAGCAAATGAGTGGCAGAGCCAGGACTAAATCTGTCACTGGGACTCCCAAGTCCACTGCACCACTGCTGTGTCATTGCTTAAGAGCCATGTGAGTAGACAGATAATAATAATAACAACAGTAACACTACTTTCAGGTCCTGTGCTTAACACTTCACAGACATCACCCCATTCAGTCCTCAACACTTTGGTAAGAAAGATAAGTTAACGTCTCCATTTTATAGATGAAAACACTGAAGCCAAGAGAGCTTTGTCCAAAGTCTCACAGCAAATGACTGGACAGTGATGACAAGGTCAGATAGTTTGAAGTGGTGGAAGTCAGGGTTCAAACCTGAGTATGTATAGAATTTCAGTTGAAGGGAATAAGGACCCTGGCCTGTGCTGACGGAGAGGATGGCTGCCTTCTAGAGGCAGAGCTTGGCCTCAGTGTGCCCCAGGCAGGGCTGGATTGGTAAGGAAAGGAGCAGGTAATAATTGACTCCCTTCTCTACAAGTCAAGAAGTTTATCTGCTCACATTACTTCCTCTAACCTCTTATCAGTCTTAAGAATTGTGAAGTCAAGATGTTGTCTTAAATTGTTTGTTGTACAGGGACCACTTGATAAAGCATGCACAGGGGAAGTAAGCCCTCAGCGTCCCTCCTCCAGTGGGGCTCCGTGTCTTGCTTTACTTTCTCATGGCTCTGAGCACCTGTCATTGCTGCACACTCTTTGGCTCTGACTGATCCCATGCAAGCAGGGACTGTGTTGACATAACCTATCATCATATCCCCAGGTCCAGCACAGTGCCTGGCACATAGTAGGCACATGGAACACATTTGTGGAATGAGTGAATTATTCTCTAATGGCCTCATTCACCACAGTCATTATTAACTGGGTACCTATTATATGCTAGGCACTGTTGGTTTAGAAGTAAGTGAACACAGGATCAGCCTGGAGGAAGTCAGCCCAGAGGTAGGGGCAGAACATAACTATGAGTACCACCTTAAATACTTTTTAGCATAATGCGGAGAGTGAATGAATGACAAACAACTTAAAAGGGCCACCAGAGAGGAAGGAGCTAGACCAGTGGGAACACAGAAAAGGAACCAGTGATCTACCTAGGGAGTTGAAGGCTTTGCTGGTCAAGGATGTGGTGTGATTTCAACCTTGATGGTTGAAGAGTTTGCCATAAAGACAAGAGGGGAAAGGAGCATTCTATGCAGAGGGACCAATATGAGCTGGTATAAAATTACTGCTTGGGGCTGGTGCAAATGACAGGACGTGCATCTGGGAGACCATGCCACAAGTCATATATTCCCCAGGGTGTGGGGATGGGTGGCCTCACAGAGGGATTGAAACATTGAATCATAATGGAAGAAAAAAGTTTCTGAGTTGGCATTATAATTAATAGGTTCATCATATTAGGTCTCATTTAGATTCATTCTCATAAAAAGACAAAATGTGATTAATCATCTCAGTAAATGCACTTCCAAAAGCATTAAGGGAAATCTAAGTGTCAATCACCCCAAGTTTTGGCAGTTAGGAGGGAGCATGGATACTAGCCAGCATTTACATCACCTGCGGGTCAAGGGCCTGGAGTGTCTCCTGGCACACAGCAGAGCCTCCCAGTACCCTGTCACAGGACACAGTCCCTCCCCTCCTGACCAGGTAGCTAGCCTCTCTGCCAGAACCCTGCCCCCAGAATAGGGGACAAGAGGCTGGGTGGGCTGCTTGGGGTCTGCACAGGAAGGAGAGGGCTGCCTGCAAACCCGCTGAGTCAGGCTCTGCCGGGTGCTGCAGCACAGCCAGCGCGGGGTGGGGCGGATGGGGGGCAGTCTTCAGTGTTTGTCCCTTCTCAGCCCATTTCCTGCTCAGATTTGGGAATTTTCAGGGCTAGAGGGAAAGTCCCTTGGGACGAATATTCGAAAGAAAGAGAGAGCACCGGATTCGCCTGCAAAGTGCGGAAGGAAGGGAAAGGCTCTGTCCAAAACTGGTGCGCGTAAGGGCGGGAGGCGGTGGAGCCCGCGTTACTGTCCTGTAGGCTTTGGAGCTGAGCAAAGAAAGCAGGGCGACCGGGAAGAAGAGCGGGGAAGCCCAGCCCGCGGGGTGGGGGAGGGGAGGCGGTTCAGTGGGCCTCTGGAGTGTGGGTCTGTGTCAGTGCGCGGGCGCGCGGGCGAGTGCGCGCGTGTGCGTGTGCGTGTGTGTGTGTGTGTGTGTGTGTGTGTGCGCGCGCGCGCCTGGCGCCTGTCCAAGGTGATTTCCCATAAACCACATGCCCCACGAGCTTAAAAGGCTGTGCCGAGGAGCTGGCCAGTGGAGCCCGGCTCGGGGAAAGTGAAAGTTTGCCTGGGCTCTCTCGGCGCCGCCGCGCGACCCTCCGCACGACCGGGACAGCAGCGCGGCTCTCGGCCGGGGCGCGGACTCTGCCGCGGCCGGCGAGCGAACGACAGAGGGCGGCCGACGCGCCCGGCCGGGACCTAGCTGCCCGGATGACCGCGCGGGGCGCCGCCGGGCGCTGCCCTCCCACGGTAAGCCGCGGCGCGGGGCTCGGGCCTGGCTGCCGGAGGAAGGCGGCCGGGCGGCGCGGTTCCTGGGAACCGGCGGCCGCCGTGGCTCTCCCTCCGCGGTCGCGGGCTCTAGAGTCCTTCGCATCTTTGCATTCGAACTGCCTGAGGCCCCAAGCGCGCTCTGGCTGGGACCGGTGGCGGCCCTGCAGCCGCTCCTGGGGCTGCGGCATCTCCCTGGGAAAGGGAAGGATGCTCTCCGCATTGCGCGGAGAAGCGCACTGAACCACCGCTGGCGGGAGAGAGGGGACCGCAGCCAAGGGCAGAGGCTCGGTGTCAGCCAGGGAGCCCCCGCCTCTCCCTTCCGACCGACCACCGCCGAGGGACAGGCGGGGTGGCTGTGCACTGAGTGTGGCTTCTTCTCAGTGAGCGCCTTCCTCTATGGCCACACACATGCTTCCAGACCCTACTGGGAAGTGGGCACTTCTTACCGGGGAAAGTTCAGGGGTCATCCAGTTTACAGAATGCCAGAGCCTGTGCCCAGGAACCTGCTGGCAGAAGAAGGAGCTGGGCAAGCCACCACTTGTTCCAGCTCCTGGGAGGAGTTGCTGGGGACTTGGGTGGCTGGATGGAGCCTGTTTGGGGGCCACCTGGCTCCAGAATTGCTTGGGGCTATCTCTGAATCTTTTTCTTGCAAAATGGTTCAGTCATTTGGGGGAGATCCTGGGCTTTGGAGCCATAGAGGAAGGTGGAAGGAGGATTTGGTGGTGTGGACAGGGGCTGGGGGCTGCATGGGGAGTGTCCTGCACCAACATTGGGCAGCAGCTGGGACAGCTCCTAGGAAGTGCAGTATGGCACTGTTAATGAGCAGTAAGTGGTCTCCCAAAGGGTTTGCCTCTGAGGAGCCCTAGAGGAGAAACCGAGGGAGAGAGAGGCAGAAAAATATTTAGATAAGGGTTAGGGAGGTAGTTTCAGGTCAGGTAAGAGGGAGAGAGAAGAGCTGATGATACACTAGGGAGGAGAGCCCGACTGAGACAGGAGATGGGGTCGAGAGGTGAAATCATGAAAGTTGAGCTGGTAAGCAGGGAGACAAAGATAAGGGCTGGAAGTAAGACCATGAGAGGAATAAAGATGAAAAGAAACGGGCTGGTTTTAGACAGAGTCCGCCCAAGGGTCCAGTCACGCTGAGGTCTCTCCAGGGACCTTGTTAATGGTGAAGATGGAACAGGTGAGGATGGACAGCTGGGCTGCACTGTCCCAGCATCTCTCTGAGCCTGCAGCAGAGATTCCCTTGTGGCTGCCCCTAGACAAGGCTGCTGGGTGGGCGGAAGAAAGGAGGGGAGAAGAGCCAGCTCTGCCAGATGCAAGCTAGAGTGTTAAACCTTGGGTGCCCATCCAGGTCCCCTCCGAGGCAAAACTAGGCGCAGCTTCATAGGCGTCTTCCTCCGTCGTGGATGTACTCTCCACGCCTACGGCTGAAATAGCTGTAAAAGCTAGGCAGGCCTTGGGCTTAAGTTGACCTCAGACATCAGTATCTTGAAGTCCTGAGGCAAGGTTGTCTTCCTGAACATCCTCTTCCCCTGAACCCTTTCCTCCATACCATTTACACTGGGGCTCAGAGACTCAGTGGCAGCCACACCTTCTGCATGGCCCAGTTTCCTCCAATTGGTCCTGAACCAGAGGTTTCCACCCAGGGCTACCTCCTCAACTACTCAACGGAGCCTGAACTCCCCTCATCCCAGGACTGTCCTCCCTCTTCCTTGCTCTCCCTCCCCAGGCTGGGCCAGGACCCTCACCAGATCCCTGAGCTGAATGGCAGTGGCCCATCCGGTGCCCTTCTGTCCAGGCATTCCCCTCCCTCTCTCTGCTATCATCTTCTCCCCATTTCCCAAGGCCTCACTGAGGCCCCTCCTCCCTGTGACCTCCCTGGTAGCCCAGCCAGGAACTCTCCTCCCTGGTAGGAGCTGGCAAACATTTGGGCTTTTGGTTATATGTCAATCAGCATGTTGTTAGGGGGCTGTTTCATAGCCTCTCTGTGTTTTTTCAGTGTCCTATTTCTTTGCAGTATCTGTCTCATCATCTGGAAACTGAGGCAGAACCCAGAGCCCAGGAAAGTGCCTGCTCTCACCCCACCCTGACAATATTTCCCTGAATCTTGGGGCATCAGCTGCCAGGAGGCAACTTTGGGCTGGGGAAAGAAAGCCCAAGGGTCCCTTTGCCTCTGGCTGGAGAAGGGAGGACCTCAGTGAGGAGGAGGGAGAGAGGAAGGAAAGGGAATGACAGGGTGTAGCCAGTCCTCCTCTCACTTGGGCTGAGCAGCTACTGCTCAGGTGGGTGCTGAAAGAGGTAAGGGTGCTCGGAAAACTTCGCTGCTGTGAGAAGAGCTGGATAGCTGGATGCAAAGCCTGGAGGGGCTCCGAAAGACAGGTGCCAGCCAGAGCTGGCCTAGAGCTGGCACTGCTGCCAGTGATTAATCGGCTGGGCTCCTTTTGACACATACACTCAGGGTTCCATTCAGGACTTGGGATAGGTTTCCAGTGAAACTGAGTTTGGGCCCCTGGTTTTTCCAGTAGCAGAGCCAGGCCTGTGCAGAATCAGGTAGGAGGAAGGGCTGGGCTCAGGGGAAGTGTCTCTAGCTTAAGGTCTGGAAGCTGGTGCATGAACAGAAACTTGAGAGAAATGGGCAGCTCACAAGGTACATGGCTCGGTGTTTTGATGTTGAAGGGACAGAATAATGGGTAGATGTAAGTCCTACTCTTAAAGAGTTTCTTGTGTATTTGGAATTTAGACTGGTAGGAACACCTCCTCGTCCTCATTACAAGGTCAGTGTGCAATCTGGCTTGGCCTGGGTTAATGGAAGACTTCTGCAGAAGATGACATTTGGGTTGTTATCAAGGGAGAGCGAGGTTGTATGTGCCTGTTAGGAAATCCTGAGAAAGCTGGATTTGGGGAACGCTGCATCCTGGGGTGAGAGGCAGAGCCTGTAGCATTGTAGGTGTGATGTGGTCATTTTCCCCTCCCTCAGTGGGGGATGGTGGCTCATGGGAAGAGGGAGAGCTGGGGAGAAATGATGTCCTCTCTGTCATAGACATGGCTGGGCCCCTGGCTGCTGCTGGTCTGTCTCCTGGTGAGCAGCAGTATTACTGAGGAGGTGTCGGAGCACTGTAGCCACATGATTGGGAATGGGCACCTGCAGTTCCTGCAACAGCTGGTGAGTGTACAGCCATGCCTTCCTTACCTTCTCCCCACTGGGAAAATGGAGGCAAGAGCCAGGGAGCAGGGGCAATGAGAGGGGTTATCAGCAGAGAAATAGGGTTGTGCAGGACACAGCTCGTGCCTCCCACATAGCTCCACTGAGGCTCCCCTCACTGACCTTTCAGGACCAGGGTCCCTGATCCCCTGCTCTCTGGAGCCCTCTCTGACTTCCCTGCAGGCTCTGGACCCAGTGGGCTTCCAGCTGGTTGTCTGGGTTAATGATTGCCTGGAATGTCAATCATGGACTCTGAAAGGCCTGTGAGGCCTGCTGTTCCCCAGTAGGATGCTTGCTCTGAGGAGTCAGCCCAGTCTGCCTGCTGTGTTCAGATGTTGCCTGTAGTTCCCGGACTCCCACATGTGCCGCCAGCCTGGCACCAGGGCCATAGCCAGATCTGGAGGGGAGGCTCCTGCCTAACTCCCAGCGTCCACCCTCACTTTCCTGGCTCTTACCCGAGGCCTGGGGCTGGGATGGCCTGGTCACTCAGGCCACGAAGGAGTCTTTGCCTCATTCTAATAGGGCCAGCAGAAATGTTGATGATTTCAAAGGTGGTTTAGCTAGCAGAGTCAGGCTGCTGTCATGGCTGCTGTGCTGCTCAGAAGAGAATTCCACCTCTCTGGCTAGCCAGCCAGGGTGGGGCACTACTGGCTAAGGCCAGCTCCAGAACCCTGAGCTTGGGGCCCATAAGCCAGGCCACCTGGCTCTCTTACCCCTTCACTTTTCCTCCCGCATGCAGCTACTGTGGCAATCCAAGACAGACCTGGAGCCACGGCCTTCTGAGGCTTAGAACCAGGGAACCACCACCACTCTGGGGGCCCACAGGGCTTTAAGGGCATCTAGCTCCAGCTGCTACAGATCCTGACTCCCCAGAGCTTGTCTAGCCTCCTCAAATTCCTGCCACAATAGGGAGCTTACTATCTGTCATGGGAGATTGGGTCCTAGATTCTCTGTTAGACAGTGCATCCTTATAATGAACTGGTATCTGTCAGATTTCATGGAGTGGGAAGTAGAAGAAGGCTTCTTGTTCTTCTGTAGCCCTCCCCTGGACATGTGGAAAGCACAGGTCTTCCCCTAGCCTTGGCTGTGTCTTTCCAGGTGCAGTTAGGGGTGAGGTGGAGGAAGATCAAACCCTGATCCACCTAGAAACTCTAGTCTCCATTCTTAGGCAAGCTCAGTCAAACGACAGGCACCCTGCCACCACTGGCCTGCTCTCTCTTACAGATTGACAGTCAAATGGAGACCTCGTGCCAAATTGCCTTTGAGTTTGTAGACCAGGAGCAGCTGGTGAGTTAAGACTATTTACAAGGCCCATGTGCTAGCCTGTGTACGCTTCTCAGGGTGGATATAATGTGGGAGAATGAAGGCAGGGACATTCCTAAAGCTGGGCAGGATGAGGGTGTGAGATCCCTAGGGGCTCAAGCCTGGGGTACCAGGGTCCAGGGCTCAAACCCCCTGCTGCTTCCTTCTCCTAGCCTGGCCTATTAGCAAGGTCTGCCAGGTACTTTTCTAATTTAATCCTGACAGCACCACTATGTGGCACACTAATCTTGTTTATTGTCCTCAGAGAGGTTAAGGAAGCATAACCGGTAAGTGGTGGAGGCCTGACTTTAACCCAGACAAGCGGGCTGTAGAGCCCAAGGCAAACCAATACTTCTGGGTCATGTGCTTCACTTAAGGATGTCCCCCTCATCCAGCAGACAGACCAGCAGCCACGGAGTCAGTCCAGCACTTTCCTTCTTCCTCCTACACCACACCCAATCAGCCCCCAAGTGCTGCTGTTCTGCCTTTCAGCAGCTCTGCCTTCTGCCCCAGCCCCACCCCATCAGTTGCTGGGACAATTTCATCAGCCTCCTAAATGGCCTCCCTGTTCCGGTGCACCAATCATCCTGCCATTAGGGGGAGCTCTTGGAACTCCAACCTGTTCCCTCACCTCCATCCCCCAAACATGTCAGGCCCCCCTCACCCTCAAGAGAATGCCCAGGTTGATTAGCCTGAGCTCCACATAATCCCTCCCACTACTCCCATTCCCTGCTCCTTCCTGCCTCCAAGCCTTTGCACAAGCTCTTTTGATAGTTGTAATGCCTTCCCAGCTGTCCCCATCCCGCCTTTATTCTGCCTGTTCATCTTTGTGCCTCGTAAAAAATCACCATAATGCCCAAAAGTTGCTCCGTCTCGGAGCTTCTGCACACATGACCCATACCCACCTCTGCTGGAACTGGAGACCACCTTGTGGTCCAGATGACCTCAGTATTTCACTCCCTCCCACATGACTTATTAAGCATTTACTAGGAAGCTTTTGGACCAGATGCTAGGAATACAGAGCTAAAGCAGAGTCCCTGTCAAGGCAACTACAGTCTCTTATTCTTTGGATCCTCAAGTGGCCTCCAGCTCCCCGATGGCCTGGAGGATTAAGAAGGAGCTCTATGGCATAGGACCTTTTGTGAAAGCAAGCCAAAGAGAGACTGAGACAGAGAGAGAAAAGTTCCCCTGAACCCATCCTACCTATGCACCCCATTCTGATGAAAGCCTCAGCTTCCAGAAATCTGAAGATCTCTCTTATCAGAATTTACTTCCTTCCCTCCACCCCAGTTCCCAAAAAGAAAGAACGAAAGACTAGCTACAGCCAGCCTTCTCCTTGGTACTGGGGTGGCGTGGCCCCTCCCTGCAGAGGCTAACATTGAGCTGCCTGGGAGGGGAGCCTCTGGCTCACAGCTTGGGTTTCCTGGCCACATCAGCCACACCGTCAGCTCCACATCCTCGTTTTTCAGAAAGATCCTGTGTGCTACCTTAAGAAGGCATTTCTTCTGGTGCAAGACATAATGGAGGACACCATGCGCTTCAAAGACAACACCCCCAATGCCAATATCATCATGCAGCTCCAGGAACTCTCTCTGAGGCTGCAAAGCTGCTTCACCAAGGACTATGCGGAGCAGGACAAGGTAGGAGGGTCCTGTAGCAGGACCGCTGAGTAAGGGGGGAGGGTGGCAGTGGGGGTACCATCCTCTGTGTTCATATGCACAGAGTACATCCACTCACCTCCCCCCATGTCAGTGTTCACTCACTCTCCTTCATTTATTTATTCCACAAACTTTTGCTAAGGACCCACTGTGCAGGAGGCACAGTGCTAGGCTTTGACCATGTCTTCATAAGCAAGAACTACATGGTCCCCACCCCCATGGAGCTTTCAGTCAAGGGAGTTAGTGGCAATTAAACGGTGACACAAGTAAAAAGAATTACAAATCATGAGGACTATGCTTTCATTCGATGAATAGTTAATGAGTGCCTACTGTATACCAGGTACTGTTCTAGACACTGGGCAACAGTGTGGTCAAAACAGACAAAATCCCCACATTTGTGGAGCTTACATTTGGGGATGGTGAGACAACTGACAAAACATAAGTGAAATATGTGGTACGTAGGATGGCAGTAACTGCATTGCTGAAGAGAAAGCCAGGGAAGGGTATGTGCCACGCAGGAGAAGTACACGGGCCTCTGCAAGAGAGAAATGGACTCTAATTTAGGAATGACTGGGGAAAAAGGGCAGACAGAGAAGGCTTCTGAGGAAGAAAATACCGATTTGACGTCCAAAGATGAGTAAGAGTTGGGAGCAGTAAGGCTAGTCAGAGCATTCCAGCATTCCAGCAGAGGGAACCTGTGCACAGTGCCCTGCAGCGGGCGGGCACATGCACACGCAGGGACCTTTCACAGGGGAGTTGGCAGGCCCAGGGAGAGAGATGGGGAGGTGGAAGCACATCACCTGGGGTCTTAAAGATGTGGGATTTTGTCTCAACTGTGAGGGAAGCTGTGGTGAACAGGTGAGTGACCTGATGTGGCTTACACCCTGAGACCATCTGGGTTGCTGTGGAGAATGGACTGTAGGGAGCAGGAATGGAGGCCAGGAGACCGTCAGGAGGCACAAGCCAGGCCAGAGATACTGGCGGTCTGACTCGGTTGGCGCAGTGAAGGCAGGGGCAAGTGAACACCACAGTCCGATGAGTCTGGAGAAAGGACCACAGGACCTGGTAATGCGGAGGCCGTGAGGAGCAGAGGGAAGGGAACAGAGGGTGGCTTGTCTCCAGTACCTAGAAGTTCCAGTGGTGCTGCAATGGGCAAGACCAGCAGGCAGAGCAGATTCGGGGGAAGAGCAGTTCAGTTTGGGGTCCTTGAAAACTGGAACTGTTTGTGAAATGACGACGTAGAGATGGCAAGCAGGCAGCTGGGTACATGGGTCTTGAGTTTGGCTGGCAATATACAGATGTAAGAGGTGGCCTGCAGGTCATCTGTGAGGCAGGGGACTTACAGCACTGCCCACTGCGAGAAGAGGAGCAGGCCGGGAAGCCCGGCGGTGAGGAGTCAGGTAAAGAAGGGGGCCTGGCAAGGACACAGAGGAGGACCAGTCAGAGGGGTGGCAGGAAAACCAGGACAATGGGGTATCACTGGGCCCATGAAAATGAAAAAGAGTGTTTCAAGATGGAAAGAGGAGTCAACCTTATCAAATGGGATTAAGAAGCCAAGCAAGGTAAGGGTGGAAAGTGTCGGATGGATTTGGCAATGTGGAGGTTGCTGTAGAAGCAGGTACCAGATCAGGGTGAACAGGAAGAGAGGAAGTGGAAACAGCACCGTGGAGGAACGGCTCCAAAAGGGTGCAAAAAAGAGTCGGGTAGCCAGAGGGAGTGTGGGATTGAGGGATTGAGGGAAGAAAACTTTTCTAGTAAGAGAGGTATTAAATCTGTGGTTTCCCAATATTAAGATTCCTAAGAATCACTCTGGGAGCTTATAAAAATACAGATTCCCACACAACCCTAGAGAGTCTGATTCATAGGGTCTGGGTGGGCCCAGGAATCTGCATTTTAACAAGTCACCCACCTTGCACATTGCACAGACCTGGTGTGAATGCAGAGGAGGCAGAGCCCAGGAGGGATGGGGCCGTTACAGCAAGGGGCTTGGTCTCCAGAGGAGATGCAGGGGAGGGATTCAGAGCTCCTGAAGAGAGAGGCACAGCCTCTGTTGAGGCAGGTGCGCTTCAAGACCTTTTGTCTGATGGTCCCTGTTTTCTCTGTGAAGTGCAAGGTGAGATGTGAGGGAGACAGAGGTTCATGATAAAAGGTGAGAAAGAGCCATCTTACCTGCCCAGTAGCCCCAGGGCGAGGCTGGCGGGGATTGTTGCTTTGACTTTACCGAGGAGGAAATGGATCCAAACTGGAGAGTTCCTTTGGCCAGTGTCACCTGGCTGATGCAATGCAGCTGAGCCCAGGTCTTCTCATTCATACATTCATTCAATCTTATCTAGTAAACATTTATTAAGGACCTACTACACACAGGCGTGGGCATACGGCTATGCCTTTGAAAACTTCACAGCCTACTAAAGCCCATAGTTCTTCCCTATGCAGCTCTCAGTTTAAGGAAAAACTTGGTATCCAGAAGTTATCACCAAGTAGACTATAGATGAAGCCATGGGCATGTGTGGCATTGGCTGGTAGGAAAGGATAGTTGGTCTGAGGACAGCTCTGAAGAATGCCAGCATTTAGAGGTCAGGTGGAGGAGGGAGCCTGGTAGGAGACTGTGAAGGTGCAGCTGAAGAGTTAGGAGGAAAACCAGCAATGTATGAAGCTTCCCAGAGCTCCAAAGGGTGTGGGGAGCCTGGGTCCCGTAAGCAGAAAGAAAAAGAGCAGTTCGACAAACACAGCCTTGGCCCTGCTTCCAAAGCCAGAGCAGGACCCACAGTGCCATGGCCTGCTCCAGGCCATTCTCCATACCACAGCAGGATGATGCTTCTAAAACTCCAGTCTTAGCATGCCATCACCCACCTCCCCAACAACCCTTAGATGTTTTCTCTTTGCTCTATATATACATCAGGTTAACATTTCTTGGCATGGTTAACAAGACCCTGCAAGACTTGTTGCTCCCTGACCTCTCTCAGTTACATCTCTCTCCACCCTCCTCTTAGGTGGCAGCACTGTAGCCACTCTAGCCTTCTTTAGTCTATCTTCATTTCAGGCTCTTTCCTGCCTCTGGACCTTTGCACAGTCTGTTCCTGTTGCCTAGGCAGTTCTCTCTAACCCTGCCTTGTTTTCTGGCTAACTCTTGCTCATCTTTTCATCTTAGTTCCTTGGAGAAATTCCCCCGAGCCCTCTTTTAGTTCCCTTTGTTGTACACTCTCAGATCATTCCATCCTTCTTCATCGCACTCACCACACTTGTCACAATGTGTTTAGTGCTGATGTCCCGATGGACTCAATGTCCTAATCCACCAGGGACTACCTCTGTCTTGCTAATTGTATGATTCCCAGGTAATTACCATATGCCTGACACATGGTAATATGGTTAATATGTGTTAAATGAATCTATGAATAAATGACATATCTTCCAACTTCAGGACTGATTCTGCTACAAACCATGGGTGAAGGGAGGGAGAAAATGAAAGAGAAAACAGATGTGAGACAGGCCAAAGGAGTTTGACAAACAGGCTAGAGACATGGGGCCCATGCTTATCCTCACCAAAGGGGCTGTGCTCTCCTTCCAGGCTTGTGTCCGAACTTTCTATGAGACACCTCTTCAGTTGTTGGAGAAGATCAAGAATGTCTTCAATGAAACAAAGAATCTCCTCAAAAAGGACTGGAACGTTTTCAGCAAAAACTGCAATGACAGCTTTGCTAAATGCTCCAGCCAAGGTATGCACCAGAGGGGCCCCCAAGGGTCCAGCGGGGGAAGGTGTGTGAACAGAGCAGGGATTAGGAGGTGAGCCTTGGGGCTGGAGGGACCCCTGGGAGGCAGCTTGACTGCTGCTTGTGCTCCTGTATGTGTAGACATGCTTGTTTCATGTATGTATGTGGCTTCGTGTGCTGAGCAGTCTTAGGCACATGTCTTTTATGACATGTGTGTGCATGTACACCTACACTTACTGCATGTTGAGGCACCAAGAAGGATCATGCTGGTGGCTGTGACGTCAGGGAGCAGAAAAGGAGGCCCCTCTCAGAGAGCCCTGTAGGCATGGAGGCTTTCCCCAGGGCTCCACAGGCTGGCTTTCTGTGGAGAGAGCAGAGGCTCCATCTGGGAGTCAGGGCCCTTGCGCCAGGAGCCCTGCTGCAGATCACCAGGACACCTTGGCTCTGGAAGTCCCCAGGATGCCTTGAGGGTCCCCTCAACGAACAAGGCTGGATTTGAAGTCTGAGCATCATTCAAACTCTCCCACTGCCGGCCCAGCTGCACACACATATACCTGCGTGTCCTGATCTCTACGTCCTGTGCCACGTGTGTCCTCTTACATTCCAACCTTGCTCCCTGAGGCAGGGGCTGAAGCCCTGCAACCCACCGATGGCCAAGTCTAGCCTCATTGCTTCAGTCCCAAGGCCTCAGGCCTGGCCACATCCCAGCCTCACCTGTTCCTGCTTACGGCTGTGGCTGTTGGCCCCTGGCTGTGCACTGCACCACCTTGTTGTCTCCCCACCTGTGCAGCATCCTTGGGTCTTAAGGGTGTCTTGTGTTAGTCCTGGGGGCCACTGCTTGACCTCCTCCCAGCTGCCATTCACCCCCAGCTTGGTGTCTAGCCACCTGGAACTCCAGGAAATGCTGTTCTCTGTCTTCTCTGGCCCCGACCCCCAGTTGGTGCATCCATATCCCACTCTTCACTCTCTGCCTATAAGACCCTGCAGTTTGTGCCTTCCCTGCCTAAGGCCTCCTACATGAGCATGGGCTCCACTTCTGTCCTCTCCTCAGCCCCAGAGCTGAGTTAGGGGGTGAGGGGACCCCCAAACCCATATTTCCCTCTTGACCCCCTCTGGGAAAGCTGTGCTGAAGGCTGGTGACTCTATCTCCTCCCCTTCTTTCTCTCTCCCTCTCTCTGTGGTTCTTTCAGATGTGGTGACCAAGCCTGATTGCAACTGCCTGTACCCCAAAGCCACCCCTAGCGGTGACCCGGCCTCTGTCTCCCCTCAGCAGCCCCTCGCCCCCTCCGTGGCCCCTGTGGCTGGCTTGACCTGGGCTGACTCTGAGGGGACAGAGGGCAGCTCCCTCTTGCCCAGTGAGCAGCCCCTTCGCACAGTGGACGGGAGCAGTGCCAAGCATCGACCACCCAGGAGCACCTGCCGGAGCTTTGATTCAGCAGAGACCGCAGGCGTTGAGGGCAGTCCCATGGGAGGTTCACCTCAGCTGCACCCCTCTGTTGGGGCCCCTGTCCATGGGACGGAGGACATTCTTGACTCTGTGTTGGGCACTAACTTGGCCCTAGAAGAGGCCTCCGGAGATGCTAGTGAAGGTCCCATACCCCAAGGGGCAGAGCTTTCCTCTTCCAGGCCGAGAGGAAGCAGCGTCCAGGCACAGACAACCAGCCCCAGCAATCTCCTCTCAGCATCCTCTCCACTCTTGGGATCGGCAATTGGCCAGCAGCCTGTGGGTGTAACTGGCAACCCCCTGCCTGTGGTGGACCCTGTGAGACCCACTGGCCAGGCCTGGAGGCACATGTCTGAGAAGACAGACCACTCGTCTGCCCTGCCCAGAGACCGCCCGGAGCCAGGCTCGGCCAGGACCACGCCGTTGCTCCCACAAGGCCTCAGCAGTCACTCCACCCTCTCTGCTCAGCCAAGGCTTCCCAGAAGGCACCCCTGGGGCAATGTGCTACCCCTGGGGGAGCTGGAGGGCAAGAGGAGCACCAGGGATCGGAGGAGCCCCAAAGAACTGGAAGGAGGACCAGCAAGTGAGGGGTCGGCCAGGCCACTGGCCCGTTTTAACTCCATTCCTTTGACTGATGCAGGCCATGAAAGGCAGCACTTGGGACCCTCAGTCCCTCAGCTTCCTGGGTTTGTCTTCCGCCTGCTGGTGCCCAGCATCATCCTGGTCCTGCTGGCTGTCGGTGGCCTCCTGTTCTACAGGCGGAGGAGACGGGTGAGAAGAGCTGGCTGAGGGCCAGGAGGGAATCCCATGAGGCAGAGGCACAGCCTGGGTGGAGGAGCAGGTCTTGCTGGTTGGGGGGTGACTTGGCTTTGGCTGGCATTCTTTAGACACTGAGAGGCAGGAGGCTGCCTGTGCACAGAAGATGGGGGGTTGAAATGGAGAGAGTCCTCAAGAAGGGGGAAGGCTCAGGCATAAGGGCGACAGGAAGGGATCAGGGCAGGAGGAGTGGGAGAGAATCTTCTTAGGCCTATAGCAGGATGAGAAGCCAGGAGGGAGGGCTGCCAGGGTAGGAAAGCAATGGGCGTGAGTGTCAGGGTGGGGCCTACCCTGGGAGCTCTCCCCTAGGATAGTAGGTGACCTGCTGGCGGCTGGAGATGGAGAGTTGCTAGCAGGAAGGCCTGAGTAGGCTCCCCTGGCTGCTCCCTGCTTTGGGGTAACTCTCACCAACTCCCCAGCAGCCCCTCCACAGCTCCTCGGTGAGCCTGCTCTTTCCTGTCCCCAGGGCCATCGAGACCCTTCGACAGTAGATTCTCTTGTGGAGCAACCAGAGGGCAGGTGAGAGTTTGAGGGGAACCTCTGGTCGGCACTGGGGGCCTTGGCATCTCTTACCCCTCGAGATTTGGGGGGGTACTTTCTTCCACTTGCTGAGGAAATGGAGCTCAGAAGAAGATGGGGTGGGGGTGGAGAGGAGAAAGGGCATTTCTTCTTTCCTAGATACCTGGAATTTTTCCTAATTTATTCTTAGGGTAGGCAGTTCTGGGTCTTCTAAATCTGAGAGGGCTGCAGCACATGCTCAGGGGCTAGTGAGCAAACTTAGAGGGTTCCTCACTCCCCAGCCTCTGCTGAAGTCTTATTCCAGCCCTGTGCTTTGCCTGCAGCCCCCTGACCCAGGATGAGGACAGACAGGTGGAACTGCCAGTGTAGAGGAATTCTAAGGTAAGACTGATTTGGATCTCCCTTCACCCTTTAAAATTAGCTGCACCCTTTCCCAGTCACCCTCGCTTGTGGGTGATGCCACCAGCTCCTGAGGCCCACACACCCGACTCCCTCCCCTCTCTTCTACTCCCTTTTTTATCCATCACCCAGGAAGCCAACCCTCTCCTTTCGGGGTCCTCAGGTTTCCCCACTGCCTTCCATTCTCACCACCCCATCTGAGGCCAGGCACTATTACCGCTGCGTTGGGTGATTATTTCTGTATTGCGCTTCTAGTCTTGCTGCCACTTTGCATCCCAGAGCAACCAAAATCCTCTCGTGTAAGGTCTTTACCCTCCTGGGTAGCTTCAGTAGCTCTGTATCACCAACTGTGTCAGATGCAACCATCTCAGGCTGGCTCCCACGCTCCTCCAGCAGCCGCCCCTAACATGCACCTCTTGTCAGCTTCCCCCCTGTCTGCACTCTGATTGGACGCTCCTCCCCCACCAAGTTCATGTTTACCTCCCTGCTTATAGATTCATGGAGCCATAGAAATTAGTCTTGGAAAGGGTCTCAGAAATCATTTGGCCTAACAGCCCACCCTACAGCCTCTCCTCTCTGCATCCCTGACAGGGAGTCAACCAGCTGCTAGGCACACACTCTCAGACCCAGGCAGGTTCCCTGCCATCTCCCAATAGCACCATGAGGAAGTCCGTCCTCTTGTAAGGCCAAACTGGCTTCCCTGCGCCTCCACAATAGTCCTCCCTCTTATTCTTATGAGAGTCCTCCAATATTTAAAGTTATTTATCCTTGTCACCTTTAAGAATTCTCTAAGCTACATGTGGCCAAGTCCCTCAAACATTCCTTATATGATATGGTTTTCAGACCCCTCACCATCCTGGTCGCCCTCCTTTGGACACACTCATTTGTCAATGTCCCTCTGAAAATGTGGCACCCAGCCCTGGACACAGTACTCCAGATGTTGTCTGACCAGCTCAGAGTACAGTGGGACTGTTGCCTTCCTTGATCTGGACAGTATTCTTCTATTCGTACAGATTAAGATTGCATTAGTTTTTTTTAACACTACATCATATTGTTGTCGTATGTTGAGCTGTAGTCTATTGAAACCCCTGGTTCTGTTTCCCATAAACCTCTGTCAAGCCAGACCTTCTCTATCCTGTACTTGGACAACTTAATTTTTTTAACTAAAGTGCAGGTGTTTACATTCAGCCTTAAAACCACCTTGCTGGTTTCTGCTCATCATCCTAGTCTGTTGAAATTGTTTTAAATCCTAACTCTGTCACACAGCCCTCCCAAGTGTGGCTCCTGCACATTGATGAATGCCTTCTGTTGTCCTCACCCACATTGTTGACCCTTATTATTCCTCGCCCCTGCCATTGCAGGCAGCCCATGGTCCTCTCCCCATCCTTTCCCCTCAGTCCCACTAAGCCTTCCCGATTGTCTCCACCACCCTCTGATTGCTCCTTCAGTGCATACTCCTCTGCTCTTTTGTATTTGATTAATATTATATTAACTTGCACTTATTTGGATGTTGTTTGTATACATTTTAAAATCTGATTTTACGTGTATGTGAACATTCCCCATCCCTAAGAAGGCTGTAAGCCCCCTGAGGGCAGGACCTGTGTTTTCTACTTTTTTGCATTTCTTTTTCTATCCCAGGTTCTAATACAAAGGGCATCTCCATACTTCCCAAGTACTCAATAAATGTTGACTGACTGGCTTCAGGGCTGACTGACCAACTGACCCTGCTGGCTGTCTCTAACTGGCCAGCCAGTTAATCAACCAGTTAACTGGCTGAGCAGTTAACCAGCTAACCAATGACCAACTGGCTGGCTAGCTGGCCAGGTAGCTGACAAACTGACTGACTGGTAACTGCCTGACTGACTAGGTGTTGATTGGTGAGCTGATTGGCTAACTGATGAGGAGGTGATTGGCCGGCTGGCCGGCTAACTGAGGTACCCATTTCAACTTTGCAGTCATATGTGTGCCAAATGCAAGTGAGCTCCTCAGGGCCTTCTCCTGTGTACTGTGGCAGGTTCTGGGCCACTCCTAGAGAGATAGGGATCTGGCAAATGCCCCAAACCAGGGGATCCCATTTAGGAAAAGTAAGAAGTAACACATCTAGGACCCTGGGGCCCACCTTGTCAGTAGTGTGGGCTAAGATGGGTGAGTGGGTCAGATGGGACATGGGCAGCACTGTGAGGCTGGCCCAGACCCCCTCAGGACTGGGAAGCAGAGGATGGACTGAGGTCACCGGAGACTTCAGGGACAAAGGCTGTACCACCCTCTGGCTGGCTGCCAGCCCCTTCCCCCGCGGCCTCGGTCTTCTGCCCCATCTCTACATTCCCACTCCCCTTTCCCTGCCTGCCTATTTTCAGCCCCTCCCAAGCTTTCCTCTTCCTCTTCTCAAGATTTCACTTAGAGAGAGAACCTAGAGCAGCAGAGCCCCACTTGGATCAGTAGATCCAGCCCTAAGGTGGGGTGGTGTCAGGCCAAGACCAGGAGCCCAAGGGAGATGGAGGGCCAGCCCCCAGACTGCTGCTCTGACAAGAGAGATGAGAGAGGGAAACAGAGGCACTGAAGCTGGGAGAGGGGCTCTCAGAAAGAAAACACACAGCAACCCCTCCTCTCCCAAGAACCAGGACATAGAGACAGTGGGCTGGAGCTCTCCCATTTAGCCCTTCTTCCCTCCTGGCCCCCGCAGGGCCTGTGGCCCAGCTCTACTCAGCATGGCTCATGTCCTGTTTATGGCTGTCCCTTCTTCCCCCGCCAGAGCATGGGAATGGGCTGCAAGCCAGAAGCTCCAGTCCCATCTCTCCCTACCCATCACAGGCTTTGCGAGTAGGGCCTATGGACTGTCAGGGAGGGAAGCTCCACACAGGATCCAAAGTCAAACTGTTGGATGGAGTCCAGGGGATTTCTGCTCTGGGAACAAAGTGTTCTGAGGATGCCAGACAGGGGGAAAAGGGTGGGGGTGGTTGGGAGAGAGCAGGGCCCCAACTCCCATGGATGATGCAGGGAGGCAAGTCACTTGGCCTATCAGGAAAGAGGCTGGGTTGCTTAGGGGTTAGCATGCCAACAGCAGGGTGGGAGTTTCCTTGTTCCAGAACTGCCTCCAGTTCTTCCTCTTCAGTTTTCTCTGCCCTGCTGTCCTGAATAGCATATGTGACAACCCTCTGTGATGAAGGGTATGGAGGTAGGAATGAGAAATTCTTCTTTGCTAGTGTTAGCAGGACTCACCCTTGGCTCATCGGCCCAAGACCAGAGACAGTCTTGCTTGAGGAGGGGTCTAAGGACATTCAGTTAGCCCCTTCCACCACTGTCAAACCCTTCTGCTTGAGCAATGGTCCACCCCTCTCCCAGCCCTGCTCAGACCTCCCCCTGTGGTCCCTGGTTCCCCAGGAGGAGACAGGAGGTGAGGCCAGTTGGCCAGCGGCTTGGGCTGCTGCCAGAGAAAGCTGCCCGGTCCCTTGTGGTGTCTAGGGTGGCTGGGAAGGCGAGGGCAAGACAGGAGGAAGTCCTGCCTGCAGCACAACTACCAGCCCACAGGAACGCTACACCTCCCCCATCCGTGTCCTCAGTGACCCCTCCCTTGACTCCCACTCTGCTGACCAGCCTTTCTCTCTCCCCTACAGCTGGGTGCACAGGACATTCTCTCCATGTGAGGAGGCACGACGGGGCGTCCACCACCACCCCTCCCCAGCCATTCTCCTGGGAATGTGGCCTGCTCACCATGGCAGCTCCTGCTTGCCAGACTGAAGCAGAGCAGCGAGGCTGGGGTCTTTCTGCCCTTGGTCCTCAGACACTGGACTGACTAGGAGAGGGCTGAAGGATGCCCACAAGCTGCTGATATTTATCATGGGCCCTGGAGGCTCCCATGTACTTGAGGAAGGGTGGGAAGCCTGGCTGCAAACCCTCTGCCCCTCAGGAGCTGTCTTCCTCCCACTCTGCTTCAAGCCAACACCTGGGCCAGGGACCCGATGCTTGTGGGATGTGGGAGAGCAGGGTGGGCGCTGAGGAACTGAAGAGCCCTTGTGCCCAGAGGACCTGCCTGGTGCCAAAGGATCCCAGCATCAGCAAGCAGGGACTTGTCTCCAGAGAGAAGCGTGAGATTGGCAGGGCGGGACAGCGTCAGCTGGATTCCTGTCAAGGTGTGCAGCCCGAAAGACGGGAAGAGGCCACTGGGCCTGCTGGTCTGCACTGACCGCCCAGAGGGGGTCTACACCCCCGACTCACCTAAGTGCCCTCTGCTGGTTGCCAGGCGGAGAAGGGAGGCCAGACCTGCCCTCAGGACCTGCCTGGCTTGGCTTGCGATGCCAAGGAGACCAAGCCCTGGCCTTTGCTCTATCTTCCCTCCAGCCCTGCCAGAGCTTCTCCAGGAGGCCGCGCAGAGGCTCCCCTCATAAAGGCAGCCATTGCACTGTGAATACTGAGCCTGCCTGCCCCATCCATACCCTTGAATGAACATCTGTCCATCCTCCTTCCCCTCCAGCCTCTCCCCGGCTTCCTGCACTGAGCACCCGAGCCGGTCTCACCTGTCGACTGAGGGAGCCCCTTAGCCCTGACCTTCCGTTGACCCAGCCTTTGACTCCCCAGGGTGGATTGGGGTGGGAGAAAGCCTGGGCTACCAGCCAGAGCGGGTCTTTAGGCTGTGTTGTTCTCCCAGGTTTCTGCATCTTGCACTTTGACATTCCCAAGAGGGAAGTGACCATTGGGAGGGAAGAGGGAAGGGGAGGGCAGAAGACAGGCACAGAGAGGCTGCAGGGTGAGCTCGGATTGCAAATGGGTCTTTGAAATTATGGGTGTGCCCCTGAGGTTGGGGAAGGCATCTGCTCCCCTGACCCCCCAGCCCAGGCCCCTTCCTCATACTAAGTCCTGCCTCAGTCACGGCTGGCAGGCACCCAGCTTGTCCCTGTGGGGAGTTCTGAGGCTGGGCTTCAGCCCCACCTGCACAGTACCCAGCACCCATCCTCTTCTTGCCTTCTCTTCCCCAACCCCAGTAGGCACTGATACCCTCGAGCTCTCACCTATGCCCCCACCACCCTCTCTCTGACCAGGCAAGCCAGGATGGGAGTGGGAGGGTCCAGACATCTGTGTCCTTGTCTGCCTGAGGGCTCCAGCTTCTGGGCAGCCCATGTCCACAGCTCTGAGAGCTGGGCAGCAGGTGACAGGGCTGTTGACTGCCAGGGTCCCTTTGTGCTGCTGTGTCCCTCCTCTCCTGCAGCCTGAAACCTTCCACTGAGAGATTGAGAGATCCTGCCCTACCTGGCCTCTGGCCTGGAGCCTGTGCCCTTCTCTTCCTACCTACAGAAGCTAAGGTCATGGCCCCCGCCTCCTCTGCCCAGCTGCTTTCAGCAGAGGGAAGGGCAGAGGAGAGCTTCCCCTGTGGGGCTCCTTCTAGTCACAGATCCTATATTTGATGCTAGAAAATATGTGTTTAAAAGTGGAAGGAAAAAAGACATTCCTCCTTGCTCTCCACCCAACATGTAGTATTTGAACAGTCAAGAAAGCGAATCCAACCTATTGCAGAAGCTCTTTGTGGGCGCCTGGTGACATAGGAGCAGCAGGGACCCCAGAGCCACCCATGGGTGGCTCCCCCGGCTACTTGCACAGGAATCCCTTTTCTCTGAGAAAGCCGAGAGGGAATATTGGCTCACACACTGTGAGATTTTGTTTTTTATACTTGGAAGTGGTGAATTATTTTATATAAAGTCATTTAAATATCTATTTAAAAAATAGGAAACTGCTTATATATTTAATAATAAAACAAGTGCACAAGCTGCCATGTGTGAGTCATGGGAAAACTTGCTTTCGGGGTGTAGGTGTCAAAAGGGTAGGCAGGCAGCAGCTGCTGGGTGAGCCCCAGCTCAGAAAGCTTTTCCAAGATACATGGGGAAGGAGGATTCTCTCCAAGTTCCAGTCTTGTTACCAAAACCTCCCGCATTATTACTGTCCCAAACACATTCATCTGCATATCTATGTAATAGGAAAGTGGACAGAAACCAGCCAAACCTCAGGCCTGGTGGTCCCTGCTTCTGCCCAGCCAAGCTCAGCCTGGGAAAATGGCTGGTTGGGCTCTGTCTGAGGGCCTGAGGGGCCTGCAAGGAACAGGCTCCTTCAGCATGGGCTCCTGCTGTCCAGGGAAGGGGGAGCTGGCCAGGTCCTAGAAGGGCTTTGAGCTGAATGAGCGCTGTCCTGGCTGGGCAGTGGATGAGGCTGGCAGGGGGAGAGAGCCAGCAGGCTGTGTGAGAAGTCTTAGGCCTGACTGTCTTACTGGGGGTGGAGAGACCAAAGATGAGGCCTTCCAGGTGCAGACAGATGTTGGGGAGGGCTAGACTGGTTGAAGGCCCAGCATGGCCAAACACACCCCCTAGGCAAAGAGGTGCCTCCCCACTCCTGAAAGTGTGGTGGACAAAGTTCTGGATCAGTGGTTCTCAACCTTGGCTCAGCTGAGAATCACTTGGGTTGTTTTAAAAACATGCTGATACCCCAGCCCTACCCTAAATCAATAAAATCAGAACCTCAGGGATGAGGTGCAGGCACTGGATATCAGAAAGTTTTAAAGACATCTCAAGTGGTTCAAATGTGATCCAGGACCAGAAGCATGTGGAGCAGCACTGTCTGATCTGGTGGCTATTTAAGCTTAAGTTAATCAGAGTGAAATAAAAGTAAACATTCAGGTCCTCAGTTACATTAGTCACATTTCAAAGGGTCACTAGCCACATGTGGCTACCATGTTGGATAGCACAGAAATAGAATATCTGCCTCATCACAGAGACCCTATTGGACAGTGCTGCCCAAAAGGTTGGTCTCTGCACTTCGGGCACCAAGGTTATAGGGCCAGGACTGGTACCAGGCAAACTGGGCCAGGAAATAAGCACCCTGGTGTACCAGTCATCCTCTCTGTGCCATTAACCCCCTCTACCACCTTGTCCCTTATCATTTCCCTTAAGCTAGCTCTTCTATTTTTAGCAAAGCTCCTCAGAAAAGATATTTGAAGAAATTTATTCACATTTCTTCCTTCAAGGCCAAACTTAAAACTCACCTCCTCTAAGAAGCCTTCGCAGCCTGACTGAGGCCTGTGAGGCCCACCCAGGTTTATTTCCTTCCTGCCCTGTGCTCTCACAGAGTGACAGACTATTTATTTGTCTGTCTGTTCCACTGGGCCATGAACTATGGCAGGAACTGTGCTGTAGTCTTGCTTGTATCCCAGTGCTTAAGAGTATCTGGCACACAGCCAGTGCTCAATAAATATATGTTGAAAGGTTAATACTGAATGGATGAACAAAGGCATAGTAATCAAATACTGCCAGATTTAATGGGCGGCCTTGTTTAGGGCCCAACTTGTACTAGCCAATGAAATGTATATTGAATCTATGATTCATTAGCCAACCAAAAGAGGTATTTTCAGCAGAAGGGGGCCCCCCAGCTTCCAATGGAGATGGGGCTAGGTTAGAATCCTAACTGATCACTGGGCTGTGGATGGAATGTATATTTTAAGGCCTTTAAGCAAGGATTGGCAAAAACAAAACAAACAAAATGTAAAACCCTGCCCCTCACCTGCCTTTCCAAAAGCCCCACCCAAGTGGTGTTCAGAAAGAAAGACCAGAGACTCTCAGCATGCCTTTTCTGGGCTTCACATGCTGCAGGGGCTGCTCGAGAAGTGTCATCTCTAAGGAACAATAGTCCCTTTGGATTCAGAGCAAGAGGATTTAGGTAGTTGGCTTGGATCTCTTACTGCCTAGCCACATGAGCTTGGACAAGTTTTTAACCTCTCTGAACGTTAGGTTTTGCTTCATCTTTAGAACTGGTTTCAGAATACAAGCCAGGTATATCTAGTCTAAGGTTCAAATGTGGGATGAATCTGAAAGATCTGGTGAATGCCAAAGGGCTTTCCCCAAAGTGTGTTCTGGGGCTGGCCTGCCAGCTGTCCAGGCCAAACACAGCTCCCTTCTGGGCAGGCAGTGAGGACCCTGGGTGCTGCCATAGCTTAGCTATTCTCAGCTGAAGGGGGCAGAGCTGTGTGTTTCTTGCTGAGGTGAGGATTCGGATGCGTTGCTGCTCAAGGATTTCTGCCTGGGGGGAGGGGACAGGCAAGGAACCTGAGGGGAAAGTAGCCATGGGATGCTGTGGGTGCCCGTTAGTGGGCAGGATCAGGAACTCTGTCTGTGAGTATGCAGTGAAAGGGCCCAGCCAAACCCCAAACCATCATCCGGCCAAAGACTGGAAAGTGAATCAGAGGCAACCAGGAAGAAGCCTGAGGTTAACCTTGTGCAGACTGAGGGCCACGGCAGGGGAAGGCTTGGTGGGGGTATCTGATGATCCCTTGAACAAGGTGCTGAAGTCATTAGGTTGTGGGCAGTAGCCAGGCAGCCTGAGGGCCAAATCAAATGCTGGACAGCCCTGGGCAAAGAGCTCATGTTCCCCCACATCAGTGAAACCCCCTCTGCCAGAGCAGCACTTTTGCCCCCTGGCTTCCCACCCTAGCTTCTGGGAAGGGACAATGATGAGGCTCTGTTGCTCTGGCTGCTCACTGCTGGAGGGGCAAAGTGACTGAACCACAGACAGCCTCTCTCCCAAGGCCCTGCAGAGGCTGTGACTGATGTGGCCCCTCATCTGACCACAGGAAGGCCCACAGGTTGACCCCCATGGCCCTTCCTAGAGTCCACAGTGATACAGTTCTGGGACTGGGTAGCTGTGAGACAGAAGAGGTTACGGATTGGGAAGATGGAGGAGGCTGGGTCAGGGGAGTTGTTCCATCCTACAATAGCCCTACGAGGTAGGTGCTAATATCCTCTTTTATAGATGTAGAAACTAAGACTTAGAAAAACTTAAACTCAGCCAAGGGCACAGCACCTGGTAAATGGCAAAGTCTGGATTTAAACCCAGATCTGGCTGGTTTTAGAGCCCACACTCTAATCACATCATACTCTAGTAGACATTCAACAGATGCTTGTTGCACACCTGGACACCTAGTGCCAGCCTGGTGGGCTCTGAAGGTCCCCAGGGCCTTAGCAACCTCCTTTGTCTTCCACTCTGGAAGATTGTATAGTCTGGCACGGGGTAGGGGGTGCCTATGACAGATTCCTACTCTCATGGCCCTGCTGCAAGCCCTAAATCCAGCAGGAGAGGAGGAAAATCCCCTTCTGGGTGATATGCCCACCACCTGGGTTTCTTGGAAAGGCCCTTCTTGACTGGAAGCCCTTCCCACTGACTTCCTTTGGCTTGGACCCTTTAAGACCCATGTATTCTCTCTATGACCACACTTTGGGCATCTATCTCTCAGGTCCCTGGTTAATTTTTGGCCCAGGTGACATCTGGGTTCTGATAACTCTAGTTGGCAACAGGCTTTGGCATTTTTCTTACTCTGCATGATCATGACCTTCTTGGATGAAGAGGCTGGAAATTTGCTTCCCACATGACAAGCCATATCTTTGTGGGGTGGTGGTGGTTTCTAGGCTTTGGTTGGCAAGGTTGGATCAGGACCACTGTGTGTGACATCTGTCAGTTCAACATGCTCAAGTGATTCTGGGGAGACAGGGCAGAGCCAGAAGAGTGAATATGGCAGAACCCCCTCTGCCTGTGACATTCGGGGGAGCCATAAAGCAGCATCATTATTAGAGCACACTGAGGATGCTTGAGCAGTTACTTTTCCTTAAATAAGCTCCTGCCCACATGCAAGAAGCCCTGTATGACTGTATGTTATTGGCCTAAGGCCTGTGCCATGTTTGGGATATTTTTCTACAATAACTCTCACAAAGCCTAGAATCTGATTTCCAGAGTTGCAGCATTGTATTATTTCAAATGTCTTGTTTTAACAGCAGCAACAACAACAAAAATCACAAGGTATATAAAGATATAAAGAAACTATGGTCCACACACAATGGGAAAAAAACAATAGAAATTGTCCCTGAGGAAGCCCAGACATTAGACTTATTGGGCAAAGACTTTAAATCAAATTTAAATTTAAATGTGCTCAAAGACTAAAGGAAACCCTGTGCAAAGAACTAAAGGAAAATATGAGAACAATGTTTCACCAAATAGAAAATATCAACTAAGATATAAAAATTATAAAGAAGGAACCAAATGAATTCTGGAGTTGAAAAATATGGTAGCTGAAATAAGAATTTCACCAGAGGGGTCAACAGAATACTTGAGCAGCTAGAAGAAAGAATCAGTAAACCTGAAGATAAATCTACCAAGGTTATCCAGCCTGGATAGCAGAAAGAATAAAAAAATATAAACAGAGCCTCATGGGACACCAACCATACCAACATACGCATAGCAGGAGTCCAAGAAGAGGAGACAGAGACAAAGGAGTAGAAAGCATATTTGAAGAAATAATGCTTGAAACTTCACAATTTTGATGAAAGCCATTAATCTGCAATCCAAGAAGCTCAATGAAACTCCAAGTAGGAAACTCAAAGAGATCACACCTAGATACATCATAATCAAACTTTTGAAAGACAAAGACAAAAAGAGACTCTTGAAAGCAGGGAGAAGTCACTCAAACAGTATAAGGAAACTTCAATGAGAATAACAGCTGATTTTTCAATGGAAGCTATGGAGGCTAGAGGACAGTGAGATGACTTATTCAAAGTGTTGAAGGAAAAGAACTGTCAACAAAGAATTCTGCATCCAGCAAAACTACCCTCCAAAAATGAAGGTGAAATTAAGACATTCCCAGAGAAATAAAAACTGAGAAAGCTTGTTACTAAGCAGATATGACCTGTAAGAAATACCAAGGGAGTTCTTCAGGTTGAAATTAAAATACACTAGTCACTTGAATCCACATGAAGAAATAAAGAGTACCAGTAAAGGTAACTACATAGGTAAATACAAAAGACAGTATAAATATATTGTTTTCCTACTTTATTTAAAAGAAAACTACATAAAGCAGTAATTATAAATCTGTGTCAATGGGCAAAAAAGTGTAAAGATGTAATTTGTGATAATAACAGAATAAAGGAGAGGGAGGATTAGAATGATATAGGAGCAAACTTTTAGAGTAGTATCAAAATGAAGTTGGTATTAATCTAAACCAGACTGCTCTAAGCAAGATGCTACTGGTAATCCCCAAGACAACCACTAAGAAAACAATTTGATATATAATAAAAGAAATGACAAGGGAATTAAAATAGCATACCTGAGTATTTTTCTATAAAAGCTTCACTCTCCAGCTATCAGTGAGAAAACTAGGGAGCCTTAACTCCTTGAGGAGGGGAGAGTTGCGCATTTTCCTTGCCCCTTGACTTCAAGCACTACTTATCCCTTAAAAGACTCAATGTTCTTTATTTTTCCAAGTACTTTTCCAGATAATATCATGTTCCCTCCTCACAACAACTCTGTGAGGCAGGCTTTATAATCAGTTTCATTTATAAGTGAGGATTCTGAGGCTCAGAGAGGTTGGGTAAGCAGCCCAAGGACACATAACAAGTAAGTATGAAAAGTGGGATTAAAATGAGATCTTTTGCAAGTACAGCGCTTCTTCCTCCATAGATCAGTTCAGACTTGTGCTAGTTTCCTTTTCTTCTATTCTCTTTTCTAATCTTTAATTACAGAATATATCAAACATGTTCCAAGATAAGAGATAGTGAAGTGAACCTCCATGCACCCACAACTTAGCCTCCACAATTATGGCCAATCTTGACCCATCTATATCCCCATACAGTATCCTCTGCCCACCTCCCATTATTTTGAAGCAAATCCTAAATATATCCTTTCAAATGTGAAATTTTCAGTATGTGTCTTTAAAAGGTAAGAATTCATTTTTAAAACATAGTCACAAATACTCTTACCACTTCTGAAAATAATAATTTCTTAATACTACAAATACCTAATTTTGCACTTAAATTTATCTGTCTCTTAAATATTTTTTTAGAGTTTGATTATGGACCCAAATGTCATCCATATGTTGCAACTGCTGATATGCTTCTTAAACCTGTTTTCATCCATTGATTCCCCACCCTTTATCTCTTCCCTCCCGGCAGTTTATCTGCTAAAAAAACTAGTTCATTTGTCCTATAGTTTCCTGGGATCTGGATTTTTCTGACTTCAGTGTCATAGTGTCACCAATGTGCTCCTCTGTCACTCATACATCTCATAAATTGGAGGTTAGATGTAGGGACTGGATCAGATTCAGGTTTGATTTTCCTACAAGCTTACTTTATAGGTGCTATTGTGTGCTTTGATCAGGGGCTGTCTAAGACTGATCATCTCCTTTTTTCTTCATGACATTTTTATCTTTAAAATTTAGAAAGAGCTGAAATGACTGATACTAGAAGACTAGATACATAATGGTAGTTCATTGTTACAGTGGAATGTTATGTAGTTACTAGTAATCATAGTTTTCAAATACTGAGTATAACTCCAGGGGGAAAATCCGGGGGCAAAATACCTCTAAAACTGAAATCAGTCAGAAATAAAGTTGAGAAACCTGTTTATTTCTTACAAGCAGTTGTCCCTCTCTCTCTTGACCAGGATGAAACAGAAGAGAAAGAGAGCTCCACCCAACCTCTCTGGTCCAGATAAAACCTCACACACCCTTGTAATTACCTATTGATATGTAGATGGACTAATTCTCACAGCCCCTTGGAAACACCTATTGATATGCAGGTGCACCAAAGCCCTGCGAGAGATTCTGGAAATATTACAATTTTACCCACATTGAGTGATATGGGGAATGCTTATCACAGAATGTTAAAGAAAAACAGCAGGAATATACATACGCTAAGCCATATGTCTATATGGACAAAAAAGATTAGAAGGAAATGTTAATTGCAAGGAAAAACAATTGTGTAAATAGAGGCAATTACCAAGGGTCAGAATTATGTGGATTTATTTTCTTTATTCTCTCTGTATTTTCCAACTTTTAATATGTCCATATTACTTTCATATTGAGAAAAAATAATTTGAAATATTTTTGAAAACTTCTACTTCTGTATATGAAATTGTGATTTTTCTGAAGTTATCCACAGGACGACAGAACAGTACCTTCTGAGGCAAGATCTAAACATACAGAGCAGTTTGACTAAGGGAACAAATTATCGGTCAGTTGCTGGTTGTTTGATGTCCCTGAATGGTCATTTTTGGTCACAAAGACCAGTCTGCTGGTCACATGGGCCTAGCAGGAGTGGAGAAGCGTTCATCAGAAAGGCCAGCAGAGCAGACCCTTTGGCTCAGCTGCCTGGCCGCTCGGCTTAGGTCTTCAGAAAGCCCAGTGCCACTGCCCTGCGCCCTCCTCCAAATCACCCATCACACACACAGACACAGAAACACAATCCTCCCAGTAGCAAGGACAACTGGGGAACACTACAGGTACTTTGAGGAGGGCTAGACCAGTGCAGCAGCCTATGTCGGAGGCATGCTTGAGGGTCTTCCCACCAGGGCCAGACTGCGGCTTCAACCCAGACAGGAAGAAGTTAGAATTCCATTTACGGTTTCAACCTTCTCCTTCCTGGTCTCAGTTAACCCAGATCAATTCCCTGAACAAAGTAGGCAACAGATACTGATCTGTAAGAAAAGAAGATGAGATTTTAGGATCTCTGTAGACCTTTGTCCAGCTCTAACATAACCATCTTTTCTGGGACCAGTTTCCTCCAAAGTCCATGGGCCATTTGACCTACATTAAAGAGAGAGATCTTTTGTTTCCTCATTCATAAATAATCATTTAAACTGTGTCCTCAGGTATATGCCATCAGATGGTGACATAGATGGCTCACATACAGAGAGGCTGTGAGGTCCACACCTCAATCCAAATTCCACTTATGCAGCTCAACCCCCAAGGAGACCACAAATCACTAGGAAAAGCCTCTCCAATCACCCAATCCCTTCCATGATGTCCTTGCTTTCCTTTAAATGAATGATATACTTCTAAACTTTAATTTTTCTGTTTATGAAGTAAGTCCAACTTGAATACAGGTGAGAAAATAAAAAATAAATAAAAAAGAAAAAAATCACTCCCAGCTGCACCATTTGGTGATAATCACCACCAACATTCTATTATATTCTCTTCCAGTATTTCACTAATGCATTTCTAGTTTTATATAGTTAATGTATTTATCATTTTATATCAACTTTATACTTAACATCATAATCATGAAACTTTTCCCTATTATTACAACTTTTTGTAGATATCTTTATATTTTGTTTCTCTTCTATGTTTTTCTGAGCTAATTAACCAATTATTTAAGGGGTTTTCACTATGGATAAGACAGGTGCGGTGGAGTACTCAAAGGCATGTGACTGTAAAAATGTCACATGAGTGTCCATGCAGAGATGAAAGACAGATGAGCAAAGCTTTCAGACAAGGCCAGTGGGGAATGGGAAAGTCAGGGTGGGTGATTGTGGGGACCATATTTTCTCAGCTTCAAATTGATTCACAAGATCTAACCAAGGTAACCTTTGGCAAGTCATTTTATTTCTCTGTGCCTCAGTTTCCTCATCTGTTAATTAGGGATGATAATAGTACCTGCCTTTAAACCATTCTGGAAAATAGTACTATGCAAGTGTTTGCTGTTTTTATTATTCGGGGGATACAAAAGTATTTCAGAAGCTGTTGCCTGGTTGTCAAAATATTTGCACTTCTAGCACATTCAAATGTAGGGATTGTGGAGCAAAATATTTGAAATCTGAACTGTCCTGGGAGGTACAGAGTAAAGGCCACCTTTAGGGGGAAGGTAGGTGGGGAAGGGGAAGAGAGACATACAGAGAGACAGAGGCAGAGAAAGGGAGACACAAGGTCCTTCTAGCTAATGATCAGTGAAGAATACACAGAGTAGGAGACATTTGAAATGGGCTTTCGAATCTTCCTTAAAAATCATAACCCTTTGATTTAAAAGTTCTACTGAGGTGGAGGAACCACATCTGACGCACACCCTCACCAGACTTGAACTCCATTCACACAGCCTGCCTATCCCGCGGCACACAGCTGGGTGGAGGGAACACTCAATTCACCTCTGTGAAACTTAAAGGAAGAAAATAGGAGAAGACAAATATAACTTCTAAACCAATTATGTACCTTTTTTTAACCAAGAACCAAATCCTAAGCTGGGACTTTTGTTCCAGGACAAACATTCTCCACTGGTTTTTCAGCACAATGTAATCTGATATGGGAATATCAGCAGAGGTCCAAATAGAACATACTTTAAACAGCAGTTGACTTTTTGGCTCACAATGACAAATCATCTCTCCCAGAAACTCTTCTGTTCATCCTTTGCATGATTTGACAATGTATAACTTTCTCATAAAAAAAAAATGTTTTGTTTTTTTTTAACTTGAGCCATATTTTTTAAAGAGAGAAAAAGAAAAAAAAAGGCTAACAAAGACCAGCCCCTAACTCTGCTTGTTGAGATTTCACTGACAGTGAGATGAGCCCCCACTGGAGTCACACAATCTGGGTTCGACTCTGGACACCTCAGTGGAACCTGGGAGCCTCCCTAGGGTGAAGGAGGTGGAAGTAGGGAGGCCAGGGAAAATCTCCAGATGAAGGGAGGTTTATGGGACGACAGGCACTCAGCCCTATGACATGATCCACAGGTTACAAAAAAACTCTGTACGTTTTACCACTTGATCCTCACAACATCTGAAGTAGCTCTTTTTATGATTTACACAGAAAAAACTGAGCCCAGAGAGGTTGAGTAACGTGTCCGATGGCAAAACAACCTAGGAATTTTTATGCCAAGTTCTTCCCTGCTGGACTGTAAACTCCCTGAAGACAAGAACTCTGCTGTATTGATCTTCAGTTACCCATCAGATTCAACCCAGGACCTAGGTCAGAGCAGAAAATAAATGGTTGCTTAGTGAATGAATGTGTACGACCTCTCCACACCCCAGAGTGCAAGGCAAGATGGCTTTCACAGTCCTTCTCAACTTGGAAGAGTAATGGCAGCACCTCTCTGAATTCCCTTCTGACACCTGTAGGCACTGTGTGACAACAGGGCATCCACTCCATTCTGTGCCCCTTATTTCACTTTACACTGTTGTATTTCCTATTTCTTCTGTAACAGTTACCACAAACTCAGTGACTTAAAATAGCAATTTTTTTTCTTACAGTCAGAAGTCAATTTTGCTGGATTAAATGGAAGTTCCCATCAGGTCTGGTTTCTTCTGGAGGCTCTGAAGGGTTAATTCCTCGCCGTGCCTTTTTTAGCCGCTAGAGGCCACCTGCATTCCTCGGCTTGTGGGCTCTTCATCCTCAGAGCGCATCACTCCAGTTTCCGCTTCACATTGCCTTCTCCTCTCCTGTGGTCAAACAGCACTTGGCCTTGCTCAAAAGAACCCCTGTGATGGATTTGGCCCACCTGCCCAAGGTAACACTCACAGGCTGAGAATATGGATGCCTTTGGGAAGTGCTGTATTCAGCCTGCCACAGCCATTATTATGACACTTACAACTCCCCTTTCTACTATTGATTTGCCTGTCTCTCTAGTACACTGTGAGCAACTTGAGAGCAAGCATTGTATATTATTTGCCTCTGTATTTTCAGCTCCTGATATAGTACCTCACATATAGTAGATGCTTTATTTAAAAATTACACAAATAAATAGTCCCATATCTATGGATTGCTTCTGCCCTACAGGCCATCACAGTATACCGTTCTAAGGAAATCCAAATCTACTTCAAAAAGCCTTAGAAGATGAGTCAGTCTTTAACAAAATTCTCTTGGGGACAGAGGAAGTCACAGGCCATGTTACCCAGCAAAGCATACTAAAATTGCCCTGGAGACATTTTTTCCTGTCGTCCAGGCCCCTTCACTCAGTTGCTCCACTTGCCTGCCCATCCACTGCCCTAGGCAGCCAAATTTGTAATTGTTCCCAGGGAAAATGCAGGATTTAATTTTGACATTACCCACTCTCAACCAATGGGCAGGCTATCAGTAGGGAACAAATAAAGCACTTCCTCAGCTCTTGGATGTGTTCCTGGATCTGTCTGCCACACAGCAGGGTCTGCGAGGCATCCGGGGCTTGCCCCCAGTGGTCCCATTTGGACCATATTTGGAACCAGCCCTTGGTCACAAGAAGCAATTCAAAGGCAACCTCCTGTAGCCAGGGCCCTGAGGCTGACTGTAGGGAGCCTCCGGCAAGGAAGAAAGCTGCCTGGCAGCCCATCTTGCCCAAAGGCTCAGGCATGTCCAAACTCCCCATGCCCACCCAGCATCTCCAGTGTGAACACCTTGAAGACCTTCCTTCTTTCTCCTCCCAAATTAACCTCATCAACCAAAAAATGAGTCTGGGTGAAATCTCACTTGGTTCAGTAATTCTTAGCCATAAATTCCTGATGTTCTGACATCATCTAGCCCTTTCTGATTCTCCAAGCTGTGTTTATAGGCAATTTCCTGGGTGGACAAGTCACTCCTAATGCCTAATAATGACAAGAATTCCAAAATAGGGGCCTCACCTGCTTTGTGACATCTAATCCTCACAGCAGCCCTATGACATAGGTGAGGCCCACATTTTCCCCAGCGGAATACTGAGCCACAGGGAGCTCAAATGACTTGCTCAAGGTTACTCAGCTAATAAGTGGTACAGTAAGAATTCAAATCCAGACAGTCTGGCACACAATTAGGCAAACATCCCATCCTTCTAATCATCTGGATTGCATGCTGGACAAATAAACTGCAGCTGCTCTCTGCCTTGCCAGGTGTTCTATCTCAGGCTTCCCAGCAACCTGCCCCATAAGCGGAGGGCTCTGGGTCCAGAGAGAAGTCCCTGACATTGGACACTTACTCTGCCACCCCCCAGGCCTGCCGCTCCTGTAGCCTCTGAGGGCAGCTCCCTGGTCCAGGGCTCCCTGTGACATTCTCTAGTTTCCAGGAGCTCAGGTCCTCTGACGGGGCTTATTGCTTCCTGCTCAGTGGACACCCTGTCTCTGATGAGCCTGATCTCAGCCTCTGAACCTTTCAGTCCTGCCTGTCTGGCCATCCTCCTCCCTTCTATTTACTGTGGACAAGTATGTCCATGAGGCCAAGTTAATAGTACCCAAGAAGTGAAGTTAAATCCTAACTTCCTATCCTTATCGTACCTTGAGCTCAAGGTCTCGGATGGTAGCTCTGCTGTGTTGACATCCACATTCCCTGGTGCCAAAACAGTCTCCACTTGATCAACTTCAGTGGTCCAACATGTTATTGTAGGAAAGTTTGCTTAGATGGGGTATGGGGGAGAATCGATAATATGGGTGAATGTAGTAACCACATTGTTTTTCATGTGAAACCTTCATAAGAGTGTGTATCAATAATACCTTAATAAGAAAATTGTATAAAAAAAAGAAAGTTTGCTTAGAAATTCCTCTGTTATTTGCCACTTGGGTCGTTCCCAATTTTTCACTTTTCTGCACAGTATAAACAGATTACTTTTTGTTTGCTTAATTTTTGGTTTATTTCCTTGTAGATAAGTTTCCTAAAATGGAATTAGTCCAGGAGATATGAATGTTTTTATTGCTTTTGATACACATGCCTTGATTAAGGAATTACACAAACTCATATTGTCACTAGCAACATGTAACTACCTATTTTCCCACAGTTCTGTCAATATAAGGTTTGTCATTTTTATTTGCTTTTTTCTAGTTTAATAGTTCTAGAATGATAAAGTTGTTAGATATGCTATTCTTTACTACTTTTAAGGCTGTATATTTTTCTATGTGATATTTGCTTTTTTGGGGGATAAACTGTTCATCTGCTTTGGCAACTTACAGAGTAGAATCCAGACAAAAGTTATATATTTTTATCAGTTCTCTCCTTTTTTGGAATAAGCTTCTAATAATAATATTTTTCACTTATCTTTTATTTCTATAGCCTTGTTTTATATGCATCTATCATTTTAATAAATTTAGAATAACCTTTGTATATTCATATTTCCCTATTTTGTCCTTAATAATATTTTCATTTCCTCAGTAAACATCACCTATTCAAATGCAAGATATCCATGGTTTTTTCCAATTCTTAAAAACACTAGTGTATATTTTACTCCAACCCATCTAAATTTATTAATCAAAAGATGTGATGTGATACATTGTATAAAGTAATGAATTCCTTTTTATTACCCCATCGTCCAAGTAGTAAGCAATCAAATCTTCTTACATTGTTGTGATGTCTCTCCTTCCTTGTAAATTGAGTTTATAAAGTGGGACAGCTGTGCTACAGGAATTTGTTTTGTTTCATTCACTCAGCAAATATTTATTAAGCATCTATTATGTGGCAGGCACTGCTCTAGGTGCTAAGGTTACAGCTGTGAACAAAATAAACATCCCTGCCTTCAGGGAGCTAACATTCTGTGGAGGAGTCGGGGAAAGGAGACAAATTTTAAAAATAGATGATAGATGGATAAATAAATAACAAGTAAGTTAGGGAAGAATTATTGATAGGGAGCCTAACATGCAGGTGAAAAGTTGAAATATTCAATGGGAATTTAAGAACCTCACTGAGAAGAAGACATCTGGGCAAGACCTGAAGTAAAGGAGGGAACAATCATGCATATATGTGGGAGAAAGAAGGTTCCAATAGAAAGAGGACAGCAATTGTAAAGGAGCATCAGGTGCTTTGAAGAGGAGGATGCCTAATGTGCTCTGGCTGTGGTGCTAACCTGTAGGAGATTAATGGAACAGACAGATGTGTCAAAAGCCTCCTGACAGTGATACAGGCAAGAGGCCATGGTGGCTTTGGTCAGGGCAGGGAGATGAGGGAATGAGAAGTGGTCAATTCGGAATCTATTTTTGACATACTAGATGTGGGAGGTTAAAAATATAAAGTCACAGACGATTCCACATATTTTGGCCCACTAATTGGAAGGGTGATTTTGTCATTTACTGAGAAGGAGCACACTGTAGGCTGAACAATTTGAGATTTGGAATTGGTCTTGTTTTAAGCTTATGATCCTATACCAACTAGAGATGTTCCACTGATTATTTTTCCTCTTTGGGGACCTATAGTTTTGATAGATGTGCTTTTTATAATGCATTTTAATTCCTGTGAGAAAGACTTAATTTTTTCCCATTATTCTCTAAGCTTGGTATCAATTATTCAGCCTCTGTAAGTATTTTGTAAGACCTTAACTGGTACTGCATTCAATCTACTAACTTTGAAGACTGTTGCATTGACTAAATTTTGTTTTTTCAATGATGATCTGGTCTATCTTTCCACTTGTTCACATCCTCCTTTACTTTTCTTGTTGTGGTTTAATAATTTTCTTGGAATAAATCTTGTGGTTCAAAGAAAATCATAGAGTAAATTTATTTTTGGTTCGTGGTTACAAATGGAATTTATTTTATTTTTATGAATGTGCAGCTGTATTTCACCAAGGAAAATACAATTGTTCTATGTAGGTTTCTTTTGGCTGTATCTTTCTGAAATAATTTACTATTTCTAGTAATTTAGGGGTTGCTTTTCTTGGAACTTTCAAGTATATAACTACAAAAAGTAGTATTTTTTTTTTTATCCCTATATCTTTATGACCTTCCCAAACAGCTATTTTCAGCATTTCCAATATCATGTTGAAAAGAATAATCCTGGGCAAACCTGTTCCTGCGTTCAAGGCAAGGAACTCTCATACATTTCCACTAAGTGTGACATTGGCTTGTCAGAATAAGCACATGATTCTTCTCATCAAAGAATAAAAATCTCCATACCTTATTTCAAAGCTTTAATAAAGAATGAATATTGAACTTTACTGTCTTTTCAACAACTATTAAAAATGTGATTCTATGTCATCAGGGAAATGTAAGTCAAAACCACAATGAGATATTTCACACCAGTTAGAATGGCCACTATCCAAAAGACAAGAAATAACAAGTGCTGGCGAGGATGTACACTGTTGGTGGGAATGTAAATTGGTGGCCACCGTGGAAAGCAGTATGGAGGTTCCTCAAAACACTAAAAATAGAAATACCATTAGACCCAGTATTTCACTTTTTGGAATTTACCTGAAAAAAACAAAACCCCTGATTTGAAAAGACATATGCTCCCGTATGTTTATCACTGCATTATTTATAATAGTCAAGATATGGAAGCAACCTAAGGTCCATCAATAGATGAATGCATAAGATGTGGTACATATACACAATGGAATATATTCAGCCATAAAAAAGAAAAGAAATCTTGCCATTTGCAACAACATGGATGGACCTAGAGGGTATTAGGCTCAGTGAAATAAGCCAAGCAGAGAAAGAGAAATACCATATGATTTCACTTAATTGAGGAATATAAAAGCAGAACAAAACAAAATTAATAAAACAGCAGTAGAGAAGTTAAACTGTCACTGTTTACAGATGACATGATATTGTACATAAAAAACCCTAAAGGATCCATTCACAATTGCATCAAAAAGAATAAAATACCTAGAAATAAACCTAACCAAGGAAGTGAAAGACCTATACTCTGAAAACTACAAGACACTCATGAGAGAAATTAAAGGAGATACCAATAAATGGACACACATCCCATGCTCATGGATAAGAAGAATTAATATTGTCAAAATGGCCATACTGCTTAAAGCAATCTACAGATTCAATGCAATCCCTATCAAAATACCAAAAGCATTCTTCAACGAACTAGAGAAAATCATCCTAAAATTAATATGGAACCACAAAAGACCCTGAATAGTCAAAGCAATCCTGAGAAGGAAGAATAAAGCTGGGAGGATTATGCTCCCCAACTTCAAGCTCTACTACAAAGCCACGGTAATCAAGACAATTTGGTACTGGCACAAGAACAGACCCATAGACCAATGGAACAGACCAGAGAGCCCAGATATAAACGCAAGCATAAATGGTCAATTAAAATACAATAAAGGAGCCATGGATATACAATGGGGAAATGACACCCTCTTCAACAGCTGGTGTTGGGAAAACTGGACAGCTACATGCAAGAGAATGAAACTGGATTATTGTCTAACTCCATACAGAAAAGTAAACTCAAAATAGATCAAAGACCTGAATGTAAGTCATGAAACCATAAAACTCGTAGAAGAAAACATGGGCAAAGATCTCCTAAATATAAATATGAGCAACTTTTACCTGAACGCATCTTCTCAGGCAAGGGAAACAAAATAAAAAATGAACAAATGGGACTACATCAAGCTAAAAAGCTTCTGTACAGCAAAGGACACCATCAGCAGAACAAAAAGACATCCTGCTGCGGTATGGGAGAATATATTTGTAAATGACATATCCAACAAAGGGTTAACATCCAAAATATATAAAGGACTCACACATCTTAACACCCAAAAAGCAAATAACCCTATTAAAAAATGGGCAGAGAATATGAACAGACAATTCTCCAAAGAAGCAATTCAGATGGCCGACAGGCACATGGAAAGATGTTCCACATCACTAATTATCAGGGAAATACAAATTAAAACCACAATGAGATATCACCTCACACCAGTTAGGATGGCCAGCATCAAAAAGATTAAGAACAACAAATGCTGGCAAGGATGCAGAGAAAGGGGAACCCTCCTACACGGCTGGTGGGAATGGAAACTAGTTCAACCATTGTGGAAAACAATATGGAGGTCCTCAAAAAACTAAAAATAGAAATACCGTTTGATCCAGGAATTCCACTCCTAGGAATTTACCCAAAGAAGACACATTCTCAGATTCCAAAAGACATATGCACCCTTATGTTTACTGCAGCACTATTTACAATAGCCAAGATATGGAAGCAACCTAAGTGTCCATCAGATGAATGGATAAAGAAGAAGTGGTACATATACACAGTGGAATACTATCAGCCATAAGAAAGAAACAAGTCCTACCATTTGCAACAATATGGATGGAGCTGGAGGGTATTATGTTTAGTGAAATAAGCCAGGCAGAGAAAGACAAGTACCAAATGATTTCCCTCATTTGTGGAGTATAATAACGAAGCAAAACTGAAGGAACAAAATAGCAGCAGACTCACAAACTCCAAGAAGGGACTAGAGGTTACCAAAGTGGAGGGGTGGGGGAGCGTGTGTGGGGAGGGAGGGAGAAGGGGATTAAGGGGCATTATGATTGGCACACATGGTGTGGGGGGATCATGGGGAAGACAGTGTAGCACAGAGCAGACAAGTAGTGAGTCTGCGGTATCTTACTACACTGATGGACAGTGACTGCAATGGGGGATGGGTGAGGACTCAATAATACGGGTGAATGTAGTAACCACATTGTTTTTCATGTGAAACCTTCTTAAGAGTGTATATCAATAATACCTTAATAAATAAAAATTGTAAAAAAAATAAATGAAAACATATCTCCACTCACACAAAGGTTTACAATAGCATTATTCACATAGCCCAAATGTGTGAACAATCCAAACGTTCATTAACAGTTGACTAGAAAAACAGTGTGGTACAACCATACCATAAACACTCTTCAAGGATGAGCTACTGACACACAAAACAACATGAATGAATCTCAAAATCATTATAGAGTGTGCAGAAGCCAGATACAAAAGAGCACATAGTGTACCATTCCATTTATATAAAATACAAACTAACCTCTAATGACAGAAGACAGTTCAGTGGTTGTTGGGGGACAGGACAGAGAGAGACATGGACAGCAAAGGGGCTTGAGGCACATTTTGGGGAAGATGTAAATGTTCTGTATCTTGACTGTGGCTTCACAAGTGTGTATCACTTTCAAAATTCATTGCATTGTGCATTTTAAATGAATGAGGTCTGACTGTACATAAATTAATTCTCAATAAAGTTGATAAGGAAAAGATAGATCCACATGGTACAAAATTCAAAAGGAATAAAAGGTGGAAAGTAAGACCACCTCACCCCAGAGGCAACCAGATTCCTGTGTATCTTTCTAGAGATATGTTTGATGTGAGTTGAAGATCTTTACATATCAGCACATTAAAAAACCTTCTCTTTCTTCTCTTTAATATTATTTCCAATCTTTTTACAAAGAGAACAACAATGAGCTTAAATTGCTAAGAATATGTGAATTTTTTTATTTTTAAAGATACTGCTAAATTGCCCTCCATAGAATTTTTATGGATACATATTTCCATCAGCAATGACACTGCCTATTTTTTTCTACATCCTTATTGACACAGCATATTATTGGACTATTCAATTTGATAGGTGAAAAAGTATCATTATAATTTTATTTAGTATTCCTCTTATTATGATTGAGAGTATCTTTTCACATTTTTAAAGAGTTATTCATAGTTGCTTTCATAGTTTCTTTTTGTGGATTATTTATTCCTATATGTCTATTTTTCTATAGGGTTATTGGTTTTCTTCTTACTGTCTTTTAATAGTTCTTTTATGTGGTCTTGGCTCAGATTCCCTAGGAAACAGAGCGGAAACAAAGCTCACGTGTTAATATTTTACTGGGAGAGGTGATCCCAGGACAGTAACTGTGAAGGGGAAATGGAAGTAAGGCCGAAATGCAGACAAAGCAAATACAAAGCCACACGTTGTTAAGCAGGCTGACACTTCATGGGGAGACGCAGGCATCACTTACTCACATGAATGTCGGGGAGAAAGGAAGGCAAGAATGGAGAGGTTTTATCTGCAGTCTCTCACAGGCAATACGTGCCCCACAGAGCATTAACTGCCCTGCAATTTTGGTTTGTCTCACCCAGCACAGCTGGTGGGGAAGCCAGATCCCATGTGCCATGGCATGAATTTCATCCGAGTCCAAAAGAGGGAAGAGTTATATCTTCCAGATCTGGGCCTTGCTCTTGGTGGAGGCCGAGCTAGGCAGTGTGTGATGCGGACAAGGCACAGTGGGCAGTGGCCAGAGCACTCCACTGAACAAGCAGCTGAGGTCCTGGAAGAGCATATAGATTTGAGCAATTCTGGAGGGAATTTTATATGTATACATATGCAAATTTATTTTGATATTTTGTATATAAATATATGTAATTGTTTAACTTTTTTGCTGTATTTAAGTTTCAGATACTCTCTCACCCAGTTTTTATTTGGCTTTGATTATTTATGGTGATTTTTTTAGCCATGCAGGAATATTTGCTTTTTATGTGACTTAACTTATCACTACTTTCTATTCTGGCTTCAACTCTTTCCTGCTCTGAGATTATGAAAAGAAAAAAAAAAACCTATGTTTTCTTCTGGTGCTTCTAGGATTTCATTTTTCAAAATTTAAATATTTCTGCTTCATCTTGATTTTATTTTGGTGTAGAGACATGTCATATGGAATCAACTTAATTTTTTTCCAATGGCCACACAATTGTCCTGAAATCAAAGAACACTTTGATGTTAAATGAAACTTTCTTATTTTTGAAGTCTTCTTATTAAACCTGCTTTCACCTAGTGGGTCTGAGATTCATGAGGTTTAAGGAGTGATTTATAAGAGGTGAGTCATGCAGTTGTAGAGCTGGACTTTGTCCTGCACTGTTGTCCACTCTAAAGAGGGCAACACTGGGCAAAGAAAAGGCTGTTATTTTTTATTATGTTGTGTTCTAGCACAATTAATACTGCATTTGTAATTCCATGGTTTTCATCCCCTTCACTTCACCAAGATGTTATGGAGATATCAATCCATCTTGACATATTGTGGTTTGAATTATAGCTTCTTCCCCTGGAGAATGTAGTAAAATATAAATGTAATTCTGGATGTGCTATTTTTACTTGGCATAGTTTTGGGGATATCCTCAAAGGTGTTTAAAGTGCCAAAAGACCAGTGAGATGGAGATGAGTGGGAAAAAGAAAAAAAATTCTTTTAAAAGAAACTGGACCTCTGAAACAACGCTTGGCCTACTGCATTAACCATTTCCATGCGCACAATACAATTTTAATGACACTGCATGATTTATGATCCATCCCTCCTGGCTAGACTGTAAATTTTTTAGGGGCACAGACTAGACAGAGACCTGTCTATGTTTAATCCCAGGCCTCAGCCTAAAGCCTGAAACACTGCTGTTGCTTAAAATGTGTTTCTAGAATGAATGAAATAAAAAGCAGGATAATGAATTCACTCAAATCACCTCCTTTGAAAGCTTTTTTCTGACTCCATCATTGCTCACTGCAACCCTACTTCCCCACTTGGCCATTTATGTTTGTCTTCCCCATGAGAGTGGGAACTCTTTAAAGACATAGACAATTTTATAGCCCTAGCACCTAGTAAATACTGAATAAACATCTATGGAGTAAAGGAATGCATGAATGATCTGTAGGCAGACCATTAGAAAAGGTCTGATAGTTGTTAAGAGGTAGCTAGTGTCTCTAATCTTCAGGTACAGAAAAGAAAGGCAAAAATAAGGATGAGTGAAAAGAGCATATGCTTTGGAGTGGACCTGAGTTCTGATTCCAATTCTGCCCCTTATTTTGGACAAGTCACTTCTGTTCTGTGAGCTTCAGTTTCCTATGCTGTAAACTAGAAAAACTAGGATTGGAGATAAAGTTTGGAAAGTCCCCCCACAGGGCATGGCATGGCATGTAGTAAGGCCCTCTATAAAAGCTGTTCTTTTGCTATAATTATTACCATTATTATTATTATTATTTACTATTATTGTTCTTAAGAGGTGTAGGAGAAACACAAAGGAAGCTGTTAAGTTTAGAGATTAGATACCTTAGGAAGAGATAGTTTGTTCATGGAATGGAGTGTAGAAGGACCTCCAATAATTACTATGGTGATAATAACCATCAGATATTGGAACACTGACTCTGCCAGGCACCCCTCACACATTATTTCATTAAATCCTAACAACAAACCTTAACATCGGTGGTTTCATCCCAATTGTCCAAACGAAGGAACTGAAACTCAGAGCACTTTTCTAGGATTCAAGGTCAGAGAGCTCAAGGTAAGTGGTTGAGCTAGGTTCAACCCAAATCTATCTGATTTCAAAGCTTGTGCTCCATGCTTCACTCTTACCCTATTCTGAATAACCCAGGAACTGAGAATATTCGGGGAATAAAACCTAGATTAGAGACCTGCCAAGAACCAAATATTGAGTTGAGCTGGGCTAAGGTCTTGAATAAGGATGCAAGGATACATTTTTTTCACCAACCTGTGCTTATCTTTCCTACAGCCATTAAAAATGTCTTAGCATTTCAAACAACTGAGCTTGCGCTGGCCCACGTGGGCTGTGATGTGCATGGGAAATTAAATTAGCCCTTGGGAAAAAACCTCCACCAGCACCCATTTCCTCAGCAGCAGCAAGCTCCCAGCGGTTTTAGGGAAGCTGCCTTTTATCAGACTGCCTGAACCCAGCTTATCATGTGAATCAAGAATTTCACTGGTTTGCATTTTCCCAGCACACATCAGATGTTTGTTTTAGCATACCATACATTCTCAAAGCATGCAGGACATGAAGACTCACCCCAGGCACGGCTTTCACAAAGCTTCACGGGCTACAGCCTCTTTGACCCCTTCCCTAGGGCGCAGGCTCTTCTTGATTAAAGGCTTCTCTTCATCATCACAGAATTTAGAACCTGATTCTAAATTCCCATGCACTGTTTGTCATTGTTGCACAAGCCTTCTCTCCACCAACCAGATGGTCTTAAATGTGCTCTGACCCCCACAATCCCCAACAAGTTGCAGATCACTTTGTAGGTACTCAATAAATATGCCCTGAACTGAGAGGTTAACTGAACAAGAGGAGCTGAGCAACATTACCTCTTGGCATCGGTATTATGTGGCATCAGTATTCAAGAGGGATTAGGGGTTGTGGAGCAGGATCTATTTCTTTAAAACCTCTCCATTTGTATGTATGTATCCCCCACAGAGAGTCCTGCTAAAAATAAACATAACCTGCCCTGTGTGTCTCCACCACAGGAGGGGCACACGGCATGGATAAGAACTGGCTTCTCTGGGGGAGCTTTCCCAAAGACACCATCTGTTTATTCAGCAAATATTTACTGAACAAAGTGGGAGGAGGAAGGGCATTCCAAGGAGAGAGAACAGTCTGAACAAAGTTAAAGAGGAGGGAAAACCAAGTGTATGCATGGGGGTCCAGTGAGTAGAAGATTCAGGAGGTAAAATCTGAAAGGTAGGAGGGAACCAATCAAGAAAAGCTTTGAGTGCTTGGCAAAGGAGTTTGGGCTTATTTCAATAGGCAAGAGGGAGTCAAAGAACGACTTTGAGCAAGAGGTGAACATAATCAAAACAGCTCATTAGGAAGATTAATTTGACAGTAATGTGTGAAGTGAAATGAGATGGATAATCATATAAAGCAGCCAGTAGTGATTGAGTACTTAGTATGGACCCAGCAACAGGCCAAGCCCTTTGTATACATTGCCTCACTCAATAAAAGTAATAGATAATGTGTTTAAGACTCAGTGTCTGGCACATGGTGCTTTCTAATCCTTACAATTACCCTGGAGGATTACCTCAATTTGAGCTATTACCTCAACTTTATAGATGATGCCTGAGGTTCAGAGGTTAAGTATATTATATCCAAGGTCAAACAGCGGTAAGTGGCAGAGCCACGGTTTACACTACAGTTGGACTGACTCCAAAGCTAACTCTTAAGGGAGGGAGATGTTAGGAAGGAATTGCTGACAAGTGATGATGAACTGGAGGAGGTGCAGGAGGGAAGCAAAAGAGAAAATGGCTGTGAGAACTGAATTAGAGATACATAATACACACGACATGGCAACTGACAGACTATTGGAGAGAGAGTGGTCAAAGATGGCCCAAAGTTTGGAGCATGGGTGGCCAACAGAAATGTGGCACTATAAGGAAAATCAAGAACAAAGGAGATCAAGTAAGTTAAAGGGATTCAGAATACATTAAATTTGACGTGTTGATGCATTATCAAGTGGAAATATCTTGCAAGCATTTTGAAAAATCACCTTATTCCTTACACCCTTATGTATAATGTGTCATTCTTTTAAAAAAATTTATTAAAACTTTTTTATTATGGTAAAATATACATAACATAAAGTTTACCTCTTAACCATTTTAAGAGTCTTTTATTTTTGAAATTAACATAAAGTTGACTTCTGGTTTCCCATGTGGCATGTAAGGAGCTTGGAAGTCATCTCTCCAGCCTAACAACAGATAAAAAGCTGAACAAACTGAAAAATCAACAAGTCTTAGATCCATCAGAGAAGTAACGTCATAGGGCAAACTGCTGTTACCCCCAATTAGAGAGACAGATAGACAGATTCAGAGAATCTCAACTTAGCAGAGCAGAAACTCCTGAGTAGAAACCTCTATGGAACCAGCATTGGGGCAGGAAAACCTAAACTGCAACTAATGAATCATTGGAAGCTCAGTGTGGACAAGTCTGAGAGTTAAAAACTCCAAGGGGACCAGTCATATGGGATTCCGAGCTTTTGTGAGTTTTGGCTCTCAGAGCTCTAGAGGTTCTCACAGAGAATTATCAGTGAAAAATCTCCTCATGCTCCTGGCAGGGCAAGGGGAAAAGTGATCACTTTGAAATACACATGCCTGTTCTGTTCTTCTTAATAAGGTCTGCTCTCAAGAGAAACTCTTTTACAGAGCCTACCCCACTGGGGTTTTAGCAGAGCTTAATCAACTTGGTGAAGGAAAATACCCAACTCCAGGCCCCTATAACCATCCTATTCCACCTAACGGGAGTTGAGAGGCAAGTGTGAAGGGCACAGCTAAGGGACACGGGCTCACTAAAAGACAGACCTAATCACAGGACGATGGAATGTTTACCCTCCCCCCACACTTCATCATCACACCACTAAAGGACTATTTACCAGAGTTCCTTTCATCCAGTACATCATGTCTGTCTTTCAACAACAAAAAAGAATGCAGGCATATGAAATGGTAAAAGTAAATAAATAAGTTTAAAGAGACAGAGCAAGCATCAGCACCATACTCAGATATGGCAGGGATGTTGAAAGTATCAGACCTGGCATTCAAAACAACTATGATTAATATGCTAAGAACTCTAATGGAAAAGGTAGGCAACATGCAAGAACAGATGGGTAATGTCAGCAGAGAGATGGAAAGTCTAAGAAAGAATCAAAAGGAAATGCTAGAGATTAAAAACACAGTAACAGAAATAAAGAATGCCTTTGATGGGCTCATTCGTACACTGGATATCCTGAAGAAAGAATCCCTGAGCTTGAGGTATGTCAGTAGAAACTTCTGAAACTGAAAATCAAAGAGAAAAAAGACTGAAAATATGAAACAGAGTATCTAAAACTCTAGGGGGACAACTACAAAATAGGTAACATTCATATAATAGGAATGAAAACCAGAAGGAGAAAAAGAGAAACGAACAGAAGAAACATTTCAAGCAATCATGAGATGTTTTCAAACAATGGACTGAGAACTTCCCCCAAATTGTCAGACACAAAAACACAGATCCAGAAAGCTCAGAGTACACCAAGCAAGATAAATGCAAAAATGGAAAGAACCCCTACACCTAAGCGTGTCATGTTCAAACTACATAAAATAAAGATAAAGAAAAAATCTTGAAAGAAGACAGAGAAGAAAAATACCCTACCTATACAGGAAAAAAATAAGAATTAATTTGGTTTCTCAGAAACCATGCAAGGAAGAAGAGAGTAGAGTGAAATATCTAGAGTGTTGAGAGAGAAAAACCCACCAACTTAGAATGTTGTATCCTGTGAGACTATCCTTCAAAAGTGAAGGAGAAATATTATCTCAGACAAACAAAAATTGAGGGAATTTTGTTGCCAGTAGATCTGACTTATAAAATGTAAAGAAATTCTTCAGAGAGAAGGAAGAGAGAAGGTCAGAAACTCAAATCTGCTTAAAGAAAGGAATGGTATCAGAAAGGCAATAGGTGAAAGTAAAGTAAAACCTTTTATTTTTCTTATTCTAAAATGATCTAACAGATGACAGCTTATTCAGAGGGAAGAATTAAGAGTATTTTATTATAAGACACTTGCACTCTTCCTGAAGTGGTATAATGTTACCTGAAAGTGGACTTGGATTAGTTGTAAATGTATATTGCTAGTGCAATATATAAACGTATAAATGCTAGTGCAACCACTAAAAAAAATAAAAACTTAAGTATAATTGATATGCTAAGAAAGGAGAGAAAAATGGAAACATAAAATAATTAAAACTACAAAAGCAGGAAAAGTGTAAGACAAAAACAGGAATAAAGAATAGAAAAGAGTACCAAATATAGTAGATTTAATCCAACTATATTGATCACATTAAATGCCAATGACCTAGTATGCCAATTAACAGCCTGTCACAGAAGAAAAAAAGAACAAGATGAATCTTTGAGGTTCTCTGTGAATAGGGACAGATTTAATACTTCCTTTACAATTCATATCCCCTTTCTTTCCTTTTTTTAAACCATAAACAGATGTTGAATTTTATCAATGCTTTTTATGCATTAGTTGCTATAATTATGTTATTTTTTCCCATGGTTAATGTGGGAATTACATCAATTGATTTTCAAATAATAAACAAGCCCTGCATTCCCTAGACAAGCCTCACTTATGCAGGGTGTTTTTTATTATTACTATTATATTGATGGATTTGATTTTGTAATATTCTGATGAGGATTTTTGTTCCTATGTTCATAAGAGAGATTTATTTTTAATTTTTTTTCTCATGATGTCTTTTTCTGGTTTGTGTATAATGATATCCTCTTAATGGACCAATTCTTTATTTTAAAAAGGATAGAACCTAACAAATGACAATGATTCTTCAAACATCCAATAGAAGACACTTCCTAGATCCTGAGCCAAATGGCATTTGCTGGGCTGTGAATTGGGTATAATTTTTTAAAAAAATAGTTGACGTACAATATCATAGTGGTTTCAGGTGTACAATACAATGATTTGACAATTACATACATTACAAAATGCTTAACTCAGTAAGTGTAGTTACAATCTGTCACCATATAATGTTATCATTGGATAACAGTTATCACAATGTTACTGACTGTACTTCCTATGCTGTAATTATTTATTTCATAATTGGAAGTTTTTACCTCTTTATCCCCTTCACCTACTTTGCCCTCCCTTGACCCCCTTCCCTATGGCAACCACCAGTCTGTTCTCTGTGTTTACAAGCCTATTTATGTTTTGTTTGTTGGTTGGTTCATTTGTCTTAATTTTTAGATTTCATGTATAAATGAAATCATATGGTATTTTATCTTTCTCTGTCTGACTTATTTCACTTAGCATTATGCCCTCTAGGTCACAAATGTCAAGATTTCATTCTTTTGGGGCATAATTTCTTTTATGTTCTGCTCCTGAATCCAAAATACAGATGGTAGCCATGTTGGCCACAGTGATAACCGACTTTTGTAATATGACTATCTTATTGCCAATTATGAAAACAAAACTTGTCTTCCCTGCTGACCCATTTTCCGTGATAGATGCAACAAATGTTTACATTTTCCTACAGCTTGCACCGTCAACGTGATTTCTTCTGCTGCTTTGTGGCCACACCTAGAATGTGACAGAATCTACCCAGCAGGGGAGCCAAAGCCCCTGTGCAAGTTCACAACCCCTGGCTTACAACGGTGTGACTTCACAGTGGTGCAAAAGCAACATGCATGCAATAGAAACCACACTTCAGATTTTGAATTGTGATATTTTCCCAGGCTAGCAATATGCTGTATAATCCTCTCCAGGGATGATCACGAGGGTGAACAACCGATACTACAACCATCTGTACCCATACAACCACTCTGTCTCTCACTTTCAGTACAGTGTTCAATCAAATACATGAGATATTCAACCCTTTGTATCAAATAGGCTTTGTGTGGGATGATTTTGCCTAACTGTAGGCTAATATAACTGTTCTGAACACATGTAAGGTAGGCTAGGCTAAGCCATGATGTGTGGTAGGTTAGGTGTATTAAACGCATTTTCAACTTACATTGGGTTTATCAGAATGTAACCCCATCATAAACTAAGGAAGATCTGTATGCAGATTTCCAAGGGGCTTAGGGCATTACTACTTTCTTTTCCTCCTCCAGAAAGTTGCAATAGTTCAGATAACCCCAGGTGTTTAGATAAGCATGGCATTTGGCTGAGTAGATTACCTACCTGAGGCCCATGATCACTCAGGTAAAGGCCAGACTGGGTCATCAGTGTGAAAGTAGACAAAGGGAGAACTTTCCACCAGGCAGCCCCTCTCTGAGTGATGGGAGGAATCGATGAGAAGCCAGCTATCCATTTGTTTTGTTTAACTTTCAAAAAAATATTTTTAATTTTTTCTTAAACATTATGTTGATACAGTCCTAATGTGGAGGGATGTCTATGAAATACAATGGGAAATTAAATAATAAACACATTAAAATAGTTGAAATTTATGTGGTATTTCATATGTGCCAGGCACTGTGCTAAGCCTCTTAAATATATTAGCTCATTTGATTGTGATGAAACCAATAAAGTAGGTATCATCATTATCTTGATTTTATGGGTAACTGTCACAAGAGGGTTGCAGAATAATATGGGTAATCTGATTTGTACAATAAAAAAATTTACACATGAAAATATAAAAAATATTACATGGAGGTAAGGATCCCCACTCTACACCTGGAGTGCAGGAGTCCATATGGAAAAAGGATTTCACTTTTGTTGCACATACAATTCTTTGCTTATATTTTTTATGAGTATGAATTACTTTTATCATTTAAATTTACATTTTTCTTCAAATTACTCACCAGAAAAGGTAACATGGGCTCATTGTAGAATTTTTAGAAAATGAAAACAAGCACAAGTGTGAAAATAAAGACCTGTGATTTCACCAGAGAGGAAATAAGCATTTTGGTGTCTACCTTTTCAGTTCTTTTTTCTTTGTATAAATGTGTAATTTTATATTTATCAAAAAATTGGTTCACATTTGTGAGATAATAGAAAATATATATTGGTCTCTGCTCCCAGTTCCTAGCACAGAGCTCTTAAAACCCTTGTAATTTCCTAAGTGATTAAAATCACTAGGAGCATTTCTTGTTCTCATATTGGTTCTCAACCTCTCCTGACACAGGGCTCCTGAGACCCTTGTCATTTCCTGGGTGATAGGCATGTCTTTTGTTCTAATGAGGTGACTCTGGGTGGCCTCCTGGATGAGGGCTGGGCACAGGAAAGACCAAGCCATGATTCTAATCATGAATCTGAAATTCTGAAAAGCTCAGATTTTTCAGCCCCACCTCCCATTGCCTTGAGAAAGGAGAAGAGCTGAAAATGGAGTTAGTGATTGATCATGCCTATGTTCTGAAACTTCCATAAAATCACAAAAGTATGGTGCCTGAAGAGTTTTGGGTTGGTGGACACATGAACATACCAGGAGAATAGCTGCTCAGAGAAGGTCTGAAGCTTCGCAGCCCTGCCCACATAACTTACCCTATGCACCTCTTACTTATTTCTGGCTGTTCATCTATATGCCTTATCATAGCCTTTTAAAATAAGTGGGTTAATGTAAGTAAGTGTTGCCCCAAATACTGAGAGCTGTTCTAGCAAATTAATCAAACCCAAGGCAGGGATCCCTGAACTTTCCCATCTGCAGCCAGTCAGTCAGAAGCACAGGTAACAGCCTGGGTTTGTGACTGGCATCTGAAGTGAGGATGGGGGCAGTCTTGTGGGACCGAGCCCCTAACTTGTGAGATCTGACACTATCTCCAGGCAGATAGTGCCAGAATTGGGGTGAATTGTGGGACGCCCAGACGATTTTGCAGGGAATTGCTTGGTGTGGGGAAAAACTTCCACACTTTTGGAGACCAGAAGCAAAGTGTTCAATGTAAAAGTAGACACACAGGAAATAAACTGGTAGGAAAGAACTGGGGTTTTCCCTACACACAGGTGTATAAAACTGGGTTTTCCCCTGTACAACACTGTGATGTTGTTTTAAACATTTTTTTCAGCTAGCCATTTCATCATGAACAACTTTCCCTGTCATTGTTCTTTGCCCTGGTTGCACAGTATTGCTTTCATCTTACCTTTGTCACCTATTGTCGAGCTTTTCTTTTGCTACTGGAGTGGAAGAGGGTGAATAATTGAACATTTAATGGGGCAAAATAACCTGATTGAGAAATCAGCCATATATGGTTTTCTTGGCTGTGGATTCTTCAGGAAAGAATGTGAAGTATTTTCTCCACATCCTCCCAGAAGGAATGCTAGAGCTGCCAGTCCTGGAAGTCAAAGGGGATCGGATCTGGTTTTCTGCCTGGGGAGTGTGAGCCTTACCTGTGGGGCAGTGAATTCCAGTACCTGAGAAGAGGGTGGGAGATTGTGAGTGTCCACAGGTGGCAGACATTGAGGTCCAACTGGAGCATACACAACCCCACTCCACCCCCAACTCCCTGGTGGCAAAACCCGGGACAGAAGTGGCTATGAGGAGAAGGCCGGAAGAAAGACCTCTACGTGGCCAGCTGGCGGGAGACGCCACTGGGAGTGGGCAGCTCACCAGCCTGCCTGGAGAAGCCATACCCAGACAGGAACAGTAATCATTTGACACACAGCACCAGGCGCAGCCGTAACTGGTCATCCCCACTGAATAAGAACCAGCTGCCCTGGTTCTACAAGATCAAGCCCTTTGCTTGCTTGTTTGGGGGATTTTGTTTTGCTTTTTTGTAAAATCCAATGAGCCAAGGGATGATGCCCTAATAATGATATTGAACTTTTCCCATCGACTGCAAATTGAGCTTGGGGCCAGATTTAAATAAACTTGAAAAAATTAAGTATATTGGCATTTTTTTCCCATCAAGTGTCATGGAACTATTTATTCCTTATTATATGCAACAACATGAGGAACATTCATGTGGGTAAATCTTTGTGTTCGTCTTTGGTCACTGGCTGTTCGTCTCCAAAGCCTTCTTGGCCCCCCAGGCAGTGGCAAGCTCTGCTGGGTCAGTCAACTTCATGGATTAAGCTCCTTGGATTAAGGAACCTGAACTGGGCTAAGGCAGACAAGGGTGGGGGTGGATCCTAGTCCTTGCTCTGTCACTAATGTGCTTTACAGCTCCAAGCAAGTTTCTTTACTTCTCTGTGCATCTACATTCTGTTCTGCAAAGTTCTGTGAACCAATAGGCCTTTGTCCCTTGGGAGCCCTTGGCCTATAGAAAATCTAGATGAGCTCATGGGTAAGTTGAATGACATGTCCATGGAAACCATAAGCAGCTCAATATGCCCCAGTCAGAATGGTTTGTGGGCCACATTCCAGAACATACTCTAAATTCACACCTCCATAGTTTTGCTCTAGTTCCCCTAGAATAAGCACCCTTCATTTCTGCCTGTTGAAATTCTACTCGTCCTGTAAGATTCAACGGAAATGACTCTGTTCCACAAGGCCACCCCTGTAGGAAGCCATCTTTCTTTCTTCCACCACAAGCATCTGGTGTCTTTGACTATAGTCATCAGGCTATATTTGACAAGCTACCTAAGGGCAGATGCTGGGCCTCATTTATCTTTGCATCCCCTGCAGGGCCCAGCTTGGGAGTCTAAAAATTATGGGGCAGCCAAATGTTTGTGGAACTAAAACTGGGACCAAGACCTCGGCTTGGATGTAGTTTTACGCTATTTCAGGCCCTGGAATGTATGGGGTGATGAGAATGCAGGGGCTGGGAGATCAAAGGCGTGAGCAGGAACTTGGGCTGGGATTCACTGCCTGGAAGGGCCTCTCTTCCCCTCCTCTCCCCCATGCCTCCTTGACCAGCCCCAACAGGAGCAGGAAACACTGTGTACTAAGGATGCTCTTCCATCAGACACATGGGCCCCTGAGGAAACTCACCCCACCCTCTCCTCCCCTGGGTCCCTCTAAAGAAGGCAAAGGACTGAGCAGGTCTGCAGGAAATGGTTGGAGGGGCTGTGGGAAGAGGCCAACATCCAAGCTCCTGGTCTCTGGTTTGGACCACAGTCTTGCTCTTGGTCTAAAATGTTATGTTGACCCTTTGTCCAGCCCTGTTTGGAGTGTGGAAGTGGCATGAGCTCATGCTGAGGCTAAGGAGTCTTTCCTCATTGCTGCAAAATGGGACAAATGCTGAGGGTGGGGGTGAGGGAGTTTAACTCTTTTCCTAGGGAAGAGACCAGGCTTACATTGGGTAAGGTGGAGACTTCAACTCTCACAAGGCTGCCCAGGCAGAACCTCTGTGCATCATGGAGCAGAAAGGGAAGTTTTCAAGGCCAGGACAGACAGGCATGAGGAGCAGCCTCAGGAACCCAGCTTGGCTACAGGAAGGACTAGGAGGCTGAAATGGTTAATAGTTTGTTGAAAAACAGGGAGAGTCCCTCCTCCAGGGGCCCAGCTGGCTGCAAAGCCAGGAACAGAGGCTCTAAGGGTGATGCAATGGGCCCGCCCTGCACACCAGAGAGGGTGAGCAAGACAGGCTCCCACCCAGCAGCAGCCTCCACACGGCCCACAGCTGATCACTCTCTCTCTTCCAGCTCCAGTAAACCAGCCACAGGGCAGGACTTTGGAGCCAAAGGGGCAAGACCCTGAGATTTGGGAAGTTTGCAGCTTCTGCCTGTCCCACTCCATATAGCCCCAGTGCCTCTCCATCAAGGCAAACCCCTCTGCTCACCTCCAGCAGGGCATCTAGTTAGCCTGGCCAACCTCTCATCTCTTCCTATTCCCACTGTTGGGGGCAGGTGGCAGGCAGGGGGTGGGGAGGCTGAGGCTGTGGGAGGCACAGGCAGGCAACGCAGTGCCTGATCCTGGCAAACTGGTGCCACCACCTCACCAGCCCACTCTCCATTGTTTTGGCACAGGATATCTGCCAAGGAGATAGTATTCCAGAAACTTCTAAGAGACTCAGGGCAACTCCAAGTATGGTTAAGCCAATCTGAACTCTGGAAATGGACTGCTCTCCTCCCCACACTGGGGGCTGGTACAGTCTCTGGAGCAGGGAGAGTAGAGTATGCCCTTTACTTCTAAGAAGGACTTTGCAGGGTGGGGCACATGGAGAGAGTGAGAAGGAGCGCCCCTCTCTGGGAAGGTTTCAGGGAGCCCAGATTTTGGGATAAAGTCCTAGGAATTGACTCTAAGCCCCATGAGGACAGGAACTGGGTTTGCCTTGTTGTGGGTTCCCGGGAGTCTCCCACAGCTCCTGACAGTCTATATTTGATAAATAACTGACCAGCAGAGGCCTGAGTAGAGGCTGAAGTCCAAGGCCAGTTTCACAATTTCTGGAGTCTGCTTTTTTAGTAAGCTCCTCACCACACACACACACACACACACACACACACACACACACACACACACACACACACACACACACACACACAGAGGCACAGAAAAGTACACAAAGTAGCACAAAGAATCATCAGAACAGAGCTCCTGAATGTTGTTTACAATGACTGGATGCCTTCTTAGCCTGAACTTTTATGGGCCGCAGCTATGTAAACTGAAGAAAGATATACATCAGGATCTCTGGTCCAACCCAGGAAAGCATTTGAGGAAGTTTCAAGGGGCTGCTGGACATAGAGATGCCAGCCCCCAGGGCCAGGCTGGGCCAGGGACGTGGCAGTTGCTCCTGGTTGGGGTAGTTCCAGCCGTCCTTTTCAAGGAAGTACAATCTCAGTGTAAACAAGTACTCAATACCAGTGAGAGTCCTTTCCTGCAGCAAGCAGGTTTCTGCTTATTCTTGTCATTCTGGGAAGCAGAGCACAGAGAGAATTCCAGGTTCTTGACAATTAACTCCTTTCCCCTCCAGATTTTTAGCTTGGAGCCACATCTCAGTAAATTACATTTGCACAATCCTTGTAACTTGGTCAAAGCTCTTTTGTATTTATTATTTTGTTGGGTTGGATCATCACAAGCCCCAGATAGAGAGCTTTCACCCTGTTTTGCATAAGGAAGGAGAGCCCCAGAAAGGCCCAGGATTCCAACAGCCAAGTTGGTAGCAGAGTCAAGACTTCAGGCCACAACTCCGTCTGTCCAGATGCCCATCTTGCCTCCATACCATGCAACCTACCCATGAGTCAGCCATCACGAGTTTCAGGGACTGGACATCACAAGCCCTTATGGTCAAAAGGTGCCTTCCTCCAGGCCCTATTTACAGCCATGGGAACTGCCCCAGGGCTTATATTTTTCTTCTTCTCTCTGGAAGGACCTGGTGCTGTAACCCAACCTTGTCTTTTGCTTGAGATCCTTTCCCATTCTGACTCCTAACCCTACACATATTCTGTATTACACTAGGTTGCAAACAACTCAAATGCCCAACAACAGGAAAGTGATTAAGGGCAATATGATAGAACACTTGGAAAACACTGACAGTGACAAGAATGTAAATAATCTCTGTATGTGGTATTGTGGTTTCAAAGTATTGTAATTTGATCACAGCAGGACACAAGATGACATGCACCTACCGATCACAGGTATGTAAAAGTAAGCTTCTGCAAATTGGTAAGAACCAGCAGTAGACTTAAAGATAAAGAGATTTTTATCCTCACAGGATTTTCTTTCCTATAAAGATTATGTTCAAAACAATAATAAATATGGCCATAATAAGCAGAGGATGAGACAGAGAAGGAGAGCCTTTCTTGGCCCCTGGGAACTGCCCATCTTCTCGAAAAGACTGGAATTTCAGAAAGGGGAGGAAAGGAGGTTGGAAGTGGTGGGTGAAGGAGCTCTGTGGGAGGTAGGGCCAGGCATGCCTGGGGGGCCAGCACCCAGAGCCTCAGGGTGCAGCTGGGACCTTTGCCCCCAAGAGTCCCTCTAGGGTCAGCTGGGCAGATTAGCAGCCTGGAGTCATGCTCCAGGGGCACACTTCACATCAATTACAATATCAACAGTGCCTTCCAGAGTTGTGTAACATGGCAGTTCTGGAACAGAAAGAAAATGGGCGGAGGTCTGCTGGAGATAGAGCCACTGTGCCATTCACCTGCTTCCATACTTCTTTTGTCACCCAAAATCTCCTACAATCTTTCTGCACCGTTCATTTTGGAGGGCTAAGGCGGTACCCAGCCTATGGGAGGTGGGAGGCTTACAGGGAGAGCACAGCCTTGCTCTGGAGGGGTACCAGACTGGCAAGGAACAGATGGGTGTGAAAGGCACGACTCTAGGCTCCCTTGGGACTTGGGGACAGTGCACTCCACAGACATACCAAACCCAACGTGTCTTAAGCTGACTCCTCAGTTCAGCAGCTCTCTCCCCACCCCCAGCCCTGCTTCTCCTCCCGTTCCCTTTTGTGGTGGATTTCACCACCATCCATCCACCCACGGTTTACCAGGCTCTGCAGGATCTGGGCCTAGCTTCAGCTCTCACTCTGCTCTACTTTGCACCCTATGCCCACTTGCACTGAAATATTTACAGTTCCCATAATATGCCAACTTCATTCATTGCCTTGCTTTTTCTCATGCTATTCCTTCAGCTTGGAATCCCTTCCCTATCTTGGCCAGCTGCTTATCTGTCAAGAGTCAGCTCAAGCAGCATCTCCCTCGTAGAAGCTTTTCCTGCTCATCCTCCTCTCGCTGACCCCACCCTACCCCCTACCATCTGTCCCCAGGTAGAGATCAGTACTTCATTTCTCTCTCTAGTCCCAACATGTAGTGCTGCTTCTGGCATATCTTCAGCATTCAATGTGTATTTTATTAGTAAGAAAAAGATGAATGTGGAGGGTAAATTTTTGGGTAGACAGAAGAGAATTTGATTAATAAGACCAAGTCCATGTGTGGTACCCCAGTGTCATCACATTTCTGGAGACAGCATCTCCCAATTCTTCTCTACCTCCAGGCTACTCCTTTATAAAGCAGGGTTCCCTCTGGTGTCCAGGCCCTTTGGAGGCTCCCCCTCCACCCAAACAGGTACACCTGTCCTTGAGTCCCTGTTCTTCTCAAACACTGGTCCCCGGCCCCTTCTCTCATCTGTGCGGGTTGTATTGTTCATGGGAATGAGCCCTGAGTCACCCACCTGACTTAGCTCAGAGGCAGGTCATTTCTTGGCATCCATGGGAGGCAACCCCCTTAGCTGAGCCAAGTAGGGTCGTCTAGGAATGATAAGGGCAGAATGCAACTGGCTCTCACCAGGGTTGTCACCACCCCCTGGCTGGTTGAGCTCTTTGATCTTCAGCCCACACATGGTGGGGGCAGTGGCAGCCACCCGTGTCCTCTGCAGTGGGCCCACTTTCAGGAATGCCCTTGGCTGTGGCCTGACATGAACCACATAGGCCTGCTGCCTTTCCACCAGAGCAGGGAATGCTGCATCTCCCACCTTCCAGTCTGAGCCCCCAATTGCCCTAGGTCAGCCTCCCCAAGTACCCCTTGGGTCAGGCACTCAGGCTGCTGCTCTCCTTCTTGGCTCCAACTGTGAAGGTACTGCTTCCTCTAGGCCCAGCCCTGGCTTTACCATCCTCAGCAGCAGCAACAGCCAGTTCTGTGAGCCTGGTGTTAGGGGAAAAACCTGTTACTTTGGCTCAGGAGTAAAAGACAGACTGAACTTCCATCTGCAGAAATCTCAGTCTGAATGCTAACAAGTTTGGCAGAACTGGGGATCTGAGAGACAAAGCTCTCAGACAATGGGAATCTTAAAAATCAAATCCAAAAGACAGACACACCTCTGCTTTAAAAAAAAGAAAAGTTATCTTAAGCACATATTTTCCTATTTAAGGAATACGGAGTTTTCACCTCTGCTTCAAATGGCTCTGCCTTTGTTGTCTGAGCAGGCACCTTGACCCTGGATGTTGACAACAGTTTAGGTAAACCTACAGGATGAAAACTACTCCAGGCTGTATGTCCAAAGAGTCCTGGGTAGGCAGGCGTGGATCCTGGTCCCCGCTCAGAGATAAGGAGAAAAGTGCCAGTTTGACACTGTTAGGGATTGAGCTGGTATTCTGGTCCTCCCTTGCTGCCCCTTCTGATGCAGAACACTCCTGCTTGGGAAGTCAGGAACAGGGGACTTGAAAGAGTGGGCAAATGAGAGAATCTTAATAAAGACCAGGATCTATAGAAGTGTGTATCTTTCTACACATTTGCAGACAGCTTCAAACAGATGGCCTTATGGGACTGAGTGGCTGGAACATAGGCTTCTGGGACCCCAGAAGCAAGCATTTCACACTTTTCCCAATCTTGAACACAAACCAGTGGCGGAAAATGTCATTTCAAACCACAATTTCTTTCTTGAAAGAATTCACCCTGTCAAAGACCTGGTAGGTTTCTGTGGTTTCTGAATATAAAAAGGTGGGCTTGGTGGGGGCAGGAGAGATTAAAGGAAAGGGCACTGGGAAGACCTGAATTACTCAGCACCATAGAGAGGAATCTGGCTTCCCAGATCAGTCAAGGAGGGGAGGGTGAGGTGGAGGGGAAAAAAAGGCAGTAACAGGAGGAAGATAAGACAGCAATGGGCTAGGGAGTTTTGTAGGGTGGTGTGGTCAGTGAAAAATCCCAGGTGACAAGTTAGCCAAAATAACTTTTCAGAACATTTCAGAAATGTGATTTCAAATTGTTTGCTGTGTGATGTAATCTCTCCCATGTGGCCCACAAACCTTCAATGAAAGTTCTGCTACATGTTACAGCATTATTTTCATGGTTGTTTTGGAATAAGGGTGGGAGTTGAAGGAATGGTCCATATTTGGACTGACAGCAGGAACTAAAATAACAGTCACAAGACGAGAGGACTGAATAAAACTTCAGATGAGGCAGAAAATTAGAGCCAGAGGGTAACCATGAAAATCTAAGCCTGCCTCCCCCCAACACCCACCCAGTAATTCACAGAAATTCTGGGGAGGGCACTGGACTTTCCACAGGACATGGGAGTTGGAACCAATGTCACTTGCAAGGACAAGCTACCTCAGCTGACATTAGGTTACAAAGAGATTTTGTATTTCTAGCTGGACTAAGTTTTAAAAACATAAAATGTATTATACACATCTTTACTATCCAGAGCCTTAACACAGGGACAGCACATAGTAAGGCCCAGTAAAAGCATGTGAATCCATGAATGCGCTGGGTGCCATTGGGAGCTAGCAGTCTAATGCTTGCGGTAGGGGGACATGAAGCAGAAAAGTCATTCAGACCAGAGACTTCTCTCCTCCACTCCCCCACCCACCTCCTGCTTTCCATTCCCTGACCCACTAGCCCTATCCCAATGGCCAGATAACATCAGCTCTTCTGCCTAAAGGTCTTGTAAACAGGCAGGGCCCAGCAGAGATGATGGCAGAGGAAGTCACAAGGGGTTGTGCAGAAACCACACTGCTCTGAGTCTGTTCTGCCCACCCTTATAGAGTCAACGAGGCAAACATTGACCCTTGGGAAGGGGCTTCTGGTCCAAAGGACCTGGGGCAGGAGCAGTGAGTAAGTGGGCTGTCTCAGGACCTGATATTTCCTAGGACTGGCTGAAGGTTGTGTCCTATGGGGCTCTGTTCTTTGCTCCCAATAATCTCCCTTACACCTTCCTAAGGCCTTTTTGGGAGCCTTAGAACACACACACACACACACACACACACACACACCCCACCCCCATCACTCCCCACTCTGCCCCACCCCCACTCCCTTAACCTCCCCCTTCACCCACCCCAGCCCCCTCCCCCTCCCCACCACTCCCCCCCACCCCGCCACCTCCCCACCCCCCTCACCTTGTACCTACCGCCCGGCCCCGCCCGTTTGCAGTTTAGCAGGCATCTTTGCAGAAACCACGCGCCGCTCGCAGGGCTGATGGCGCCACCTGGCGGACCAAAGGGTCCAGCTCATCCTGGGAACTTCGTCACCAACGAGCGGGGAAGAAAGGGTGGCTTCTGCGGCTCAGTACAACGTAGTGACGTCACGCCAGAGTGACGTTTCTTTCCGCCTCTTCCCCTTTCCCTGAGCTGCCAGTACTTGACGTGGCGTCACCGCCCTCTACCCTTACTTTGCGTGCGTGTTTGCGTGCGGCGGAGGTGGCGGCGCGGGCCGGTCGGAGCTCCGGGTTCTTCCTTCTGGTGCTCCTGTCTCAGCCGTCGCTGTCCGGCTGGGTTGGACGGCCGAGCGGACGAGGCGCCAGCCACAGCTCCTCAGTACCGGACGCAGTTCGGCGCCGGGCGCGACGGGAGAGTGGGCGAGCGTGTGTTGGAGGGCGCCGCGCGTTCGGGCGGGCGGGCGCCGGTGAGGGAAAGAGGCGGGGGCGGCGGGTCAGTCGCGGGCCTGGCCGGCCGGGGGATGTCGATACCTGACGCGATGCCGCTGCCCGGGGTCGGTGAGGAGCTGAAGCAGGCCAAGGAGATTGAGGACGCCGAGAAGTACTCCTTCATGGCCACCGTCACCAAGGCGCCCAAGAAGGTGCGGGGGCTCTGGGTGGCGGCGGGAGCCTAGGCCGGGCCTCGCAGAAGGGGCGCGAGCGAGCCCCGGGCCCGGGCTCCAGCTAGTTCGGGACTTAAACGGGCGAGGTTTGAGATGATTCGGGACGACTGAGGTGATGTGAGGGGTGGCGGGTAGAGGCCCCAGGCCTATCCCGACTTGGAAAGGCCTCCCCTGACCTCACTTTCCTTTGTCCCTTGGCGCAACTCCTCCGGGATCTTTTTGAAACCCGAAAGGGCCGGGCCTTAATTTGCGGCTTACTTTTCCCGGATGAAGGGCCTCGAAGGCAGGAGTGGGATAGGGTCAAGCAATTTGGTTGACCCCTGTGACCAGCCTCAGAGGCTGGAAGGTGTACAGACAATCTCCCTACGTATGAGTGGATAAATCACGCAGAGCTGCCTCGGGCAAATCTTTGGGAGCAGTGTCCGGTTTATCCAACAACTGCGTGCTATCTTGGAGGCAAGAGAAAAAAAAAATGCTTGGAGCTAGCTCTTTTATGAAGGTGAAAGCAATGAGAACAGCATGCGATTGGAAAAGAAAACTGATTTTTCACCCTTTACGGTCGTCCAGTTGCTTCAGCGTATGTAAGAAATTAACATTTGGAGGTCGGTGACAGCAGACACTGTCATGGATACAGGTTGGTTGTAGTCATGTGAATAGATCAGTTATGCATCCCTTGAGAAAGGAGCTTGGGTGGGTTGGAGGGGTGGGTGGTAAGGAACGATTGCTCATCCTTTACCGCATTTACTGAGGCAGAACAAGTTTACTGTGCCGTGGGTTGAACTCAAAGGACACCCTGCTTATTCTCTCATGGAGAACTAAATGTCAGCCTTTGGAGGTTTTAGTCTAACAAGCGCTCTGAATAGTGAAATTGGGTCCTCAGTACCTTCTGAGAATATGCTGCCAACCACATTTTGACGTCTTCACATACCTGGCACTCACTTAACAGTAGACCAGAAAACCTTTGCAGAGAGGTGACCTTTCTGAAACCAGTGAGAACCTGGATAAATACTTCCCTTCTAATAGAGTGTCTAAGGATGTCCCGTTTGCAGTGTTTGATGGAATGCAGTGCTTGTATAAGCTGAAGAAAGCAAGGTTTGCAGGAATAGAGTACTAGTTAAGTTGGCATAAGTGAGAAAGATGACATTTTTTAAAAAGAAGAAATTAACTCCTCCAGAAATGAAATGGAAGACCTTACCAACAGAATGCCTTAAAAAAGGTTGTGGAAGACCCCCTTGATGCAGAGTCTGATTAACCTTATTCTTAGTGCTCTCTGTTCATCTGAGTTCTTTGTTGGACTGGTAACTCTTTGTAATTTGCACGATTTGGAGCACAGTCACAGCCTTTATAAACAGAATGCTTAAGGGTAGTACCTATGATGAGTTAGAAGAAAGCCCCGGTACCCTAGTTACCTGAACTGTTCCTCTCCCCACTGACGTATCTTTTGTCTAGGTGCTTCAGGGCTTAGGTGTCTGTATTCTTAGTTGTCTTAATTTCAGTAAGCCTTTATTCTTGCACTTTATTCTGCCACTATTAATAAGACAAAATGTGTGTTGTAGATTGGAAACTATAAATGCAAGGACTCTTGTTCACCACTGGATCCATTGTGCCAAGCTCTGTACAGAGCACAGAATAGGTACTCGATTATTAATTGCCCACCTGGGTAGCTAGTAGTTAAGATGTCTGTATGGCTGCCTGTCAAAAATAAATGCCCCTTTTCCTCTTTTCTTCCCAGGAGGAATGTTGTTTATGTGTATTACTGTCAGGCAAAGTGCTAATGATTTTAGAGACTCCTATTCCATTAATTAAAAGAAGCAGTCTCTGCCAGGAATGTAGGAAGACCCTATTGTAAGTTTCCATTTGCTGGTAAATGTACCCCCATGTTTCTTATTAATCTTGCTCTTTCTGAGCTTTTTTGTTTAGCGTTTATACAGCCCTTTGTATTAAAGTGCTTACCGATGACTAATTACCCCTCCCCTAGTGATGATAAAAGGCATTTATTTAGTTAATGAGTTGGGTGAGGACTATTCAAGGTCACATAGCAAGCAAGTCCTAGGTAGTCCTTTTTCTCAGAACAAAAGCTGAATTGGACATTATGACTTAAGTCACTTTTGTACCTCTGCCATGTGTTGATAATGTGAGAAGGCATGAGAAAAGTAAGAAAAAAAGTATAGCATGGCATATACTGAATGGTGAGAAAAAGGCCTCTTCAAATGGCACTGTCCTTCATCTGTGAGGATTCCAATATGGCTCTAGACCAAGTAATGATCATTCTAAGCCTTGAGGCCCCCTCAGGAAATGAGGAGGTTTCTAATGCCAGTCAGAGGCTATAGGTTACTTCAGGGTGACCTTGATGGTCTTCAGATTAGATTCCAGTGTAACTGGTGAAATTTTATTCACTCTTTTGAGGGGAAGAGTGGATTTCCATCAATTAAAAGCCTAGATATTGAAATTCTTCATCTGTAATCATAATGTATTAGCTTTGTATGCCCCAGGGACTGCAGCAGCACTGGGTAGATAATAGGACTTGTTGCTTTGATTCCAGGCTTGATCTGGGTGTCAAGAAATGAATGAAATGTGTGCCACATTAAGCATATAAACTTCTGTGCCTCAGTTTCTGCATCTGCCAAATAAGTGCTTTTTGTTTGCAATAGGTGGAGACAGGCACTTGTTGGGAGCTAAGATAGCAAAAGTGGCTTTTTAAAAAGAAATCTATTAGTATACTTACACTCCCTCTTTTTAATAGGCATTTGAGATGACTTACATGGCACAGGAGACATACAATTTAGATAGCAATTCAAAACTATAGGAAGAAGGGGAAGTTTTTATTAGCCCTGAGGGCTGCAGCAGTTGATGAGGCTGATCATCACAAATGACTAAACTTCCTAGGAGCCGGAGGATGAAGGGAATCAGAGTTATAGTCTCATTAGTAGACAAGGGAAATAATACATACCAATTCCTCAGGAAGACAACTTTTGCTAACCCTAAATTCTACAGGAAAATTTCATGGAACAGTATGATTCATGTGGTAAGGCTTGTTCACAACTGTCACAGGTGATTTCAGGTGGTATTGCTAGGAAAATTTGGGTCAGAAAAAGGGTCCTTGAGGTGTAAGGGGAGTCTACATTATACACCAACTAAAGATCCTTGTTTAATGTTGGGGGTTACCAGTTGACCCAAATAAGTCAGCTAGTTCCTATAAATCACTATTTATGTATGTATTCCTCTTTTTCTGCTACTTTGTGTTGTAGGGATGATAGCTGTCCGTAGGCCTTTGGAAATGACATTGTGTCAAAGTTGATTATTTTTTTCCCCCTCATCCCCAAGGTAAACATGTTTCTCTGAAGGCCCATCAGAACATTTACTATTCTCTGCTCTTCTGAACATTTTGTGGGGGCTCTCCGGCGTGATATATTAGGCACTTGACCTAGGATCTATGCAGTCAGACCCTTAGCACCAGCTCAATAGGGGAAAGGAGAAAACACAAAGGAAACTACTTTTGCTTGTAGGACATTCTGTATTTGGATAAAGCATATGTAGCCCTAATTCATCAAAAGGATCAGCTGAGACTTAGGAAGCATACCAAGTAGAGTCCCAGTGAGTACTGCTTAGCTGTTAACCTATTGAGTAGAGTCCAGACTGCTCCTCTTCTCATTGGGGTTAGGTTATGGCTAGTTCTTGTAGTTTTATATAATTTACACCAGTATTTCTTAGATCATTGAGAAGAAATTTGATGGGTTAACATTTCCTGTCTCCTCTACATCATTAGTATCTCTTGATTCTTTTTAGAGCAGCTACTGTTTCAGGGGCAGTCTTTGAATAGGAGTCAGAGGTATAAGAAGATCCTATCTTGTTTAGATTTTTCTACAGACACTGATGAACTTTCTTTTTCTTATTTGATTCTCTTTAGTGAGTTAGATGCTAGTTTCCGTATTACTTTGTTCTAAGTTCCTTTAGACTGAGCTTATAACAGAGAGAAATTTGTTCATTGTCTAGGTCTCTTGCTGGCAAGATTACAAATGTGTACCTTTTGTTTTATCAGGAGGGTATCGTTAGATCCCAGTATGTGTTACCCAATATAATATTCTTGAAAAGTTGTTTATAAAGAATATTTTGATACATAGAATCATGTAGATCTTTAGTTGCCTGTAACTCTTGGTAAGTTTACTCTGCCAGCTCTGGTGATTAAAATCTGTAAACAACTCTTTAATGCCCTCTTGGGACTATTATTTAAATAAACTGGCCAGTATAGGAGAATCTTTCTACCTGTTGCTCAGGTTTGGGAACTTGAATATTAAAATTTTACAGAAGAAGGACCACTCCTATACTGGGTATAATAATTCAGAACATATCAGTGTTGAGTGGTGCAGAAGCATCCCCATTGCATATGAAGAACAACATAGATGAGAGTTTTTTCCAACCTGAAATCCAGGAATCTAAAGTTAAAGATAGACTTACAACAAATTTTCCTTCTAACTTCTGTCAACATTATCAGTCCCTTGTATATGGTAAGCAATTAAAAATTCCTAGGGTTATGGTCACCTTTTCTCTTCTAATTCCAATTTTCCTTGAACTCATTGAGGTAGTTCTCTTGCTGTCCCACTGTTGCTTGGCTATTACATAAGGCTCCTTTAACTTCCCCTTTTTGTTCCTTAAACTGTGAGTGGTAGTACAGTGTAAATTAAAGCAATTGGGTTTTGGAGTTAGGTTTACTGGTTTTCTTTTAGTCTCTACCATCATAACAGCCATGTGGCTTTGGACAAGTGACTTAACCTGTTTGAGGTTCCATTTTCTTATCTGTAAAATGAGGAATTGTGATACTGCAAGATTGTTGAAGGACTTAACATTTAGTAAACTAGTGTATTTACTCCTTTGTAACTGGAGTGACCAAATATCCTGGTTTACCTGGTAAAAGTTCTAGTTTATGCCTATTATCCCAGCATGCTATTCATTGGAGTGCCTTATAACACCCTGAAAAGTACCCTGGTTTATGTTGGAATTTTGAAATATTCTTAAAGAGCCAAACGAAGTGTTTCTATTGGAATATCTTTTCAACAGGAAAAAACGTTTCCCTGAAAAAAATGTTATTTATGTAGAGCTTATACCACGTGAACACTAAAACATTTGTTAATTTCCAGGATATACAGAAACACAGAGACACTGGGAGAGCTCAGAGCCTGGGATGGGAATGAGATACACTGTTCATGGTCACTCCCCAACCCCATCCCCATAGCCAGGCAGTGCAACCATAGAATGTGGGCATTTGTCAGAAACTGGGCTACCTGAGTCCAGAAGTTTATTTCCTCAAACTGCAGTTGTTTGGCAATCTTCCCAAACTAGAATCCTTGAATTACGTGAAACAATTCCAAAAACTTCTGAACTGCAACTTTACCTTTTTATATGGTCACCTTCAGATCCCATCCCTATGTATTCCAACTCTCTCCCCCAGGTGCTATTTCTGTCTGCTTTAAACAGCCTGCTCCTAATTACATATAATTGATTTTCTCCTACAGAAATGTGTGGTTTTTGCTTCACAGCAATTACAGAACTAGGGTGGAACACCCATACTTTTGTTGACACTCAGGCTGGTTTCATTTTTTTCTTTGTTCAATTTTTTCTTAAGGATTCAGTTTAGTGCCTTAATCTCAAAAATGACTATAAGGATTGGTACTGCTTAACAGTATACATTGGGGCTTAATCATTTACTACCCAAACAGAACACAAAGTAAAAAAAAAATTTAATGAACTACTGGTAAAAGGTTGTATTTGGAATGTTGGGGGGGGGAATTGGGAAAGGACTGACAGAACCACAAATGTAGGTAGGACTGTCAAAGCATGCTTCTGTTTTCTTGCTATGAAAGCCCCAATGCCAGCTAATGTGCTTCTGAATTTAATCTGTAGGGCTTAATGGGTTTAAAATGTTCTCATTTACCAGCCCAAACTAGTTCACTCCTTTTAGAATGGACACCCTGTACACAGTTGTGTGCTGGAATGAGGCTTAAACAGGAGGGGTTTGGGACTGCTCACTCTTCCATGCTGTTCATTTTGGATCTGCCTCAGGTTTAGTTCCTTCCTTACAATCTGGAGAATTGTGCAGCTAGTGCAAGCCCTGTTGTTTATATATTTTTCTCTTCTCTCCTGAACCTGTGTGTATACAATGGAATCAGTGGAATCCTACTGAGCATACTATATATTCAAGATGCCAAGGAAAATATTCATGTGCTGATCTGCAGTGATGTGAAGCTCTGTGAGCTAGATGGTGAATTGGTGAGTGGCAGAATGAATGGGTCGAAGGTCTGAAAGAGGTGAATGTAACCATGTTTCATTCATTTCAGCCTCCTGAATTAAACTGTTCATATCACTGTGTTTTGAGTAATGTCAGGATTTTGGAAGTTCTGTTTTTAATAAATGACTCCAACTCTTTTACTGCTTATTAACTGTATTAAGGCAAACCTTTGGGGGCACAGGCTTCTATGGGCATAATGGGAATTACTTCATCCCTTTCCCCCAAGACTTGGCTTGACCTCAGTTCAAAGTTTTGGGCTGTGACCTGTTCCCCTGATGATTAGGATCCTAAAATCAAAAAAAGACCTATCAGAAGATTCTGCTCTGCTCTCATTGACCATCCCCACCCTCTCTCTTTCTTCAAAGGCTTTAAGAAAAATCTGTTTGGGCTCTTACGATGGTTAACTTTATTTTGGAGATGCAGAAAAGAGCTCTTCACCTTGAATTTTCAGTGTACACCCCTGTCTCTAATTTCGAAAGAGAGGTCAGTAAGACAAATCTGTATGGAGGGTAGAGAAGGTAAATAGGTTTCTCTTCTGCCAGTTTGAGGGAATGCTTCTCAGATTATTTGCTGGATTAGAGACTCTAGAACAGATCCCTTTAAGAATCTTAAAAAAAAAAATCAAAGCCCTTTCCTTAGGAAAACTCAGGAGCACAAAAATTTGCATACACTTTCAGAGGATTTATGGTACTTCCTGAAACTCATCCATGGATCCTGGATTAGAAACTCCGATTTAGAAGATCAGGCCTCTGAGCCATAGTGTCTCTTCCTTTACTGATCTAGAAACCTGCTAAGATTAAGTTTCTGGCACATAGTTTGTCTTTGGAACAAAGCTGAGGTTGTTGGTGTTCTTTGGATGCTCCTCAACTTCCCAAGAGACTCATTACCAGTACCTTGAGGATTCAACTCAGGAACTTAGGCACACCGAGACCAGCATTTTCAGCAGCTTCTGGAGTTTTTTGAACTGTCTCATACCTACTCCCCTAAAGCTCCAGAGTTGATTACATAGAAGTGTTTAAGGAGTTCACATACTACACTATCAAAACTAAACAAAATAATTTTGCTCTCATGTGTCTCTTAAAACACATTTGATTTCAGTGTAGTACTTCTCAAACTATTTTCAGGACTGACTTGAAATCTGAATCTTACTCGTCATTTGATTTCTCTAGAGCAAACATTGAGGGCAAGGACCGTGTCTCATATATATGTACAGTGGAGTGCCTGACAAATAAATACTGTCAATAATTGTTTATTGTGTAAAATGTTGTGAGATGATTATCCTTAGGAGAAAGTGAGTTGGACTCATTTGGTGGCTTTGGCTCACTTTCCCTTTCAGTTGGCCGGAGTTGTTTTTCTAACTTAGACCCCTCCCAAATGGGTGATAATGGAGTACCAAGAACTGCAGGTGAGAAATTGATGAGAATTTCCAGCATCTTAGTAGATTAGTTTACAATGCCAGAAGTAGGAAGTAAGGGAGGGGACTGTTGAGAATATATAGCCTCCAGCATTTTCACCTAGTAGCATGAGAAGCACAGGTGGTAGGCTTGAAGTTTAGGATATCAGTCATAATGGGAACGGTAATTTGAGTTTCCCACCATATTTAAAAAATTAGCATTAAGGACATTGCCCAAAGTTGAAACTGGTGTTCTGGTTTACATGTGCTCTTGATTTAAGGATGAGACGCTTACTCTCAGAGCGTTTGAGATTTGGGGGCCATTAGTGAGTTGAACACTTTCATTTTGGAATGTGTGTTGGAGTCCTGAAAGTAATGACAGATCTGCCTAGCAGTGCTAGGCAAACTTCTGATTCTTCTCATTTTGCAACCTTGACTGCCTCATCTGAACCAAAGACCAGGCTCAGTGTTCAAGCTATATATGCTCTTGTCTTTGAAATACACCTTCTGTAGAGCTACGTCTTCTGGGAAACTGGGCCAATGCTTGTCCTACCCAGGAGCTCAGGCTCTAGTTGGCACTGAGGATTTTGTGTGTGTTGTTTCCCTAAAGTATGTGACCTAGACAGGATTCAGGGGAAAGGAGACCTTCAGAATTTTGCAGCTTTGTAAAAATAAGTACTTCATGGCAGATGGCAGATGTATTCAGTTCTGTTAACTAACTCAGTTTCCTGGGGGTGGCCAGGTGGTATCGAGCTTCTCATTCAGTACTTGAGTTTTTCATGTCCAGCTTCAAAATACCAGACTTCTTAGCAAGCAAGACATGGAGACTTGGGGATTCCCAAGTTCATTTCTCATGGAGAGTAGCCCAATTGGCTTGTAATGCTGGACTAGATGAATTGTGAATGTTAATTAAACTGATCATTGCAGTGTCCCTGGTAACTGACTTGGAGCTGCTGTAGAATCTGTTTACTTCAGGTTTGTAGCAGAAGAGACCAAGCTGGTTGAGAACATGGTGTTCTAAGTGTAACAAACTGTATTGTAAATCTAAGGAAAACACATGCGGGAAGCTGTGACCCTGTTGCACCCCTTCCCCAGGATTTCCCAGAGGGAAACTACCCTGGGGGTAGTTTCTGTTCTTACTTGCCAATTGAAATGAATTGAGGTTGGCAAATGCTTGGCTTTTAGTGAGGTGGGGTAAAGGATGTTTACAAATCATAACATTAGAAGGAAAGCACTCATGTTGGAAGGTATCTCATTTCACTACCTAGTTTGTAATTAGGTATTTTGACCCTTGCTTTCAGGAGAAGAAATCCCTCCTATTTGGGGAATAGAAGGTTCAGAATTCTGCGCATTCTTTTCTGACTCCACAGAGAGAGGATTAGCCGAACACTGGGCATGTTTGGAATGAGAGCACCTTGCCAATTTTTACTAAATTTGGGCCAAGCCATTGTAAAAATATTTTCTCTCTTCCTCAGACAAGCTCTTTGTCATGTTCTCCTAAACCCTTGTGGATCCATATGATGTACTGACTGTCTGTACCTGACAGATGGGAATTGGTATTAAAGGCATATTTTCTATTTTCTTTGCCTTGTTTTATCTTTGAACAAGATATATTCAACCTATTTGTTCCCTGTGTTGCTTGAATCGCTTGATCAAGAGCCTGGTAAACTCAGTGTGCTTGTGTTTGCCTTGTCAGAGCCTGTTTAGATTATCTCAGATCAGTATTTCTCATGGAGTGGGAAGGAATGAAAGGTATCAGTCACCTAGGGAGCTTTTTCAAAACATTTGTTGCCAGAGTCCTAACCTAGACCTACCTAATCAGCATGGGGGCGCGGGGGCGGAGTGAAGTGAAGGGGCAAGCAGTGAATGGGTTGGTATGTGCATTTTGAAACATTTAACTTGAAAGGTCCCAGATTTAGAACTACTCTTTTAGGTTAGCTAGCAAGTCCGGCCAAAAATTATTATAAAATCTGTTAATTGGATGGTACTGTAGCTATCATCTATCTTGGATGACTTTGGCCATGAGGAAAAATCTTATGCTCCATGTGACAGGTCCTGAAAATAGCCTGGACTTACTCTTCAAAGTATTCAGAGTAAGCTATGACCAGAAATCATGCAGCCATAGCAGCTCAGGATTGAGCACCTACTGTGTCCCAAAACCTGTGCTGGGTCTTGGATACATCACTGAACAAGACAAAGATCAGTATCCTATAGAGCCTGCATTCTTGGGAGGTTATTATTTAGGTCATGTAAGTCTAGTATAGTTCTTAAACTTTTGGGGTTTGGAACCCTATTGGAGCTGTGTTCCATCTTCCAGAGAAATGTATGTATGTGTAACATTGCACGTAAAGGGGATTTGGCAGCTTGAAGCCGATCCATGGACCCCAGGCTAAAAACGTAGAATTCTTGCCTAGAATTGAGAGTGTATTTATTGATTGGGATAAAGCCAGGTCATGAGTTGGGTGTTTGGAGCTATTATCTCCTAGCCAGACTGGGTTGTATTTTCTTCATCGGTATTGCCAAGGCAGTTTGCAGAGAACTTGAGGGTGTCGAGCAAAAGTAAGTGTAAGGAATGGCTAGACCTCCACTAAGCCAATGGCATTTCTTGAGCCTGTGTTCTCTTTGATATGCTAAGAATAATTTTGATTCTCTGTCCTCATTCCTACCTCTAGTCTAGTTGGCTGAGCTTCTTGGACTCAGTGGATTAAAAATTGGGTCAGAATATGAGGAGTTCCTTAAAATGAGCATTTATATTGTGAATTCTTTGACTAAGAGTAATAGTACAATTTTAAAGATCGTGAGAGGGTATTTTAGTGAGATTATGGCTTCAAAACATGGAAAATCGCAGAAGGAGTTGATTGAGGGGCCGAGGAAATAGCCAAAAACTGGGAAAAGATGACAGGGAAAAAAAGGAGGGCAGATCTCAGAAAGACAGTTGACTAAGTGGCAAGCCAGATAGCCAAGATAGTAGCTTCCCCCTTAAGTGAAAGAGTGGATTTGAGACCCCAACCAAAAAAAAAAAGATTCCTTTTTAGTGTTTTTAGACAAAAGGGATCTGTCACTATTGCTTTATTATCAAACAGAACTCAGGATAAAAAGGGGAAGGCAGATAAGGCTTTGCTTTATTTATACCAATATTAATATGTCCCTGGCCCTGCAAAAGTTGGTCATTGACTTGAATGAGTAGACAAACCCTACCTCAGGGTTAGTACAACTTGTAACATGTACTGCAGAAACATGAGTGCAATTTCTTTTGGGGCACTGGGAGAAAGAATTATGTAGAAAGGACATGACCAGACAAAGGTTGGTGCACAATGACCACTCAGAGTCCTGTGCCAATTCTACCTTTACCTCCCTGAAATTTGATTGGTAGTATTAACCACAGGTCAAGACCTCTTTTGGGTGATCTTTATAGGGTTATTCTTGTTTGTCTGCCTGAGGTCTAAAGGGAGCTTTCCAAACCCACAGTGCTGAGTAAGTGCTATATTCAAGGCCTTTCAGGCCAAACTTGCATAAACTGAAAGCCCATTAGAGAACAGAGCCCACTGTCCTCCCCAGACAGCCAGGAGGCACTATTTGGATCCAGTTGTAACTGCTCTCCAGCATGTGGGAAAACTGTTCTGCTATGAAACCTCCCAACCTGCTGTTAATGTGAGGATGTCTCATTGTTTGCTCAATGATACAGTAAAGCCAAGGTGGCCTAATTTAGAATATAATCCACACCACCAATTGTCTTTATTTTCTGTTTTTAAAGAATCCTTTAAAATGATCAAAGGAATTTCAGACATCACTTCCTGAGACTGTTTAGATCTGTCTTGAGGTTCTATTTAGCTTGTGAAGTTACATAGTTAAAACCTTAAAAAGAAAAAGTCTGCTTTTCTTAAAAACGATACAACCAGAATTTTTTCATTTGTTAAATGAGTACTTGAATAAATGTCTACCATGGATATGAAACCAAGATTCAGTAATCACATGTCATGTTACTTAAATCCTTGAATACTTGAGATAAAATTGATAAACTTCTAAGAACTTTTTTTAGGTATAGTAGTTAGAGAAGTGATACTAGAAAGTGGGAAAGCATTAATGACAAAATGTATCTTTCTGAGAAAATGTTATTTAGGGCCCCAAGTTTAATATACCTTGTTTTGTATTGGGAAAATCTAACTTTGTTAGATCTTTCAGACATTATACAATGCAAGGTGACTTGGGGTGGGCACTGTTAGAGTGACATCACCCAAATGAAAAAGGAACCTAGTGGAATGTTCTCAATTAAGGACATGTTCTGTCATTGTACTTCTAGTGTTTGAAAGAAAAATTCCCTCATCACCATTCTGCACAGGATAAATAAACTCCCTTTTAAAAAGGACATTTAAAATATATTCTGTATTGCACTTTTTAAGGTTTGTTCATTTCTTACGAAAACAGCCAGTATGTTTCCCAGATGACCAAAAAAAAAAAAATCAGTCAGTTTTAAAGAAATCAAATTGATAACTTTCTTGTGTAAATAAATATAGGTGGAATTTCTAAATTGCTTTTGATGCCAATAGGAAATTTTGGGGTCATATCTTTCATCCTAGTTAAGTGGCAAGGATGAGATTGCCCAGACATTCTCTTGCTCCCCATTCCATGCCCAAAAGACAATAGAGTATATGCCAGAAGGGAGCTTTTGCTTCCCCAGTATTTGGGCTCTGCTGTTCTCCCCTCACCCTTTCCAAGTCTAAGGAGCAGTACCTCTCAATGGCAACTCATTGGCAACTTTAAAATAGTACATTTCTTTGCATCATTTGATGACTCCCATATCAATCTAGATTTTGGACCTAGAAGAATTCTTTTAATTCCTTAAAGCTCACAAATGTCCATCTGGTAATGTAAGCTCAGAAAGCTTCAGTGCAATAGACTGTTCTGTAAACTGACCCTTTGAAAATAAAGGCAAAAGCTGCTATCACCCTCAGCCTGTTCCAAAGGAGGAAAATAGTACTGGGTTTGTAGGGATTATTATTATTATTATTATTATTATTATTATTATTATTATTATTATTATTATTATTATTATTTTGTCAGCGTTAGTAGCAAATTGCGTTGAGCAAGGCCCTTAGTCCCCAGCCCTGTTTATCTTTTTCATCTTTGAAGGGTCAATCAGCACTTAAAGGATTCCAAAAGGTTTTGAAAATACAAATCCTCTATAAGGAAATCATAGCCACAGGTGACTAATGTTGAGGCAGAGTACTTAAACTAGAGAGTCATAGGAATCTAGGCATTCAGGACCTTGGTTTTCACAATGTTAGAAGTATGGATTTCAAACTAATCAGCTTTAAGTAAAAGTCCTGATTTAATGCTCTCAAGGTCTTCTTTATGTGCCAAGATTTAAACAAAATGGTCTGAAAAATCAGTGGTGCTAGATCACTGATGTCCTCTAGCACTGTTAATTTATTGATAAAGTTTGCCAAATAACAAAATATAAAATTCGGTTTTCACTTTTGGTTTGCTATACAGCCTAAAGCAAGAGATCTTTATCCTTGTGCATCTGTCCACTTTATTGTCTGTCCACTCATTAGAAAATGTCTGTTCAGAAAGTCATAGGTCAGGAAAACCCAAACTTGTATTCTGGTCAGGGAGATAGAATAGGGGGATTGTACTGTATTCATTCTGGAGAAGTAAGTGACCCTTATTTTTAAATAACCCCAGAGAAGTTGCAACCGAGAATTCCTTTCATCCAGCTTGTTTCTTACAGGCTATCTAAGGTGATGATTTTTTTTTTTTTAAGATAATTATTTTTTATTGAAGGGTAGTTGACGCACAGTATTACATTACATTAGTTTCAAGTGTACAACACAGTGATAAAACATTTATATACATAATTCTAGGTTCCAGCTATCACCCTACCAAGCTGTTACAATATCTTGACTATATTCCTTATGCTATACATTACATCCCGGTTACTTATTTATTTTACCATTGGAAGTCTGTCCTTTTTTTTTTTTTTTGTGAGGGCATCTCTCATATTTATTGATCAAATGGTTGTTAACGACAATAAAATTCTGTATAGGGGAGTCAGTGCTCAATGCACAATCATTAATCCACCCCAAGCCTAATTTTCGTCAGTCTCCAATCTTCTGAGGCATAACAAACAAGTTCTTACATGGAGAACAAATTCTTACATAATGAATAAGTTACATAGTGAACAGTACAAGGGAAGTCATCACAGAAACTTTCAGTTTTGCTCATGCATTATGAACTATAAACAGTCAGTTTAAATATGAATACTCATTTGATTTTTATACTTGATTTATATGTGGATACCATATTTCTCTATTATTATTATTTTTAATAAAATGCTGAAGTGGTAGGTAGATACAAGATAAAGGTAGAAAACATAGTTTAGTGTTGTAAGAGAGCAAATGTAGATGATCAGGTGTGTGCCTGTAGACTATGTGTTAATCCAAGCTAGACAAGGGCAATAAAACATCCACGTATGCAGAAGATTTCTCTCAGAACAGGGGGGTGAGGTTCTAAGCCTCACCTCTGTTGATCCCCAATTTCTCACCTGATGACCCCCCTGCGACTGTGCCTGTCTTAGGTTGTTCCTCCCTTGAGGAATCTTACCGTCTCTGGCTAACCAGTCATCTTCCGGGGCCATACAGGAAATGTAAAGTTGGTAAGTGAGAGAGAGGCCTTATTGTTTGAAATGGTTAGCTTTTTATTTCTTTGCATATTTATGCCCTGTAACTACTATGCCCAGCATTTGTCTTGAGGTATCTTTACCACTTGGAAGAATTATGATACTCGGTAAATTTGATATGAGGCACGAATTCTATTTAAGGGTTGTAATTAGGAAGGAAGAAGAAAAGCTATAGAAGTAGCAGGCGGAAGAAAACATGGAAAGATTGATTATTTCTTTGACATATCTTCTTGTAGAGTAACTTCAGCATGTATAGGTTTTAAGCTACTACTTAAATTGCGCACACACATTAACATAATAGGAGTATAGTTACATAACCAAAACATATCTGTAATTACCAGCCATCTCCAGTGAAACAAAGAAAACCAGTTAGGCACCTTAGGCATTTGTGAAAACTTATCTATGATATGGTGGATATTGTCCAACTGAACTTGAACTGTCTGAGAGAAATCAGACAAATTAAAACAACCCATTCCTGGGGAATGTTCACATCCCTTATGTTCTTTTAACAGTAAATAGTCTGTAGTTGTAAGATTTTGGAGCGCTACAATTTGCACTTCTCCTAATTCTTGGTTGAGTTCCAACAGTATAGATCCAGTCAAATTTGTTGTTTTACTGTATGCACAGGCCAGCTTAGATATCTCCTTCAATCCCATGGCAAGTCCAGGAGCTGGTGGGATGAGTGCATCTACAGCTGTAGCAGTGCGTGGATCTTTGTTGGGGTTTTTTGATGAGCATCTTCTGGCATGAGTCTTCCAGAGAGTGCTGATGTTGGAAGTTCTCTTTCATATCGTATCTTAGTTCATTTTCGGGGTAGCCCAATTAGGCTTTGATCCTCTGTATAAACGCAAACAGACCCTTTGCCTACACTTTTATATGCCCTTTATACCCTTGTGTAGAACTCATTGGAGGTAACCACACAGGAACTGCCCTTTTTTTTTGTTTTGTTTTTTGTTTTTTGTTTTTGGTATCACTAATCTACACTTACATGACGAATATTATGTTTACTAGGCTCTCCCCTATACCAGGTCTCCCCTATAAACCCCTTTACAGTCACTGTCCATCAGTATAGCAAAATGTTGTAGAATCACTACTTGCCTTCTCTGTGTTGTACAGCCCTCCCTTTTCTCCTACCCCCCATGCATGCTAAACTTAATACCCCCTTACTTCTACCCCCTTATCCCTCCCTACCCACCCATCCTCCCCAGTCCCTTTCCCTTTGGTACCTGTTAGTCCATTCTTGAGTTCTGTGATTCTGGTGCTGTTTTGTTCCTTCTGTTTTTCCTTTGTTCTTATATTCCACAGATAAGTGAAATCATTTGGTATTTCTCTTTCTCCGCTTGGCTTGTTTCACTGAGCATAATACCCTCCAGCTCCATCCATGTTGCTGCAAATGATTGGATTTGCCCTTTTCTTATGGCTGAGTAGTATTCCACTGTGTATATGTACCACATCTTCTTTATCCATTCATCTATCGATGGACATTTAGGTTGCTTCCAATTCTTGGCTATTGTAAATAGTGCTGCGATAAACATAGGGGTGCACTGATCTTCCTCATACTTGATTGCTGCATTCTTAGGGTAAATTCCTAGGAGTGCAATTCCTGGGTCAAATGGTAAGTCTGTTTTGAGCATTTTGATGTACCTCCATGCTGCTTTCCACAATGGTTGAACTAACTTACATTCCCACCAGCAGTGTAGGAGGGTTCCCCTTTCTCCACAGCCTCGCCAACATTTGTTGTTGTTTGTCTTTTGGATGGCAGCCATCCTTACTGGTGTGAGGTGATACCTCATTGTAGTTTTAATTTGCATTTCTCTGATAATTAGCGATGTGGAGCATCTTTTCATGTGTCTGTTGGCCATCTGTATTTCTTTTTTGGAGAACTGTCTGTTCAGTTCCTCTGCCCATTTTTTAATTGGGTTATTTGTTTTTTGTTTGTTGAGGCGTGTGAGCTCTTTATATATTCTGGACGTCAAGCCTTTATCGGATGTGTCATTTTCAAATATATTCTCCCATACTGTAGGGATCCTTTTTGTTCTATTGATGGTGTCTTTTGCTGTACAGAAGCTTTTCAGCTTAATATAGTCCCACTTACTCATTTTTGCTGTTCTTTTCCTTGCCCGGGGAGATATGTTCAAGAAGAGGTCACTCATGTTTATGTCTAAGAGGTTTTTGCCTATGTTTTCTTCCAAGAGTTTAATGGTTTCATGACTTACATTCAGGTCTTTGATCCATTTTGAGTTTACTTTTGTATATGGGGTTAGACAATGGTCCAGTTTCATTCTCCTACATGTAGCTGTCCAGTTTTGCCAGCACCACCTGTTGCAGAGACTGTCATTTCGCCATTGTATGTCCATGGCTCCTTTATCAAATATTAATTGACCATATATGTCTGGGTTAATGTCTGGATTCTCTAGTCTGTTCCATTGGTCTGTGGCTCTGCTCTTGTGCCAGTACCAAATTGTCTTGATTACTATGGCTTTATAGTAGAGCTTGAAGTTGGGGAGTGAGATCCCCCCTAATTTATTCTTCTTTCTCAGGATTGTTTTGGCTATTTGGGGTCTTTGGTGTTTCCATATGAATTTTTGAATTATTTGTTCCAGTTCATTGAAGAATGTTACTGGTAGTTTCATAGGGATTGCATCAAATCTGTATATTGCTTTGGGCAGGATGGTCATTTTGATGATATTAATTCTTCCTAGCCACGAGCATGGGATGAGTTTCCGTCTGTTAGTGTCCCCTTTAATTTCTCTTAAGAGTGACTTGTAGTTTTCAGAGTATAAGTCTTTCACTTCTTTGGTTAGGTTTATTCCTAGGTATTTTATTTTTTTTTGATGCAATTGTGAATGGAGTTGTTTTCCTGATTTCTCTTTCTATTGGTTCATTGTTAGTATATAGGAAAGCCACAGATTTCTGTGTGTTGATTTTGTATCCTGCAACTTTGCTGTATTCCGATATCAGTTCTAGTAGTTTTGGGGTGGAGTCTTTAGGGTTTTTTATGTACAGTATCATGTCATCTGCAAATAGTGACAGTTTGACTTCTTCTTTACCAATCTGGATTCCTTGTATTTCTTTGTTTTGTCTGATTGCCGTGGCTAGGACCTCCAGTACTATGTTAAATAACAGTGGAGAGAGTGGGCATCCCTGTCTAGTTCCCAATCTCAGAGGAAATGCTTTCAGCTTCTCGCTGTTCAATATAATGTTGGCTGTGGGTTTATCATAGATGGCCTTTATTATGTTGAGGTACTTGCCCTTTATTCCCATTTTGCTGAGAGTTTTTATCATGAATGGATGTTGAACTTTGTCAAATGCTTTTTCAGCATCTATGGAGATGATCATGTGGTTTTTGTCTTTCTTTTTGTTGATGTGGTGGATGATGTTGATGGACTTTCGAATGTTGTACCATCCTTGCATCCCTGGGATGAATCCCACTTGGTCATGGTGTATGATCCTTTTGATGTATTTTTGAATTCGGTTTGCTAATATTTTGTTGAGTATTTTTGCATCTACGTTCATCAGGGATATTGGTCTATAGTTTTCTTTTTTGGTGGTGTCTTTGCCTGGTTTTGGTATTAGGGTGATGTTAGCTTCATAGAATGAGTTTGGGAGTATCCCCTCCTCCTCTATTTTTTGGAAAACTCTAAGGAGAATGGGTATTATGTCTTCCCTGTATGTCTGATAAAATTCCGAGGTAAATCCATCTGGCCTGGGGGTTTTGTTCTTTGGTAGTTTTTTGATTACCGCTTCAATTTCGTTGCTGGTAATTGGTCTGTTTAGATTTTCTGTTTCTTCCTGGGTCAGTCTTGGAAGGTTGTATTTTTCTAGGAAGTTTTCCATTTCTCCTAGGTTTCCCAGCTTGTTAGCATATAGGTTTTCATAATATTCTCTAATAATTCTTTGTATTTCTGTGGGGTCTGTTGTGATTTTTCCTTTCTCGTTTCTGATACTGTTGATTTGTGTTGACTCTCTTTTCTTCTTAATAAGTCTGGCTAGAGGCTTATCTATTTTGTTTATTTTCTCGAAGAACCAGCTCTTGGATTCATTGATTTTTGCTATTGTTTTATTCTTTTCAATTTTATTTATTTCTTCTCTGATCTTTATTATGTCCCTCCTTCTGCTGACCTTAGGCCTCATCTGTTCTTCTTTTTCCAATTTCGATAATTGTGACATTAGACCATTCATTTGGGATTGCTCTTCCTTTTTTAAATATGCTTGGATTGCTATATACTTTCCTCTTAAGACTGCTTTTGCTGTGTCCCACAGAAGTTGGGGCTTAGTGTTGTTGTTGTCATTTGTTTCCATATATTGCTGGATCTCCATTTTGATTTGGTCATTGATCCATTGATTATTTAGGAGCGTGTTGTTAAGCCTCCATGTGTTTGTGAGCCTCTTTGCTTTCTTTGTACAGTTTATTTCTAGTTTTATGCCTTTGTGGTCTGAAAAGTTGGTTGGTAGGATTTCAATCTTTTGGAATTTTCTGAAGCTCTTTTTGTGGCCTAGTATGTGGTCTATTCTGGAGAATGTTCCATGTGCACTTGAGAAGAATGTATATCCTGTTGCTTTTGGATGTAGAGTTCTATAGATGTCTATTAGGTCCATCTGCTCTACTGTGTTGTTCAGTGCTTCCGTGTCCTTACTTATTTTGTGCCCAGTGGATCTATCCTTTGGGGTGAGTGGTGTGTTGAAGTCTCCTAGAATGAATGCATTGCAGTCTATTTCCCCCTTTAGTTCTGTTAGTATTTGTTTCACATATGCTGGTGCTCCTGTGTTGGGTGCATATATATTTAGAATGGTTATATCCTCTTGTTTGACTGAGCCCTTTATCATTATGTGGTGTCCTTCTTTATCTCTTGTTACTTTCTTTGTTTTGAAGTCTATTTTGTCTGATATTAGTACTGCAACCCCTGCTTTCTTCTCACTGTTGTTTGCTTGAAATATGTTTTTCCATCCCTTGACTTTTAGTCTGTACATGTCTTTGGGTTTGAGGTGAGTTTCTTGTAAGCAGCATATAGATGGGTCTTGCTTTTTTATCCATTCTGTTACTCTGTGTCTTTTGATTGCTGCATTCAACCCATTAACATTTAGGGTGACTATTGAAAGATATGTACTTATTGCCATTGCAGGCTTTAAATTTGTGGTTACCAAAGGTTCAAGGTTAGCCTCTTTAGTATCTTACTGCCTAACTTAGCTCGCTTATTGAGCTGTTATATACACTGTCTGGAGATTCTTTTCTTCTCTCCCTTCTTTTTTCTCCCTCTCGATTCTTCATATGTTGGGTGTTTTGTGCTTTGCTCTTTCTAGGAGTGCTCCCATCTAGAGCAGTCCCTGTAAGATGTTCTGTAGAGGTGGTTTGTGGAAAGCAAATTCCCTCAGCTTTTGTTTGTCTGGGAATTGTTTGATCCCACCGTCATATTTGAATGATAGTCGTGCTGGATACAGTATCCTTGGTTCAAGGCCCTTCTGTTTCATTGTATTAAATATATCATGCCATTCTCTTCTGGCCTGTAGGGTTTCTGTTGAGAAATCTGATGTTAGCCTGATGGGTTTTCCTTTATAGGTGACCTTTTTCTCTCTAGCTGCCTTTAAAACTCTTTCCTTGTCCTTGATCTTTGCCATTTTAATTATTATGTGTCTTGGTGTTGTCCTCCTTGGATCCTTTCTGTTGGGGGTTCTGTGTATTTCCGTGGTCTGTTCGATTACTTCCTCCCCCAGTGTGGGGAAGTTTTCAGCAATTATTTCTTCTAAGATACTTTCCATCTCTTTTCCTCTCTCTTCTTCTTCTGGGACCCCTATAATACGGATATTTTTCCTTTTGGATTGGTCACACAGTTCTCTTAATATTGTTTCATTCCTGGAGATCCTTTTGTCTCTCTCTATGTCAGCTTCTATGCGTTCCTGTTCTCTGATTTCAATTCCATCAATGGCCTCTTGCATGCTATCCATTCTGCTTATAAACCCTTCCAGAGTTTGTTTCATTTCTGCGATCTCCTTTCTGGCATCTGTGATCTCTTTCCGGACTTCATCCCATTTTTCTTGCGTATTTCTCTGCATCTCTGTCAGCATGTTTATGATTCTTATTTTGAATTCTTTTTCAGGAAGACTGGTTAGGTCTGTCTCCTTCTCTGGTGTTGTCTCTGTGATCTTTGTCTGCCTGTAGCTTTGGCTTTTCATGGTGATAGGAATAGTCTGCAGAACTGGGACGAGTGACGGCTGGAAGGACTTCCTTTCTTGTTGGTTTGTGGCCCTCCTCTCCTGGGAGAACAGCGGCCTCTAGTGGCTTGTGCTGCGCAGCTGTGCGCAGACAGGGTTTCTGCTTCCTGCCCGGCTGCTATGGGGTTAATCTCCGCTGTTGCTGTGGGCGTGGCCTGGCTCGGCAGCTACTCCAAAGTGGTGGAGTCGCGTTGGAGCAGGAGCGGCTGGGAGGCTATTTATCTCCGTAAGGGGCCTCCCTGCTCCCTACAGCCCAGGGGTTAGGGTGTCCAGAGATCCCCGGATTCCCTACCTCTGGATTAAGTGTCCCGCCCTGCCCCTTTAAGACTTCCAAAAAGCACCCACCAAAACAAAACAACGACCACCAAAAAAAAAAAAAGAAAAAATTTTTTAATTAAAAAAAAAAAAGGTGGTCGCTCGTTTTTCTTTATTCTCCGGTACCAGCCTGAAGCCTCTGCTCACCAGTCTTGCTGCCCTGTTTCCCTAGTATTGGGGTCCCTATCCCTTTAAGACTTCCAAAAAGCGCTCGCCAAAACAAAACAGCAAAAAAACAACAACAAAAAAAATGGTCGCGCGCTTTTCTTATGTCCTCCGACACCCGGCCTCCAGTGCCCGCTCACTGTTCTTGCTGCCCTGTTTTCCTAGTATCAAGGGCCCTGCACTCTGGCCCGGATGGCGGGGGCCGGGTGTTCGGCAGCCCTGCGCTCCGTCTCCCTCCCGCTCTGCCTATTCTTCTCCCGCCAGAACTGGGGAGAGGGGTGCTCGGCTCCCGCCGGGCGGGCCGGGGCTTTTATCTTACCCCCTTCGCGAGTTGCTGGGTTCTCTCAGGTGCGGATGTGGTCTGGATATTGTCCTGTGTCCTCTGGTCTTTATTCTAGGAAGGGTTGTCTTTGTTATATTTTCATAGATATATGTTGTTTTGGGAGGAGATTTCCGCTGCTCTACTCACGCCGCCATCTTCCGCCCCTCTTAAGGTGATGATTTTATACTGAGACTTTTATCTTAGAAAAAAAAAATCATTTTTGAAGTTTTTAACTCTTTATCCCTGTGGATGAAATGAGAGTTCCTGTGGTCAGGATTCTCACCTGGCTGTGGTTGACCAGCTCACTGCACACCTGTGGGCACTACATGACTGTTGACTCTATAAAAGGAGCTCCACCCAGTGCTCTGGGCACAACATGGTGGCAGGGCTGCAACGCTGCAGGAGAGCAGAGCAGAGGCTGGAGTGGTGGCAGCACTGAGGACCGAGGCCCAGAGGACGGCTGTGTGGAATGACTGTGCAGAGAGGCCCAGAGGATGGTTGTGCGGGACGACTGCAGAGAAGCCCAGAGCACAGCTGTGCAGACAGAGGGGCCCAGAGGCAGAGACTGGCTTGCTGCATACAGACTCGCTCTGAGCGAATGGGATTCTATGAGTGACCTGCCACCTGGAAATAAAGTTGGGTATAACCCTTTCACCCCTAAGAGCGTTCTGCTGTCAATTTTCTTTGGTCACATTGAATCCATAGCAAACTTGCCTGTGGCTGAAATCCATTGGCAAGACAATTGGCGAAAGTTGGTAGGGTTCATTGCCAAGGAAAAAGACAAGCTGCCCTTATGGGAGGAGTGCTTCAGTGGGCTACCCCTGTGAATAGGGAAACAGTGGATTGTACCCCAATGGGTATATGGTCTGAGGTGGCTTGCCTCCTAGAGAACTGGGCCCCACCCCAGGACTGGAGGCAAGTGGAGGTGACACCTGAGGCTGTAGGGGTGGCCCTTGGTATAGTAAGCAGATCCTTTGAGAAGCAGAGTGCTTGGGAGGCAGCAGGGACTGTGGGTTGGCTGCATCTCACAGTATTAAAAAAGTCTACAGAGGAGACCCAAGGAATGGCAGCATGAGAACACGAGCTGCAAACTTCTGTGGATTCCCTGAGGAAGGAGATGGCATTGATGCGGGAGGAAGCAGCACGAGAGTGCCAGCAGCGAGGTGCCATTGGAGACGAGATGGCAGTGTTGCCAGGTGTTCTGAAGGAGGAAGAGGCCATCAAGAAAAAAGAACTCCTGAGGGAAGCACAGATAGAGGTGGCACGAGAACGTCAGCTGCAAAGCATTGGGCTGAAGGTAAGAGACCTTCTGAAGACTGAGCTGGCATTGCTGCGAGGCACTGTAGCAGAGGAGGCTCTTGGGGGAGTGGAGAGAAAGGTGCCATCAGTCCCAGAAATGGAGGAGCTGGGGAAGGATGAAGGGGTGGTGCAGGAGGCACTGGCCCTTCCTGTATTGAAAGCACGCCCAGTGGTTGTAAAGAAAATAAAGACCCAGCAGCTGAAAGTTCCCCAAGGAGAGGAGCAGCCCCCTCCCCAGGTCGGGGAGCACTCTATGGTCCACCCCTATAACTCAGGCTGAGCCGGTGGCTGTGGGACTTAGGGATGGATGGAATTGTTCTGTCGGGATCAGAGATGGGAAAGCTGTCTTCCTTGACAGTGCAGGCTGTCTTCCTTGACAGTGCAGCCTGCCTTGAGGCAGCGATTACAAAATGCGAGGTGACACGTACAGTAGCTGAAGCAACGAGAACCCGGAAAGAAATAAGACCTGTTACTCATGGGGAATTTGAGGGGCACCATGAGGGTTACGAGGACCCAGATGTGGGTTGATTTGATACTGGCAGGAGTAGTTGGAAGGAAATTAGATGGGAAGCCAAATAGCATCTTACTGGAGCTATGGCAACAGCTGAAACCAGAGCAGCAGTTCCAGCTGTTAAGACCAAAGAAGCAGAGATCAGAGACAGAGCCACGAGTCTGACCTGTGTGTCTGCAAGACTTTTTGCTGGGGAAGCTGGAGAACAGTGTTTGGGCTTCCTTGCACAGGGACCATTGCAGAGGACTAAGGGCACATAGATTGAGAGGAGAGAATCCTGGAGGGGTGGAGTGTGGATAAAATGAGAGTTCCTGTGGCCAGGATTTTCACTTGGCCCTGGTTGACTAGCTCACTGCACACCTGTGGGCACTGCATGGCTGTTGACTCTATAAAAAGAGCTCTGCCCAGTGCTCTGGGCATGACACGGTGGCAGGGCTTCAGGAGAGCGGAGCAGAGGCTGGAGTGGTGGCAGTGCCAAGGACCAAGGCCCAGAGGACAGCTGTGTGGGACAGCTGTATGGACAGAGGGGCCCAGAGGCAGAGACTGGCTTGCTGCATACAGACTCGCTCTGAGTGAATGGGATTCTATGAGTGACCTGCCACCTGGAAATAAAGTTGGGTATAACCCTTTCACCCCTAAGAGCGTTCTGCTGTCAATTTTCTTTGGTCACATTGAATCCATAGCCAACTTGCCTGTGGCTGAAACCCATTGGCAAGACAATCCCCTTCACCTATTTCAGCTATATCCCCATCCCACTTCCTCGTGGCAACCACCACTCTGTTCTCATTGTTTATATGAGTCTATTTCTCTCTTGTTTTTAGCTTCTGTATGTAAATGAAATCTTACGGTACTTTCTCTGTCTTGCTTAGCATAATGCCCTCGAGGTCCATCCGTGTTGTCACAAATGACAAGATTTCATTCCTTTTTATGGCTGAGTAGTAGTCCATTGTATAAGTGTACTACATCTTTATCCATTCATCTATAGAGGAATAGTTTGGATGCTTCTGTATCTTGGCTATAGTATATAATGCTGCAGTAAACAAAGGAGTGCATATGTCTTTGAAATCAGTGATTTTGTTTTCTTCAGGTAAATTCCCAGAAATGGAATTACTGGGTTGTATGGTATTTCTATTTTTAGTATTTTGAGAAACCTTCATACTGCTTTCCATAATGGCCACACCAGTTTACATTCCCAACAACAGCATACAAACATTCCCTTTTCTCTACATCCTTGCCAACACTTGGTATTTGTTGTTTGTTTGTTTGGTTGGTTGGTTGACACCACCATTCTGACTGGTGTGAGGTAATATCTCATTGTGGTTTTGATTTGCATTTTCTAATGATTAATGATATTCTGCATATTTCTTGAGTCTGTTAGCATTCCATATGTCTTCTTTGGAAAATGTCAGGTCCTCTGCCCATTTTTTAAGCATTTTATATTTTTGGTGTTGAGTTCTATGAATTCTATGTAATTTGGATGTTAGTCCCTCACTACCCAATATATCATTTGCAAATATCTTCTCCCATATAGTAGGTTGCCTTTTCACTTTGTTGATGGTTTCCTTTGCTGTGCAAAAGCTTTTTAGTTTGATGTATTCCACTTGCTTATTTTTGCTTTTGTTTTCCTTGCCTGGGGAGACATCCAGAAAAAAACCACTGATGTCAGTGTTCAACAGTTTACTGACTATGTTTTCTTCTAGGATTTTTGTGGTGTCATGTCTTATATGTAGGTCGTTTATCCATTTTTAGTTTATTTTTGTGTATGGTGTAAAATAGTGGTCCAGTTGCAGTCTTTTACCTGTTGCTGTCCAGTTGTCCTAACACCATTTACTGAAGATGTTGTCTTTTCTCCCATTGTATAGTCTTGGCTCCTTTATCATATATTAATTGATCATATAAGTATTTGTTTATTTCTGGGCTCTCTATTCTGTTCATCAATCTATGTGTCTGTCTTTTTTTTTCCTTGCTTCCTAATTGTTTTTAGTTATGTGTCTGTTTTTGTGCCAGTACCATATGGTTTTGATTACTGTGGCTTTGTACTAGTTTGAAATCAAGATGCGTGATACCTGTAGCTTTGTTCTTTCTCAGGATTGCTTTGGCTGTTTAGGATTTTTGTGGTTTATACAAATTTTAAGTTTATTTGCTTTAGTTCTATGAAAATTGCCATTGGTATTTTGGTAGGGATTACATTGGATCTGTACATTGCTTTGGATAGTATGTCCATTTTATTTTATTTTATTATTTTTTAAAATGTTTTATTAAGGTATGATTGATATACACTCTTATGAAGGTTTCACATGAAAAAACAATGTGGTTACTACATTCACCCATATTATCAAGTCCCCACCCATACCCCAATGCAGTCACTGTCCATCAGTGCAGCAAGTTGCCAGAGATCCACTAATGTCCCTTCTCTGTGATACACTGTTCTGCCCGTGATCCCCCACACCTTGTGTTGTAAACATAATACCCCTCAGTCCCCTTCTCCCTCCCTCCCCACCTGCCCTCCCACACCCCTCCCCTTTGGTAACCACTAGTTCGTTCTTGGAGTCTCTGAGTCTGCTGCCATTTTGTTCCTTCAGTTTTGCTTCATTGTTATACTCCACAAATGAAGGAAATCATTTGGCATTTGTCCTTCTCTGTCTGGCTTATTTCACTGAGCATAATGTCCTCCAGCTCCATCCATGTTGTTGCAAATGGTAGGATTTGCTTCTTTCTTATGGCTGAATTGTATTCCATTGTATCTATGTACCACATCTTCTTTATCCATTCATCTACTGATGGACACTTAGGTTGCTTCCATATCTTGGCTATTGTAAAAAGTGCTGCAATAAACATAGGGAAAGCATAGGGGTGCATATGTCTTTTTGAATCTGAAAAGTTGTATTCTTTGGGTATATTCCAAGGAGTGGGATTCCAGGGTCAAATGGTATTTCTATTTTTAGTTTTTTGAGGAACCTCCATATTACTTTCCACGATGGTTGAACTAGCTTACATTCCCACCAGCAGTGTAGGAGGGTTCCCCTTTCTCTGCATCCTCACCAGCATTTGTTGTTCTTAGTCTTTTCAGTGCTGGCCATCCTTACTGGTGTGAGGTGATATCTCTTTGTGGTTTTAATTTGCATTTCCCTGATGATTAGTGATGTGGAGCATCTTTTCATATGTCTGTTGGCCAGCTGAATTTCTTCTTTGGAGAACTGTCTCTTCATATCCTCTGCCCATTTTTTAATTGGGTTATTTGCTTTTTGGGTGCTGAGGTGTATAAGTTCTTTATATATTTTGGATGTTAACCCCTTGTCAGATATGTCATTTACAAATATATTCTCCCATACTGTAGGATGTCTTTTTGTTTTGTTGATGGTGTCCTTCGCTGTACAAAAACTTTAGTTTGATGTAATCCCATGAGTTCATTTTTGCTTTTGTTTCCCTTTCTTGAGGAGATGCGTTCAGGAAGAAGTTGCTCATGCTTATATTCAGGAGATGTTTGCCTATGTTGTCTTCTAGGAGTTTTATGGTTTCATGACTTACATTCAAGTCATTAATCCATTTCAAGTTTACTTTTGTGTATGGGGTTAAACAATAATCCAGTTTCATTGTCTTGCATGTAGCTGTCCAGTTTTGCCAACACCAGCTGTTGAACAGGCTGTCATTTCCCCATTGTATGTCCATGGCTCCTTATCATATATTAATTGACCATATATGATTGGGTTTATATCAGGGCTCTCTAGTCTGTTCCATTGGTCCATGGGTCTGTTCTTGTGCCAGTACCAAATTGTCTCGATTACTGTGGCTTTGTAGTAGAGGTCGAAGTTGGAGAGCGTAATTCCCCCTGCTTTATTCTTCCTTCTCAGGATTGCTTTGGCTATTCAAGGTCTTTTGTGGTTCCGTGTGAATTTTAGGATGATTTTCTCTAGTTCGTTGAAGAATGCTGTTGGTATTTTGATAGGAATTGCATTGAATCTATAGATTGCTTTAGGCAGGATGGCCATTTTGACAATATTACTTCTTCCTATCCATGAGCACGGGATGTGTTTCCATTTATTGGTATCTTCTTTAATTTCTCTCATGAGTGTCTTGTAGATTTCAGAGTATAGGTCTTTCACTTCCTTGGTTAGGTTTATTCCTAAGTATTTTATTCTTTTTGATGCAATTGTGAATGGAATTGTTTTCCTGATTTCTCTCTCTGCTAATTCATTGTTAGTGTATAGGAATGCCACGGATTTCTGTGTATTAATTTTGTATCCAGCAACTTTGCTGAATTCAGATATTAGATCTAGTAGTTTTGGAGTGAATTCTTTAGGGTTATGTACAATATCATGTCATCTGCAAACATGGACAGTTTAACTTCTTCCTTGCTAATCTGGATGCCTTTTATTTCTATGCATTGTCTGATTGCCATGGCCAGGACCTCCAGTACTATGTTGAATAGAAGTGGGGAGAGTGGGCATCCTTGTCTTGTTCCGATCTTAAAGGAAAAGCTTTTAGCCTCTCACTGTTAAGTATAATGTTGGCTGAGGGTTTGTCATATATGGCCTTTATTATGTTGAGGTACTTGCCCTTTATACCCATTTTGTTGAGAGTTTTTATCATGAATGGATGTTGAATTTTGTCAAATGCTTTTTCAGCATCTATGGAGATGACCATGGTTTTTGTCCTTTTTGTTGATGTAGTAGATGATGTTGATGGATTTTCTAATACTGTATCATCCTTGAATCTCTGGCATAAATCCTACTTGATCATGATGGATGATCTTTTTGATGTATTTTTGAATTTGATTGCTAATATTTTGTTGAGTATTTTTGCATCTATGTTCATCAGGGATATTGGTCTGTAATTTTCTTTTTTTGTGGTGTCTATGTTTAGTTTTGGTATTAGAGTGATGCTAGCCTCATAGAATGAGTTTGGAAGTATTCCCTCCTCTTCTATTTTTTGGAAAACTTTAAGGAGAATGGGTATTGGGTCTTCATTAAATGTTTGATAAAATTCAGCAGTGAAGCCATCTGGTCCAGGGCTTTTGTTCTTAGGTAGGTTTTTGATTACCAGTTCAATTTTGTTCCTGGTAATTGGTCTGTTCAGATTTTCTGTTTTTTCCTTGGTCAGCCTTGGAATGTTGTATTTTTCTAGAAAGTTGTAGAATTTCTTCGAGGTTATCCAGTTTGTTAGCATATAATTTTTCATAGTATTCTCTAACAATTATTTGTATTTCTGTGGTGTCTGTAGTGATTTTTCCTTTCTCATTTCTGATTCTGTTTATGTGTGTAGACTCTCTTTTTTTCTTGATAAGTCTGGCTAGGAGTTTATCTATTTTGTTTATTTTCTCGAGGAACCAGCTCTTGCTTTCATTGATTCTTTCTATTGTTTTATTCTTCTCGATTTTATTTATTTCTGCTCTAATCTTTATTATGTCCCTCCTTCTACTGACTTTGGGCCTCATTTGTTATTCTTTTCCTAGTTTCATTAATTGTGAATTTAGACTGCTTATATGGGATTGTTCTTCTTTCTTGAGGTAGGCCTGTATTGCAATATACTTTCCTCTTAGCACAGCCTTGGCTGCGTCCCACAGATTTTGTGGTGTTGAATTATTGTTGTAATTTGTCACCATATATTGCTTGATCTCTGTTTTTATTTGGTCATTGATCCATTGGTTATTTAGTAGCATGTTGTGAAGCCTCCATGTGTCTGTGGGATTTTTCATTTTCTTTGCATAATTTATTTCTAGCTTCATACCTTTGTGATCTTAGAAACTGGTTGGTACAATTTCAGTCTTTTTGAATTTACTGAGACTCTTTTTGTGGCCTAGTATATGATCTATTCTTGAAAATGTTCCATGTGCACTTGAGAAGAATGTGTATTCTGTTGCTTTTGGGTGTAGAGTTCTGTAGATTTCTGTTAGGTCCATCTCTTCTATTGTGTTGTTCAGTGCCTCTGTCTCCTTACTTATCTTCTGTCTGGTTTATCTGTCCTTCAGAGTGAGTGGAGTGTTGAAGTCTCCTAGAATGAATGCATTGCATTCTATTTCCCCTTTTAATTCTGTTAGTATTTGTTTCCCATATGTGGGTGCTCCTGTGTTGGGAGCATAGATATTTATAATGGTTATATCTTCTTGTTGGATTGACCCCTTAATCATTATGTAATGTCCTTCTTTGTCTCTCGTTACTTTCTGTGTTTTGAAGTCTATTTTGTCTGATACAAATACTGCAACTCCTGCTTTTTTCTCTGTGTTAGTTGCATGAAATATCTTATTCCATCCCTCCACTTTTAGTCTGTGTATGTCTTTGGGTTTAAAGTGAGTCTCTTGTAGGCAGCATATAGATGGGTCTTGTTTTTTTATCCATTCAGTAACTCTACGTCTTTTGATTGGTGCATTCAGTCCATTTACATTTAGGGTGATTATCAATAGGTATGTACTTATTGCCATTGCAGGCTTTAGATTTGTGGTTACCAAAGGTTCAAGGTTAATTTCCTTACTATCTAAGAGTCTAACTTAACTCACTTAATATGCTGTTACAAACACAATCTAAAGATTCTTTTCTTTTCTCCTCCTTTTTCTTCCTCCTCCGTTCTTTATATATTAGGTATCATATTCTGTATTCTTTGTCTATCCCTTGATTGACTTTGGGGATAGTTAATTTAATTTTGCATTTGCTTAGTAATTAGCTGTTCTACTTTCTTTACTGTGGTTTTATTACCTCTGGTGACAGCTATTAAACCTTAGGAACACTTCCATCTATAGCAGTCCCTCCAAAATAGACTGTAGAGATGGTTTGTGGGAGTTAAATTCTCTCACTTTTGCTTATCTGGAAATTGTTTAATCCCCCCTTCAAATTTAAATGATAATCTTGCTGGATAAAGTAATCTTGGTTTGAGGCCCTTCTGCTTCATTGCATTAAATACATCATGCCACTCCCTTCTGGCCTGTAAGGTTTCTGCTGAGAAGTCTGATGTTAGCCTGATGGACTTTCCTTTGTATGTGATCTTATTTCTCTCTCTGGCTGCTTTTAATAGTCTGTCCTTATTCTTTATCTTTGCCATTTTAATTATTATATGTCTTGGTGTTGTCCTCCTTGGGTCCCTTGTGTTGGGAGATCTGTGGATCTCCATGACCTGAGAGACTATCTTCTTCCCCAACTTGGGGAAGTTTTCAGCAACTACCTCCTCAAAGACACTTTCTATCCCTTTATCTCTCTCTTCTTCTTCTGGTATCCCAATAATGTGAATATTGTTCCGTTTGGATTGATCATACAGTTCTCTCAATATTCTTTCATTCTTAGAGATCCATTTTTCTCCTTGTGCCTCAGCTTCTTTGTATTCCTCTTCTCTAGTTTCTGTTTCATTTATTGTCTCTTCCACCATATCCAACCTGCTTTTAATACCCTCCATTGTGCTCTTCAATGATTGGATCTCTGACCGGAATTCATTCCTGAGTTCTTGGATATCTTTCTGTACCTCCATTAGCATGTTGATGATTTTTATTTTGAACTCCCTTTCAGGAAGAGTTATAAGGTCCATGTCATTTAAATCTTTCTCTGGAGTTATAGTAATTTTACTCTGGACCAGGTTCCTTTGGCATTTCATATTTGTATATGGCGCCCTCTAGAGTCCAGAAGCTCTGCTCTGGAGCTGCTCAGCCCCTGAAGCAATGTCAGGTTCGCAGGGGAGCGGTATTGGTGCCTGGGGGGAGGAAAGAGGTGTTTCCTGCTTCCCGGCTGCTATGCCTGTCTCCACTGCCTGAACCAGTGGGCCGAGCACACAGGTATAAGCTTTTGTCCCAGAGCAGCCAGATATGGATCCCTGCTTTCCACGAGTAGCTGGAATCTCAGTCTCTCCAGAAATTCTACCTGTATTTGCTTTCCAACCCCGTAATCACACAAGTATCATGAAAGCACCATGAAATGTAGGTTTGTACTCCCAGAGCAAATCTCCAGAGCTAGGTATTCAGCAGTCCCAGGCCTCCACTCCCTCCCTGCTCTGTTTCTCTTCCTCCCGCTGGTGAGCTGGGGTGGGGGAAGGGCTTCGGTCCCACCAGGCCACAGCTTTGGTATGTTACCCTGTTCCATGAGGTCTGCTCTTTTCTCCAGGTTTATGCAGTCTGGCACAGTCCTCTTTCCTGTTGCTCTCTCAGGATTAGTTGCACCAACTATATTTTTTAATTGTATGCGGTTTTAGGAAGAAGCCTCTGTCTCTCCTCTCACAGCGCCATCTTTCATCAGTTTGTCCATTTTAATAATATTAATTCTTCCTCTTCATGAGCATGGAATATCTTTCCACTTATTTGTGTCATCTTCAGTTTTTTCATTGGTGTCTTACAGTTTTTTCAGAGTACAGGTCTTTTGTTTCCTTGGTTAGACTTATTCTTGTGCAATTCTAAATGAAATTGTGTTCTTAATTTTTATTTCTGTTAGTTCATTATTTGTATATAGAAATGCAACAGATTTCTGTATATTGATTTTGTATCCTGAAACTTCATTGAGTTCATTTATTTGAATAGTTTTTTGGTGGAGTCTTTAGGGTTTTCTGTATATCGTACCATGTTATCTGCAAATAGGGACAATTTTATTTCTTCCTTACCAATTTGGATGCCTTTTATTTCTTTTTCTTGTCTGATTGCTGTGGCTAGGACTTCCAGCACTATGTTGAATAAAAGGGGTAAGAGTGGCCATCCTTGTCTTGTTCCTGATCTTAGAGGAAATGCTTTCAGCTTCTCACCACTGAGTATGATATTAGTGGTGGGTTTATTTTATACAGCCTCCATTATGTCAAGATATGTAAAATTGAATGTATACATTTCAAGTTAGAAAGTCAAGAAAGATGGCAAATATTACTTCTCTAGAATGAAAAATATAATTATGTTTTTGATGCGACTGATTATCTTTGATAGATTCTTGTACATGTATTGTGTCTCAAATCTCTCCTAGAGGCTTAATATTTTGAGCTGTGGAAACTTAACCCAGCTGATCTGTAAGTAATTTCATTTTATCCTTTGAACTTAAAAATATCCAATCTACAGAACAAATTCTGAAAGTTGCCATTGACCCATTCACTCTTGGAAACAACCTGTTAATACATACAGGCATACCTCAGAGATGTTGTAGATTCAGTTCCAGACCACTGCAGAAAAGTAAATATCACAAAGTGAGTCAAATGAGTTTTTGGTTTTCCAAGGCATATATATTTTGCACTATGCTGTGATCTGTTAAGTGTGCAATGGCCGTATGTCTGAAAAAAATGTCCATACTTTAATTTTAAAACACTTTATTGCTAAAAATTGCTAACCATCATCTGAGCTTTCAGATGGTCATAATCTTGCTGGTGGAGAGTCTTGCCTTGATGTTGATGGCTGCTAACTGATCAGGGTGGTAGTTGCTGAAGGTTGCGGTGGCTGTGGCAATTTCTTAAGACAACTATGAAGTTTGCTGCATCAGTTGACTCTTCTTTTCACAAATGATTTCTCTGTAGTATGTGATGCTGTTTCAATAGCATTTTACCCACAGTAGAACTTTGAAAATTGGAGTTGATCCTCTCCGACTCTGCTGCTGCTTTATCAATTAAGTTCAGGTAATATTCTAATTCCTTTGTTGTCATGTCAATCTTCATAGCATCTTCACCAGGAGGAAATTCTGTCTCAAGAAGCCAGTTTCTTTGCTCGTCCATAAGAAGCAACTCATTGTCTGGTAGTTTTATTGCGAGATCACAACACTTCTGTCCACATCTTCAGGTGCCACTGCTAATTCTCTTGCTATTTCTTCCACATCTACGGTTAATTCTGCCATTGAAATCTAGAACCCCTCAAAGTCATCCTTGAGTGTTGAAATCAACTTCTGAACTCCTGTCAATACTAATATTTTGAATCTGTTACCATTAATCACAAATGTTCTTAATTGCATCTAGAATGGTGAATCCTTTCTAGAAGGTTTTCAGTTGCCTTTGCCCAGATCCAATGGAGGAATCACCATCTGTGGCACTTACAGCCTTGCAAAATTTATTTCTTTAGTAATAAGACTTGAAAGTAGAAATTCCTCCCTCCCCCATGGGGTACAGAATGGATGTTGTATTAGAGGCATGAAAACAACATTAAAATCATTGAACATGTCCATCAGAGCTCTTGGGTGACCAACTGCATTGTCAGTGAGCAGTAATATTTTGAAAGGAATTTTTTTTTTTCTGAGCAGGTCTTCTCAACAGTGGGCTTAAAATACTTAGTAAACTATGTTGTAAACAGATACGCTGCCATCCAGGCTTTGTAGTTCCATTTATAGAACACAGGCAGAATAGATGTAGCCTGATTCTTAAGGTCCCTAGGAATTTTGGAATGGTGAATGAGCACTGGCTTCAACTTAAAGTCAGTAGCTGCATTAGTCCCTAACCAGAAAGTCAGCCTGTCCTTTGAAGCTTTGAAGTCAGGCATTAACTTCTCCCTAGCTATGAAAGTCCTAAATGGTTGGCATCTTCCAGTATAAGGCTGTTTCATCTGCATTGAAAATCTGTTCTTTAGTGTAGCTACCTTCATTAATTTTCTTAGCTAGGTCTTCTGTATAATTTGCTATAGCTTCTATATTAGCACTTGCTACTTCACCTTGCACTTTTATGTTATGGAGGTGACTTCTTTCCTTAAACCTCATGAACCAACCTCTGCTAGTTTTTTGCAGCAACTTCCCCACCTCTCAGCCTTCATAGAATTGAAGAGAGTTAGGGCCTTGCTCTGGATTAGGCTTTGGCTTAAGGGAGTGTTGTATCTGGTTTGATCTTCTATCTAAACTATGAAAACTTTCTCCCTATTCCAATAAGGCTCTTTTCCTTTTCTTATCATTCGTGTGTTCACTTAAAGTAGCCCTTGTTATTTCCTTCAAGAACTTTTCCTTTGTGTTCACAGCTTGGCTACTCTTTGATACAAGAGGCTTAGCTTTTGGCCTGTCTTGGTTTTTGACATGCCTTTTTCACTAAGCTTAATCATTTCTAGCTTTTGATTTAAAGGGAGAGACATGGGACTCTCCCATTCACTTAAACACTCAGAGGCCATTATAGTGTTATTAATTGGCCTAATTTCTATACTGTTGTGTCTTGGGGAATAGGGAGGCCTGAGGATAGAGAGACGGGAATGGCCAGTTGGTGAAACAGCTGGGACACATACAACATTTATTAAGTGTGCCATCTGCCATGAATACAGTTCATGGCACCCCAAAACAATTATAATAGTAACATCTAGATCACTGATCACACAGATCACCATAGCAAATACAATAATAATAAAAAGTTTGAAATATTGTGAGATTTACAAAAATGTGGCAGAGACACAAAGTGAGCAAATGCTGTTGGAAAAATGGCACCAGTCAACTTGCTCAGTGCAGGGTTGCCACAAACCTTCAATTTATAAAACACAGTATTTGTGAAGCACAGTTAAAACAAGATTTGGCTGGTACTTACTGGGAGCAGTTAATATTTAACATTAAGTCTTTAAAGTCCATTGTTTTATCTAATACTAATTTTTATACCTTTTTCCTCCCTTGAGTCTGTACTTCATGGGAAACAGTGGATAAGGACTAAAACACTGACACAGTTTCTGTCTCAGTAACCTTTTTGGGTTAGTCTAGCGTTTAGAAAGCTGACCCACAGAGATTTGGCTGGTACTTACTGGGAGCAGCTGGTAGTTCTGTCATACACTATTTGGGAAGGACATTCATATCTTCACCTCTCATCAGATATAGCCTTCTCAAAGATGAAGTAACTCATAGGTGGGATTCATTCATTCAAGCAAATATATGAAGAGGGTTTGACTTTGTAAGATGCAATTGGCTTAAACTTCATTTAAAGTAAACTTCGAGATCAAGGGAAAGGAAGAACTGTTCTTATACATCTTCAGTCTTGCTGTTTCTTGTTAGGATAAGAAATTATACATGTGGTATTTACTCAGTTTCTGTGTCCACCTTCCAAAGTGCCAGAGACTCCGTCTTCCTTCTAGCGCTGTCCACTGATTGATTGCTTTCAGTGTTAACTTCTGATAAAAATTCATTTGAAAAATACAGATTGAGGGGCGGAAGATGGCGGCGTGAGTAGAGCAGTGGAAATCTCCTCCCCAAACCACATATATCTATGAAAATATAACAAAGACAACCCTTCCTAGAATAAAGACCAGAGGACACAGGACAAAATCCAGACCACATCCACACCTGAGAGAACCCAGCGCCTTGCGACGGAGGTAAGATACAGGCCCCGGCCCTGCGGGAGCCGAGCGCCCATCCCCCCAACTCCCAGCGGGAGAAGAATAGGCAGAGCGGGAGGGAGACGGAGCCCAGGACTGCCGAACACCCAGCCCCAGCCATCCGGGCCCAGACACAGTATGTGCCCAGGGGGCCCTGGATACTAGGAAAACAGGGCAGCAAGAACAGTGAGCGGGCACCAGAGGCCGGGCGCCGGAGGACATAAGAAAAGCGCGCGACCAATTTTTTCTTTTTTTCTGCTTTGTTTTGGCGAGCACTTTTTGGAAGTCTTAAAGGGATAGGGACCCCAATACTAGGGAAACAGGGCAGCAAGACCAGTGAACAGATGCCTGAGGCTGGCGCCGGAGAATAAAGAAAAACGAGCGGCCACCTTTTTTTTTTTTTTTTAATTAAAAATTTTTTTTTTTTTGGTGGTCGTTGTTTTGTTTTGGTGGGTGCTTTTTGGAAGTCTTAAAGGGGCAGGGCGGGACACTTAATCCAGAGGTAGGGAATCCGGGGATCTCTGGGCACCCTAACCCCTGGGCTGCAGGGAGCAGGGAGGCCCCTTACAGAGATAATTAGCCTCTCAGCCGCTACTGCTCCAATGCGACTCCACCACTTTGGAGCAGCTGCCCGAGCCAGGCCACGCCCACAGCAACAGCGGAGATAAACTCCATAGCAGCCGGGCAGGAAGCAGAAACCCTGTCTGCGCACAGCTGCGCAGCACAAACCACTAGAGGTCGCTGTTCTCCCAGGAGAGGAGGGCCACAAACCAACAAGAAAGGAAGTTCTTCCAGCCGTCACTCATCCCAACTCTGCAAACTATTCCTATCACCATGAAAAGGCAAAGCTGCAGGCAGACAAAGATCACAGAGACAACACCAGAGAAGGAGACAGACCTAACCAGTCTCCCTGAAAAAGAATTCAAAATAAGAATCATAAACATGCTGACAGAGATGCAGAGAAATACGCAAGAGAAATGGGATGAAGTCCGGAGGGAGATCACAGATGCCAGAAAGGAGATCACAGAAATGAAACAAACTCTGGAAGGGTTTATAAGCAGAATGGATAGGATGCAAGAGGCCATTGATGGAATTGAAATCAGAGAACAGGAACGCATAGAAGCTGACATAGAGAGAGACAAAAGGATCTCCAGGAATGAAATAATATTAAGAGAACTGTGTGACCAATCCAAAAGGAACAATATCCGTATTATTGGGGTCCCAGAAGAAGAAGAGAGAGGAAAAGAGATGGAAAGTATCTTAGAAGAAATAATTGCTGAAAACTTCCCCAAACTGGGGGAGGAAATAATCGAACAGACCACGGAAATACACAGAACCCCCAACAGAAAGGATCCAAGGAGGACAACACCAAGACACATAATAATTAAAATGGCAAAGATCAAGGACAAGGAAAGAGTTTTAAAGGCAGCTAGAGAGAAAAAGGTCACCTATAAAAGAAAACCCATCAGGCTAACATCAGATTTCTCAACAGAAACCCTACAGGCCAGAAGAGAATGGCATGATATATTTAATACAATGAAACAGAAGGGCCTTGAACCAAGGATACTGTATCCAGCACGACTATCATTCAAATATGACGGTGGGATCAAACAATTCCCAGACAAACAAAAGCTGAGGGAATTTGCTTTCCACAAACCACCTCTACAGAACATCTTACAGGGACTGCTCTAGATGGGAGCACTCCTAGAAAGAGCACAGCACAAAACACCCAACATATGAAGAATCGAGGAGGAGGAACAAGAAGGGAGAGAAGAAAAGAATCTCCAGACAGTGTATATAACAGCTCAATAAGCAAGCTAAGTTAGGCAGTAAGATACTAAAGAGGCTAACCTTGAACCTTTGGTAACCACGAATTTAAAGCCTGCAATGGCAATAAGTACATATCTTTCAATAGTCACCCTAAATGTTAATGGGCTGAATGCACCAATCAAAAGACACAGAGTAATAGAATGGATAAAAAAGCAAGACCCATCTATATGCTGCTTACAAGAAACTCACCTCAAAACCAAAGACATGTACAGACTAAAAGTCAAGGGATAGAAAAACATATTTCAAGCAAACAACAGTGAGAAGAAAGCAGGGGTTGCAGTACTAATATCAGACAAAATAGACTTCAAAACAAAGAAAGTAACAAGAGATAAAGAAGGACACCACATAATGATAAAGGGCTCAGTCAAACAAGAGGATATAACCATTCTAAATATATATGCACCCAACACAGGAGCACCAGCATATGTGAAACAAATACTAACAGAACTAAAGGGGGAAATAGACTGCAATGCATTCATTCTAGGAGACTTCAACACACCACTCACCCCAAAGGATAGATCCACCGGGCACAAAATAAGTAAGGACACGGAAGCACTGAACAACACAGTAGAGCAGAGGGACCTAATAGACATCTGTAGAACTCTACATCCAAAAGCAACAGGATATACATTCTTCTCAAGTGCACATGGAACATTCTCCAGAATAGACCACATACTAGGCCACAAAAAGAGCCTCAGAAAATTCCAAAAGATTGAAATCCTACCAACCAACTTTTCAGACCACAAAGGCATAAAACTAGAAATAAACTGTACAAAGAAAGCAAAGAGGCTCACAAACACATGGAGGCTTAACAACACGCTCCTAAATAATCAATGGATCAATGACCAAATCAAAATGGAGATCCAGCAATATATGGAAACAAATGACAACAACAACACTAAGCCCCAACTTCTGTGGGACACAGCAAAAGCAGTCTTAAGAGGAAAGTATATAGCAATCCAAGCATATTTAAAAAAGGAAGAGCAATCCCAAATGAATGGTCTAATGTCACAATTATCGAAATTGGAAAAAGAAGAACAGATGAGGCCTAAGGTCAGCAGAAGGAGGGACATAATAAAGATCAGAGAAGAAATAAATAAAATTGAGAAGAATAAAACAATAGCAAAAATCAATGAAACCAAGAGCTGGTTCTTTGAGAAAATAAACAAAATAGATAAGCCTCTAGCCAGACTTATTAAGAAGAAAAGAGAGTCAACACAAATCAACAGTATCAGAAACGAGAAAGGAAATATCACGATGGACCCCACAGAAATACAAAGAATTATTAGAGAGTACTATGAAAACCTATATGCTAACAAGCTGGGAAACCTAGGAGAAATGGACAACTTCCTAGAAAAATACAACCTTCGAAGATTGACCCAGAAAGAAACAGAAAATCTAAACAGACCAATTACCAGCAACGAAATTGAAGCGGTAATCAAAAAACTACCAAAGAACAAAACCCCCAGGCCAGATGGATTTACCTCGGAATTTTATCAGACATACAGGGAAGACATAATACCCATTCTCCTTAGAGTTTTCCAAAAAATAGAGGAGGAGGGGATACTCCCAAACTCATTCTATGAAGCTAACATCACCCTAATACCAAAACCAGGCAAAGACACCACCAAAAAAGAAAACTACAGACCAATATCCCTGATGAACGTAGATGCAAAAATACTCAACAAAATATTAGCAAACCGAATTCAAAAATACATCAAAAGGATCATACACCATGACCAAGTGGGATTCATCCCAGGAATGCAAGGATGGTACAACATTCGAAAGTCCATCAACATCATCCACCACATCAACAAAAAGAAAGACAAAAACCACATGATCATCTCCATAGATGCTGAAAAAGCATTTGACAAAGTTCAACATCCATTCATGATAAAAACTCTCAGCAAAATGGGAATAAAGGGCAAGTACCTCAACATAATAAAGGCCATCTATGATAAACCCACAGCCAACATTATATTGAACAGCGAGAAGCTGAAAGCATTTCCTCTGAGATCGGGAACTAGACAGGGATGCCCACTCTCTCCACTGTTATTTAACATAGTACTGGAGGTCCTAGCCACGGCAATCAGACAAAACAAAGAAATACAAGGAATCCAGATTGGTAAAGAAGAAGTCAAACTGTCACTATTTGCAGATGACATGATACTGTACATAAAAAACCCTAAAGACTCCACCCCAAAACTACTAGAACTGATATCGGAATACAGCAAAGTTGCAGGATACAAAATCAACACACAGAAATCTGTGGCTTTCCTATATACTAACAATGAACCAACAGAAAGAGAAATCAGGAAAACAACTCCATTCACAATTGCATCAAAAAAAATAAAATACCTAGGAATAAACCTAACCAAAGAAGTGAAAGACTTATACTCTGAAAACTACAAGTCACTCTTAAGAGAAATTAAAGGGGACACTAACAGACGGAAACTCATCCCATGCTCGTGGCTAGGAAGAATTAATATCATCAAAATGGCCATCCTGCCCAAAGCAATATACAGATTTGATGCAATCCCTATGAAACTACCAGTAACATTCTTCAATGAACTGGAACAAATAATTCAAAAATTCATATGGAAACACCAAAGACCCCAAATAGCCAAAACAATCCTGAGAAAGAAGAATAAATTAGGGGGGATCTCACTCCCCAACTTCAAGCTCTACTATAAAGCCATAGTAATCAAGACAATTTGGTACTGGCACAAGAGCAGAGCCACAGACCAATGGAACAGACTAGAGAATCCAGACATTAACCCAGACATATATGGTCAATTAATATTTGATGAAGGAGCCATGGACATACAATGGCGAAATGACAGTCTCTTCAACAGGTCTGGACAGCTACATGTAGGAGAATGAAACTGGACCATTGTCTAACCCCATATACAAAAGTAAACTCAAAATGGATCAAAGACCTGAATGTAAGTCATGAAACCATTAAACTCTTGGAAGAAAACATAGGCAAAAACCTCTTAGACATAAACATGAGTGACCTCTTCTTGAACATATCTCCCCGGGCAAGGAAAAGAACAGCAAAAATGAGTAAGTGGGACTATATTAAGCTGAAAAGCTTCTGTACAGCAAAAGACACCATCAATAGAACAAAAAGGATCCCTACAGTATGGGAGAATATATTTGAAAATGACACATCCGATAAAGGCTTGACGTCCAGAATATATAAAGAGCTCACACGCCTCAACAAACAAAAAACAAATAACCCAATTAAAAAATGGGCAGAGGAACTGAACAGACAGTTCTCCAAAAAAGAAATACAGATGGCCAACAGACACATGAAAAGGTGCTCCACATCGCTAATTATCAGAGAAATGCAAATTAAAACCACAATGAGGTATCACCTCACACCAGTAAGGATGGCTGCCATCCAAAAGAGAAACAACAACAAATGTTGGCGAGGCTGTGGAGAAAGGGGAACCCTCCTACACTGCTGGTGGGAATGTAAGTTAGTTCAACCATTGTGGAAAGCAGTATGGAGGTACATCAAAATGCTCAAAACAGACTTACCATTTGACCCAGGAATTGCACTCCTAGGAATTTACCCTAAGAATGCAGCAATCAAGTATGAGAAAGATCAGTGCACCCCTATGTTTATCGCAGCACTATTTACAATAGCCAAGAATTGGAAGCAACCTAAATGTCCATCGATAGATGAATGGATAAAGAAGATGTGGTACATATACACAATGGAATACTACTCAGCCATAAGAAAAGGGCAAATCCAATCATTTGCAGCAACATGGATGGAGCTGGAGGGTATTATGCTCAGTGAAACAAGCCAAGCGGAGAAAGAGAAATACCAAATGATTTCACTTATCTGTGGAATATAAGAACAAAGGAAAAACAGAAGGAACAAAACAGCAGCAGAATCACAGAACTCAAGAATGGACTAACAGGTACCAAAGGGAAAGGGACTGGGGAGGATGGGTGGGTAGGGAGGGATAAGGGGGGGAGAAGTAGGGGGGTATTAAGATTAGCATGCATCGGGGGGTAGGAGAAAAGGGAGGGCTGTACAACACAGAGAAGGCAAGTAGTGATTCTACAACATTTTGCTATGCTGATGGACAGTGACTGTAAAGGGGTTTATAGGGGAGACCTGGAATAGGGGAGAGCCTAGTAAACATAATATTCGTCATGTAAGTGTAGATTAGTGATACCAAAAACAAACAAAAGAAAACAAACAAACAAAAAAAAGCTCAGTTCCTGTGTGGTTACCTCCAATGAGTTCTACCCAAGGGTATAAAGGGCATATAAAAGTGTAGGCAAAGGGTCTGTTTGTGTTTATACAGAGGATCAAAGCCTAATTGGGCTACCCCAAAAATGAACTAAGATATGATATGAAAAAGAACTTCCAACATCAGCACTCTCTGGAAGACTCATGCCAGAAGATGCTCATCAAAAAACCCCAACAAAGATCCACGCACTGCTACAGCTGTAGATGCACTCATCCCACCAGCTCCTGGACTTGCCATGGGATTGAAGGAGATATCTAAGCTGGCCTGTGCATACAGTAAAACAACAAATTGGACTGGACCTATACTGTTGGAACTCAACCAAGAATTAGGAGAAGTGCAAATTGTAGCACTCCAAAATCTTACAACTACAGACTATTTACTGTTAAAAGAACATAAGGGATGTGAACATTCCCCAGGAATGGGTTGTTTTAATTTGTCTGATTTCTCTCAGACTTTTCACGTTCAGTTGGACAATATCCACCATATCATAGATAAGTTTTCACAAATGCCTAAGGTGCCTAACTGGTTTTCTTGGTTTCACTGGAGATGGCTGGTAATTACAGATATGCTTTGGTTATGTAACTATACTCCTATTATGTTAATGTGTGCGCGCAATTTAAGTAGTAGCTTAAAACCTATACATGCTGAAGTTACTCTACAAGAAGATATGTCAAAGAAATAATCAATCTTCCCATGTTTTCTTCCGCCTGCTACTTCTATAGCTTTTCTTCTTCCTTCCTAATTACAACCCTTAAATAGAATTCGTGCCTCATATCAAATTTACCGAGTATCATAATTCTTCCAAGTGGTAAAGATACCTCAAGACAAATGCTGGGCATAGAAGCTACAGGGCATAAATATGCAAAGAAATAAAAAGCTAACCATTTCAAGCAATAAGGCTTCTCTCTCACTTACCAACTTTACATTTCCCTGTATGGCCCCGGAAGATGACTGGTTAGCCAGAGACGGGTAAGATTCCTCAAGGGAGGAACAACCTAAGACAGGCACAGTCGCAGGGGGGTCATCAGGTGAGAAATTGGGGATCAACAGAGGTGAGGCTTAGAACCTCACCCCCCCTGTTCTCAGAGAAATCTTCTGCATACGTGGATGTTTTATTGCCCTTGTCTAGCTTGGATTAACACATTTGCTCCCTTACAACACTAAACTATGTTTTCTACCTTTATCTTGTATCTATCTACCATTTCAGCATTTTATTAAAAATAATAATAATAAAGAGAGAAATGTGGTAGCCACATATAAATCAAGTATAAAAACCAAATGAGTATTCATATTTGAACTGACTGTTTATAGTTCATAATGCATGAGCAAAACCGAAAGTTTCTGTGATGACTGCCCTTGTACTGTTCACTGTGTAACTTATTCATTATGTAAGAATTTGTTCCCCATGTAAGAACTTGTTTGTTATGCCTCAGAAGATTGGAGACTGACGAAAATTAGGCTTGGGGTGGATTAATGATTGTGCATTGAGCATTGACTCCCCTCTACAGAATTTTATTGTTGTTAACAACCATTTGATCAATAAATATGAGAGATGCCTTCACACACAAAAAAAAGAAAAATACAGATTCACCTATTTGTAAACATGTGACAGGTTTTCAGCTTAAAAGATATCCCAGCATACCTTGCAGTAAGGTTTGCCAGTTTAACTCCTTTTGAGCTTCGTTTAAAGTCAGCTTGCTCTAGAGAAGACTGGGAATTCGGTCTAATGACTTTTTATTACAAACATACAAGCTGAATGGTAATAACCTGGCTTGGTTTTTCCCAGCATTCAAGAATTATTGATTCTTACACTCGGTGAACGAGTGCAAAGTGATTTCCACATGAAAAAAACAAAATGTAGAATATTTTTAACATGTTATCTTTTGAGTAAGAGAGGGACTATAAGAACATATTTGCTTTTTTCTATCTACGAAAATGAATATAAACCAGAAATAAATGAAAAGAGGGAGGGGGAGCAGAGTTGGGGAGATAGGAATGGAAGTGAGACTTCTGTGAATACACAAACCTTTGAGGCATGTTTTATATGTCAAAACATAAAGACAAAAAGGGAACCTTAAAGTTGCATATAAACAGGAATAAATGCACCTAGCATTTATACAATCAATTACCCAGAAAACAGTACTTTTAACTATATATCCTTTGTGAAATATATTCTAAGGACAAAAAGAACTTCAGTGAAGTACTGACATTTCATTGTGCAGATCGTTGTTGGTAATAACATTAGTCTTGTAATTTTGAAATTATGTGTAGTATAGAATAAAGCAAATAAGTAAATATAACTATTAGAGACCAAGATTGTCAGCATAAGAGATACAAATAGGAAAATTAAAAGTTAAAAAAAAGTAAGGTTAAATTTGAAATGGAATTATCAGTATGAACTCACGAATAAAACAGATTTACTTATCTCTCCAATGAAAGAGCCTAGAAGTACTGACACCTCTCAAGGCAGTTAGCACCTCTTATACCCAGATATTAGTTTCTAAATACCATTCCCCACTAAATGAAATCAGGCCCCTTGGAGAAATGGTTGATTGCAGGTCTAAGGCAGAGAAAGAACAAGGTGAGCCTTATATGTCTTCTTAATGTCAGAAAGGAAGGAATTGCTTAATGTCATGTGATGTTAAAATGACAGAAGAGTCAGTTTGAAGGAGGCTCCCATTGACCCAATTTGGGACATTTGGAGCATTCAGTGCATTCATTGTATAATTGGATGTAACTGAATAAAAATATGAATGATAAAAGAGAGGGAAAAGAAAAGCTTTTCTTTCAAAAGAATACCATCTAATAATATATGTGGAAGGAATCGTAGGGGAAAAAATCATGAGTCTATAAACCCCCACCCTCCCCAATATAGTTAGGTCAGTTAAAGATAATGAATAGATGGAAAAGTCACTAGGGAACAGGATATTCACAGGGTGACAAGGATAACCCCACAAATTAACCTTTACTTGCAAGAAGAAAATATACCTTTGAAAGACTGATGGTCTCACTTTAACCAAGAGTTCAGTTTAGTGTCACTAGTGGAACAACCTGATGTTACGTACCACCTGATATGATGCGAAGTGAAGTATATAACATCTGAGAAATACTCTTGCCAAAATTTTAATTTCTTTCTAATCAAATCTCAGAACTGAACATCCAATTTACAGGAAAGAAATTATCTGAAAAATTCAGAAGATGGAAGATTCAGTAAGGCAATTGTCTTGGACTCTTCCAGGAAAAATCAATACCACAAGGGAGGAAAACAAAGCAGGGAGGAGTGTCCTAGACTAGCAGAGACTAAAGGAACCTAACAACCCAATGCATTTAGTGACCCTTGATTCCATCCTGGTTTGGAAGATTTGCATAGACTGTTGAGTCTACAACATGAAAGACATTCTTGAGATAATTGGAGAACTTTGAATACAAACTGGATATTTGACTGTATAGAATTATTGTTAATATGCTTAAGTAGAATGTTACTGTCATTTTGTAGAAAAATGTACTTGTTCTTAGAAGATGCATTCTGAATAATTTATTGGTGAATTTTCATCTTTGCAACTTTTTTTTCTCAGGACCATTTGAAAGTATATATGAGTGCATGTGTAAATACAGAGAAAGCAACCTAATACGGAAAGTGGAAAGATTCAATCTACATAGAGGGTATACAGGTTGTCATTATACTGCTCTTTTAAATCTTTTATATATTGAAAAGTGGGGAAAAAAGAAGGTACAACAGTGGTGGTAGGGGATGAGGTGAAGGAATTTGGTGTATCACTAAAATTTGGTGTGTTCAGGAACCTACATTTCTTCACCTGTACAAAAACTTTTAACCCAGAGTTGATGAAAATTGAATGTCAGAAGAGTAAGAATGACTGGCATGTTTTCATATAATACTGATAGCAGATTGAGAATGAGGAAAGTATGGATAGGCTGGTCAGTTGGACAAGTAGGAAGCTAAATAGACATTGGAATGTAGTCCTGATGTGTGTTACATTCTGTTGTTAACTGTTGTTTTCAAAGGGTTAGGAAGCCCTTCCCTGTACTACTTGCCATTTTCTAACCTCTAATTTTACTTCCAGTTGGAGTTGAAGGCCCAGATTGGTCATTTTCACTAGAGCACCTTAGGAGATAGTAGAAAGCCAGTGAAGTTTGTTGTCTCATATGAAGAGAGGGGGCATAGCTGGTAAGGTACAACCCCTCTTTGGCAGAGTTTTTCAAGCTTTATGTTCCTTCCTCACATTTAAGTGACTCAGCAGTGTGAGCCCTGGTGTTGCCTCATCCCTTCTTCCAACCAGCATGGATAAAAGATAAAGTTGAATCCCAGTTTTGCAAGGAGTGTTTCTTCTGACTGTGGAATTGGATTCTAGCAACGTGTGTGTGTGTGTGTGTTATATCCTGTTACTGTTGAGAAACAGGAGCGGGTGGAGTGGGGGAGGGAGATGTGTGCTGTGATTAGTCAGCTAGCTTGCTCATCCCTTCCCCGCCAAGAAACTCGTGTCCAATCTGGGGAAACTGAGAACTTAAGAAATTTGAGACAGGGAAGCAGGACAGGGAGCAGCCAAAACCTGCTGAGTCTCAGAAGACTTGTTTCTGTACTAGGGAATGGAAGAAGTGACTGAAGGTGTCTGTGTATTCAACTCTGTGGCCTGAGATTGGTTCCCTTGAGATAAATTGTTTCCTGGTGGTATATGTGAGGGCACCGGTTGGGAAGAGGATGCCCTTCTTTGGGAAATTTCTTTTACCTAATTGAAAGTCTGAAAGATGTTACCTAATTGAAAGTCTGAATATCTCTCAGACTTATATAGTTCTTGTACCAAGAAGTTGATGTTTATTGATAACTAATTCTTTGAATTCATCTTCAATGGGAATCAAACTAGTCAGTGGTAAGTATCAAGAAAAGGTCTTGCACCTATATAGGTTTATAGCCATACCCTCTTCCTTTTCTCTGAAAAAAGAGCAGATGAGAATAGAATCTGTAGAAGAAAAAAAATTGGCCAGAAGATGTGTGAAAGAGGGATTAGAAAAAAATGTGGGAATCCTGGAAGGTATTACAGCACACTTCTTACTAATTGCCTGTTAAAATTTTTAGCTTTCTGATAGTCACTTTTTTACTCAGTTGCTAAGTGTTAGCTAAGAAATATGCTGACCATAATTTCTAAACAGAAAAATTTATATGCAGAATATACTAGAGGAGACAGAGGGACAGATTATATAATTTGGGGATGTCTCAGAAAAACAGTAGTACACCCCAAGAGGACCCTTCAACTAATCCTCAGTAGCAAGAAAGACCAATCCCTCTACTCACTTCTAAGCTATGCTTTTTCATGATTTATTATTCTAATAATTGCTGTTTACCTTTGAATTCAGGTCTTCACCCTTAGGAAGGAACCTTTCTGGGGAAAGTAAAAGCTGTTTGTTAGATATGTGAAATAACGATCTCAAACTTAACCTGTAATAAAGATGTTGAACTTAACCTCTGATTTTTGGAGTTCTAAGTTAAACAGTATCCAGAAAAGGCTGCAGGAGCTGGCATATTCCTAAAAAGACAGTAAAATTCTATTACAAAGCCATTTGTGTTATCATTACATTGTGGATCAGAACACATACACAGATTGAAGGGACCATATTTCCTTTCATAGATTTTTCCTAGAACAGCACTGGGTACTGGATTGGTGCCTACCAAATATGTTGACTAAAAGAATATAATACTTCATAAATATCCTGGTTACCATCCCTTGACCATGGTGTCATAGTGGAATTTGGTAGCTTTTAATTCACTCTGATGCCGGAGCTACAAGGGAAAATTGAATGGGACCTGGGACAAAAGTGTAGCTAAGCTGTTTATGTTCAGAGTAGATAGACTATGTGTTTGTGCAAATAAACTTCCTAGCTTCTAAGGGTATAAAGAATATCACTTAGGATCAACTAAAGGAGTAGTATACAATGATTTTTCTTATCTGGAAGCTTATTACTATTTTGGATTGTCTATGACCCTTTTTTCTTGGTATGTGCAGTACAACATCAGCTTGCTCTGTCACCAGACCTAAAGTATGGTAGTGGATGTACTGTGCCTGAAATTGTTTCTTCTATAGAGCTTTTCCTTATCATTCTTAGTATCACAAGGAAGAGAGTCAAGCATTATACTCACTAAACTATTTGAGAAAGTGCTCTAAAATAGCGTGTTAAATTGGCCTGCTATTCAATTGAGTTTTTAAGACACAGCAAGTAGACTTCTGTATTTGGATGTGCTGTTTGGAGAATGGGTCAGTCTGACCTTCTAGCCTTTCTCATATGTGATATTAGGTTCAGGCATGGAACACTGATGTGCTTGTTGATGGTAAGGCTGTTTTATGGAGTGATGAATATTCAAACACAAAACAGTTCTTGAACATAGGGCTTTTTAATTTTCAGATGCTTTTTGGACTTCAACTACCTTATCTCCTTGTCCCTCCCCCCTTCCCTGTTGTACATTATATTTAGACCTAGCATTCCTTAAAAATCTAGGTATGAGGAAAACCAAAGTACACCACTCAAGACATAATGATTGTAAGAAATCATAATGGGAAGAAATGTGAACAGAACAACTTCACAGTCATCTTTGGATTCTCTTTTTACCTAAAAGTTCATATTTGGCCTAAATGCAGTGAGTCCAACTCAATTAGAAGAAGGCTATTACCGAGATATGGTTTCACTAGAAAGAAAACTTGTGATATCCAAAAATTGCTTTTGGCAACAGTATGTTTATAATGTGAAGGTGAACAACACTCCAGGAGGTACTTAACCAAGGGAAGACAAAGCTACTAGCTGTGAAGACAGCCGGTGGAGCTAGCAGGCCTGGTGAAACCAAAGCATTACACAGCAGCAGTTGTAGTATAGGTTCTCTTCAGCATGTGGTTAGGAGTGGGAGAGAACACAAGGTTATCACGCATCTTTGTGTAGCTGGACCATCGTATTTACAAGTAAATACCAAAGAGCTTTGAGAATAGACAGCCACCCATCCATGATACGGTTTGAGTTAACATTCTGCCCCTTCAAATATGGACCATATTCATTATATTTGAGAGATGGGGCACTACACTGGTTAGTAAGCTGCTTGCAACATAGCCTAATATTTTTAGATGAGAAAGATTTTGCTAAGCCTTAGGCTACTGATGAGCTGTATTAATACAAGGTGGGATTATGACTATTAATTCAATTCTTAGATTGCTGAAGAAACACATTTCTGTATTGCCACAGCTGCCTATTTATTTGAAAACCCGCACATGTTATTGCAGTTCCCCCCCAACCCCCAGCTGGGTGGCATCTGGGAATATACCCAGAACCTTTGGAAAAAGGATGAACAGGGGAGCACATCATAACAGCCATGAAGAGAGCAGCTTCTGAATAGGCTGCCCACATCAGAAGTAAGGAGGCTGATGGAGGAAAGGCTGCCTCTGCAGAGTGTTAAAAGGCGTTGATGGTCTCTTGACTGTGTATTTGTTTCTGCCACCAAAACAACTGCATTGGGTTGGAAGTCATTACCTTGGTCCAGGATGAATCTCTTCAGTAAAACTAGCTTTGCTGACTGCAGAAGTCATGTGAACATGCAGTGGGAAATCCTATCTAGAAGGGCAGATGCTGACCTGTGGCCACTTCAATGAGGTTTTTTTTGTTTTGTTTTTTGAAAGGCAGTTGTACTTTTGATATTTAAGCTATTTAAAGTTAAGGTTTTAGCACCTGAACTAAAAGAGCTGCTTGGGATATACAAAGATACTTGTTAATCAAGTTCTGGTACAATATATATTGTTTAGCTTGAGTCTTTACTTATGTGTTTTTGAAATTTGATTAATTGATCTTATGGAAGAAAGTACTTTGAAAGTTTCACTCACTGTATGATTATTGAATATTTTCTGTGTGTAAGGCCCTAGGCTGGATGTCAGATAATGTAGGTTCTTCCCCTTTTATGATTGTTAAAAGATTAAGAGGTTTGTCCAAGTTCATAGATCAGTGTTCATGTCAGCAAAGAGATTGTATTAAAATTAAAATTTTGTAAGCCTTTAGGATCTGTCCATTGACTTAATAAAACAGAGTCTGGACCTTGCTGCCTCCTTATTTCACTGAGTAGCCTAAAGGAAGAAATTTGCCCAGTTGGAGGCTGAGCCAAGGTAGGTTTAAACTGGAAATACATTCAGGTTTTTCTCAGAGGCCTGCTGTCCAATAGTAGTATCTGTGGCTCTTACTATATGGTTTTCTCTGCTTTCATTCTTGGTGTGAAAATACAAATCTGTTCCCTTGCTTATTGTTCATTACCTGTGGAGTTCTACTAATTCAGTAATTGATTTGTTCATGTTAGCTGTTGTGCCTAGGCTGTACATTTAAGCCTGATACTTACACTGCCAGCTGATGCTACCCTAGCTTTAGGGTACATGTGACAGAAGAGGGGATCATTTGCTGCTCTAACTAGTGGGCTTTTTATTGTTCCTGGCCAAGTGGCTATAACCATGTTGCTAGCATTATGGAGAGGAGATTTTAATCTGTAATAGATTACATTTCCAGAGATATTTCCTGAAGTGTTAGCTTAATGGATTCTCCATGGGAGCCTTTTCTTTTCAGATTTAGTCAGGTTGTGAGGAGAATCTCAATTCAGATTCTGAAACCATTTTGTTTGCAGGAGGCTGAGGTTTATATTTTAAAGAATGGGTTTTTCAGAGTTGAAGAATTCAGGAGGAAGGTTTTTAAACCATTAATTGAAATAAATGTTTTAGACACTTCAAAAATACTCATTAATTTGTCCATGAATAATAAAAATTGTTAGCTATTTGCTATTTACTAAAGCCAGTTTTCCAAATATCCTTCAAATAATTACCTAGTTCTGGTTTACTTAAAGAAGTTTTTAGTAAAGCTTACCAAGTAATTATTTTCTCCTCCCCTCAAATTAGTCCTAATTAGTTGGAATTTACTATGGTGCATGTGTGGTTTGCAATTTCTTTTTGATTAATATATTCTGGTATTTTACTGGATATAGAAGGTTCTGGAAATACTACATTGGTTTTATGAAGTACATATATATGATTGAACTCTGTGTTCCTTTGGTTACTGCTTCATTCCCTGTGGAGTCCTATTAATTCAGTAATTGATTTGTACCTATTAGCTGCTGTGCCTAGGCTGCCCATCACCATTTCAAGGCATCTCTTCATAATTTTCTTTTAAAACAAGGTCATTGCTAACTTAAGGACAAGAATGTGCTACTAGAGAATATTCTGAAAAAAGAAAAACAAGCACTATGAGATTATGCCTGTTTTTGATAAGGTTGGGAGGAAGGGTAAAGAGTTTAATGTGTTAAGGTTTTAAGGGAAAAGAAAGAAAACTATGGAATGTGGGAAGGAAGGTTTGTGAAATTTGATAAATGTTAAAAGAAGTTGGGTCTTTACCCTGCTGGCCCCCCCACCAAAAAAAAACAGTTCTGCTGAAACAATTGGGAAGAGGCAGTAATTGGCATTTTGGGAGTAATCAGAAAGTAGTAGCCTCTGCCCACACTTGTTTCTTGTGGGAGAGTTGCAGGCTTAACAGGAGACACGTAACTTAACTTTTAAGGAAGATATTGTATGGCCTTTAAAAATGGAACATTTCATAGAATTCATATTGTAAATTTTCAGCTTTTTGTCTTCCTCTTCCTCCAATATAGCAAATCCAGTTTGCTGATGACATGCAGGAGTTCACCAAATTCCCCACCAAGACTGGTCGGCGGTCTTTGTCTCGTTCCATCTCTCAGTCCTCCACAGACAGCTACAGTTCTGGTAGGTGTGGACTTTGTGTCCTCTCTGATCTTCTGTTTCAGAGCCTTAAGCTATTTCTCTCCCAGTGCTCTTCACTTATCTAGAAGCTGGAAATACCTCATGTCAGGACGGCCCGTCTTTGTGCTGAAAGCTGATAATGAGTGGTTGGGCAGTGGGAATGTTTCCCACCAGGCTTGTAGCTGGGGAAGCTTTTCCTCATTTGGAGACTTTGTATCCCTGACTGTATATGTGGTCTGTGGCCAGTGTCTGGCAGGTAGTACTGGGCTGGTTCCCATTCCCACGTTCGTCCACCCACATTACAAAGGGAGAAAATCAATGGTATTTTGGCTGACAGAGCTGGCCTTGGAAAAGAGGTGTGTGTACTTTGGAAGCATAATTTCTGATTTCTTCATGTAAGATAAGCCCTGCCACCTATCTATTTCTTTATCAGCTCCAAGACTGCTTGAATTGTAACAGTACAAACTATTGATTTGGCTTCTTTCATTTACTAGGTTACCCTTTATGTTGAAGTATCCACCTGTTTCTCTGGAATAGGAAATATTCAAACTACTATCATGTGGCTCCAACTCATTTCTTTTTAGTTCTTCTCTCCTGTCTTAACCCCAGATGAGTTGTCTTTTCTCTGGGTTGAATTGAACTCCTCTCAGCTTTAGAGTGGATGTTAGAAAATTAGCATGAAAAGAACAAAGAATTTTATGATGTGAGTACTGGAGGAACAACACTGAAAGATCCACAGGGCCATCTAATCCAACCCAGCCTCATTGTTCAATTTAGGAAACATTGTTAAAAGATTAAGAGGTTTGTCCAAGGTCATAGATTGGTGTTAGTGTCAGCAAAGAGATTGTATTAAATGCCATTTATTATCCTTTGCCAGAATATTGTTTGCATTGTATTAACATTAAAGACTGGGCTTGTGGTACAAGGAATGTAAAGAAATAAGCAAACAAATGTTTTAAAACTTATTCTTTGCCCTGTGCCACTGATAACCCAATATAGACATAGGCAGTTAAGAGCAAATGGTGGTATACAGGGTTAAGTACTGAAATGAATGAATATACAAATTCACTGTGGACATGTGTGTAAACAGCAGTTCCGTGTGTAATGGCTATCATAAATAAAAAGGTGTCTTGAAAGGACAGATACAAAAGGTAATGAATGACAAACAGACTAATAATAGCTAGGAAGGAATTATGAAGGATTTGAGTTATAATAGGAAGGAAGGCGGAATGAGTGAAAAAAGCTTTAAAAAGTCTTCGAACATCTTGATGGCCGTGTATTACAGGTACCTATTAGAGCATTTTTAAAAGCTTTGTGATAGAGTTTAATTGTGCTAGTGGGGTAGATACCTCTAGTAGTATTTGTGTTAGCTAGCTGTATATGGAAGTCAGTGAGAAAGACTGGATGTGCTGGCAGAGACAGTTATTGGGGAAATACTCTATTCAGAGAGAAAAAGAGGTCTTCTGAGAGACAATGAATGATTGTTATATATCCTCCTTGCATATCTAGCAAAAAGGACATTTTCAGCTTTTATGTGAAGTTGCATTTTAAAGTTGAACATCTTGAGTAGTCTCGGCTGGCAATAGAAACAGAGCTGCTCACCTTTTGAGTCATTTCTTTCCATCCTTATATTCCTTGAGCACAATTGAATGTAAAATCCCTTGGAAGATTATCTTACATTTTTGTCCATATTTGTGGTTCTCCAAGTGTGGGCCTCTGAACATCAGGGTAAACAGCACCTGCAAACTTGCTAGAACTGCTAAGTCTTGGGTTCTACCTGAGACCTACTGAATGGGAATTTCTGGCGATTTCTGGTGCCTAACCATCTGTGTTTTAACAAACCTTCCACATGATTCCAAAAGATGATTTAGAAGTTTAAATTTGAGAAACAGTAATCTATGGGAATAGCATTCCTTAGATGCCCTGAATTACTCAATTGTTGCCATGTCTGATTCCAATCCAGGTTGGAAACCAAGTACCACTAGTATCTGGGGTTCCCTAGAGCTGGTACAGGATTAGGTAGGATCAGTAGCTCCTTATCATGAGCACTAATGGCCAAGTAACATCAGGGTGGGTAAACGGACCAACAACACTGGAAGATCCATTAACAGTTTTGTTCATACCATCTATTAGGCCCCTGGAGAAGTAGAACTGAGAGTGATGTAAAAGGTGGCCCCAATTAGGAGTGTTCCCTTAACTTAAACGGGAGTCCCTTGGGGACTGCACTCTGTGTTGCTGGGGCCATTGAGGTTTTTCTGTTCTCATTTCTCTTCCCTGGCTCTAGCTGCATCCTACACAGATAGCTCTGATGATGAGGTTTCCCCCCGAGAGAAGCAGCAAACCAACTCCAAGGGCAGCAGCAATTTCTGTGTGAAGAACATCAAGCAGGCAGAATTTGGACGCCGGGAGATTGAGATTGCAGAGCAAGGTGAGGGAAAGGGAGTGGGTGGGGGACAGAAGCAACCCACTTGCTAGTCATCAGGATCCACAGACAACTTAAGGCTTGAAAGCTAACCAGAAAATGCCCTGAGAAAATCCAGTCTTCTGTACTTCTGTGTAAACAGATTTCTCTGTGTGGAGCTTGAACTTCACTGTCCTTGTTCTCTTTCTTGTTCTCCTTGCTTCCTGTTCTCAGCATGTGGTAATTGCACAGAGTAGTTTCTATTTTCCTCTCCCAAGACACCATATTCCAAGATCTTGCCGAGTCAGCAAGTCCAGGATCACCACATGATGGTTAGTTCTGTGGGAGCCTACCATATCTGCCAATCTCAGAGACCCAGATTTCCCAGAAGCAGCAAAAGTGGGAGGGTTTTCAACTAAGATTGTGGTGATTTAGGATCTCCTCTGGTCTTTGGTCCTGAGCACCCTCTGCTGGAACAAGGGTAGAAGTGACTAGCAATCAGTTAAATCTTGGTTTCTTCAGCTCACTGTAAGGTCTCCCTACTCTGTTGCTGATTTCACTGTGGAGACATGTCTATACTGGGAGGGAGTGTAGAAACCAGAGACTGGCAGAATAGGCTTAGACAGCGTAGAAAAACAGAAGCAAGTGGTTCTTCTACTGAGGGTAAAGTCTTTCTTCCTGGTCTGGTGATTACACATAAGAGTCCATTAGCCAATGCATAACCACTTCCTTCTCTTGAATGATGAGACCCACCCTCAACTTTGATCAGTTTTGAGAATTTACTTAATTCTCAGTTCAGTCCTCCTCATATAAGGCTGAAACTACTAGAAAAAGGAGTTCTAAGTGATTAGATGACAACTTGCCGCTGTTGTTTTGCTGTTGAAGTTCCCAATCATCAGGGAAATATGCTTAGAGTTATTCTCTTTTCTCACCATCTGGCAACAGATCCATTCCAGCCCTAGATGTTGCTGGGGCAGGAACTAATGGTGTTGTTAGTGCAGACCTAGCTCAAAACCTCTGTTCTTTCACAGACATGTCTGCTCTGATTTCACTCAGGAAACGTGCTCAGGGGGAGAAGCCCTTGGCTGGTGCTAAAATAGTGGGCTGTACACACATCACAGCCCAGACAGCGGTGAGTTTTTTGGGAGAAAAGAGAGGAACTTCTGATGGGGGAGAAAAGAAACTTTTTTTATTTTGCCTTCCCTATCTATCCATACTCCAAGTGGGACCTCTCTGTTAACACAATAATAGTATCTTCTACTTTGTTTGTATAGGTATAAGCAATGTTTAACAAATCTGACTTAATGGACATCTAGATTTGCAAAAACATGATCATTATAAAAATGTTAAGACTTTCAGGAACATAATCTTTTGTGTAAAATTACATACCAGTGTGCTACTTATTACTTAGCTGGATTACACCCTTTTGTAACTTCCTAGTGTAGCACCCTTGCTTCAGAATTGCTGGTATTATTCTCTTGATGCCACTCCTGTCTGGCCCACCTCACCCTGTCTTCCTATGCAATGACATAGGTGTTGATCGAGACACTCTGTGCCCTGGGGGCTCAGTGCCGCTGGTCTGCTTGCAACATCTACTCCACTCAGAATGAAGTGGCTGCAGCACTGGCAGAGGCTGGTAAGTTCAGCTTTCTTCACTAACTTTGTCTCAAAATAATTGAACATAATTTTTATGTATCAGAATTGTCTTTACAGTGTCATGTTATAGTCTAGGGGCTACAAAATTTGGAGGATAATAAAAATATCAACAGGAAAAAAATAGATGATAAAATGAAGGTCCATTTCCATGCTGGAATCTTAATACAATCATTAAATACCATCTTTGCAAAGAATCTAATTACATGGGGAAATGCCCAATTCCAAAGTTAAGGAAACAAGAAAGAATGTTAAACTACATAAGCTATGTAAGCGTGAGCTCATCTGGTCTCTTTTCACCAAAACTCTCTTTATTTTTGACAAAAAGTACCTTCTATATTGATTAATTTGGAATGCCGTATTGCACTGAAAATATATACACTACTTGGGAGTTCAATAAACATAGAACAATTTTTATTGTTAAAATGTTCAGAAGAAAATCACCATGAAGTTTTAAGGCTATTCCATCTTCCTAGGATCCTCAGAAAGCAACTTTTTACTGTTTGCATTTTTCTTATTTACTGGTGTTTATTGCAGAAAATTTAGGAGTTTAAAAAAAAAGAATCTTCCTACACAAAGATAATATTTGACATATTTTTCCTTTTTTCTATTCATTTTTTATGGTGATAAAGTAAATCTCAGTATGTTTACAATTTTATAATCTAAGTATAACATTTTCAGAAATTTTCCATGTTACTGAAAATTGACAGCATCATTTGTAATAGTCATAAGGCCATGTGATTTTACTTCACTGTTTTCCTGATGTTGAACTTTTAGGTTGTTTCAAGATAGTTGCTAATACAATGTTCCAGTGAACAGTTTTGTTTTGATCCCTCCTTCATTTTATCCTCTTAAGATAGAGTTCCAAGTATAAAACTGGCCAAAGAGAATAACATTTTAAGGTTCCAAAATACTTTTGAAAACAAAAACCCCTTAAATTCTTAACCAATTTCGAACTAAAGGTGCTTTTTTCACTCTTTGCTCTTCCTAGCTTGTTTCATTTCAGCATAGTTCTGACCCTTTTTCTCCTCCCATGAATCTCAGAAATGATACTGGTTATAGGACACTCTTCAGAGGAGGAATCAGCTGATTTGCTTCCTTCTCTACAGGAGTTGCAGTGTTTGCTTGGAAGGGCGAGTCGGAAGATGACTTCTGGTGGTGTATTGACCGCTGTGTGAACATGGATGGATGGCAAGCCAACATGGTAATAACACATATTAATAGACACTTTTGACAATAGATTTGTTTCCTTTTTTTCCCCTCAAAGCATGGTTCCCTAAATATGTTTTGGATGTTTGGTCTCACTCACTTAACTTTGTTGCCAAAGTGTTTAGCTTGGTACCTATTCAGAGTGGATCTGAGTACTGAATGGAAAGGTGGGGGAAGGATAAGACTAAGTAAAACACATGTGGCTCAAATACAGCAAAATGAAATAGAAGGAAATGATGTGGTACTTCTTTGGAATAGGATTCTTATTTCTTTCCTTCCTGTCCCAGCTCTGCTTTTGCATTCAAACGGGCTATATATTTCAAGACTAGACAAAAATGAATCTGTGATAGTCTAATGCTCTTCACTATAGCCGAGAACAAACTTAGGAATCCTTTTAACCATTTTACACCAACAACCATAACTGTGTTTCCACTGTCTAAACCTGCTCCAAGGAGCTCTGAGGAATGCTCTTCCAAAACATACAGGGCTCTCTTGCTAGGACAGAAAGTGGGTTCAAAGTTCCCCCCAGCTCTAGCAGCCTGAATGCCCATAGAAGTCTTCTGGCTGTTCTGTAGATCCTGGATGATGGGGGAGACTTAACCCACTGGGTTTATAAGAAGTATCCAAACGTGTTTAAGAAGATCCGAGGCATTGTGGAAGAGAGCGTGACTGGTGTTCACAGGTAACAGATTCTGGAGTAGCTGCCCCTTGTGTCCCTGCCTCAGCAAATTCTTCTGGTCTTTAGGCTGTAGGGCTGTGTGCCAGGCTAGTAGTGACTAAATGGGAGTATCTTCATTAGATAAAACTTCCGAGTTTTTACTTTTAAAGAATCAAGAAGACCCTAAAAGGAAGTAATTTCAGGTTCTAGTTCACACATTTTTCTCTCCCACTTTTCCACTGTGATTCTTAACCAGTATTGGGAGGTAGGGAATGAGTTTATCTTGAAAAACTGTATTCAATATTGTATTATAATTTTATATTTGAAATATGAAAAAAAAATCCTCTTGTAAAACTATATGCTTATACACACTACAGAAAATAAAACTGGGCAAAATATTCTTGGCTTGTCGGAATACCTAAAAGATACCTGAAAGAGTGTTTCTCTGTTGGGGGCACATTGCACATGCTCACACACACACATACGTAGGAACCGTATCTGAATCATTGATAATCTTTGTTTATCAGAAGTACTCATGGGTTTTTTAAAGATTGAAAAGATGCTGGTCCAAGGAAATACATCCCCTTTTATGGAAGAGAAGTAAATGTCTTCACCTGAAAGGGTTTTTTTTTTTCCTTCCAAAATAAAAGGGGGTGGGAGGGAATAAATGAAAAGGGAGGAGGAATGACAAGGAAAAAATAGTCTTGTTTACTAATATCCTTGGGAGGGCAGCATGGAGCTTGAAGAGAATTAGCAGATTTTGTCACTTACTATGTTTTACTAGCTAACTTTGTTTTTGTTTGTTTTTGTGGCTTCTTCTCCCTTTAGGCTGTATCAGCTCTCCAAAGCTGGGAAGCTCTGTGTTCCAGCCATGAACGTCAATGATTCTGTTACCAAACAGAAGTTTGATAACTTGTACTGCTGCCGAGAATCCATTTTGGATGGGTAAGTTGAAGTGTATAGATATTCAAACTTACAGGGGGTAGATTTGGGTTGGGTTGTAGTGTAGTTTGATTGTCACTCCAGTCTTGACCCTTGGTCTTCCTTTGGCTTTTGAAGTTTATTAGAGGGGTCCATTTCATACTGAGCTCAGCCAAGTCCTTTTAGGACATTGCCTCGTGCTTAATTTTGTGCACAGGGACTGTGTTTGAGCTAATAATGTTTGAGTTGAGCCCTTGTCTGTTTCCACAGCTTGAAGAGGACCACAGATGTGATGTTTGGTGGGAAACAAGTGGTGGTGTGTGGCTATGGTGAGGTAAATAGCTGGGCCTCAGTGTCTGTCTTTCCATAGAATTCAGTAGAAACGTTGGCTGAAGGAGACTTATGTTGTCTGTGTAGAGTCACTGATGCCGGGTTTAAAATATACGCTTAGATGGTATATCTTAAGATAATAGTGAAAGTCCTTTATTCAGATTTATGAATAGAGATATACAGAATGAATTGTGTTCAGTTTTCACCACTGTTTTGTGGTATGGAATGTTGGCATCATTCCCCCCAGTTGTAACAGTTACCTTTTATGAGACTTGATTCAAGTGAAATATATAGCATTTTAGCCCCACAAGTGACTTGGAATGGATTGAAGGGTAAAATCCAAAGTGGCATACAGTTGACTATCTCTAAACACTAGAATAGGTGAAGGAGATTTTTTTTGTCATCAACAATGACCCACAGAAGTTCCTGAGCTTCTGAGCTGTCCTTAAGTTAGATGCATCTCAAATGAAAGTTATCAGGTTTTTCTGGAGTAAGAAACTAGAAGTTACAGTTGCTTTTCTGTGGTCCTGTAATGGTAACACTTTTATTTCCTTGATCTCCTTTCCTATCCCAGGCCCCAGCCCTTGCTCTGATATATAAAACATCTGCTAAGTCACCTCTCTTGGGGTGGATCTGTGTCTGCTCTGGTTAGGTTGGAGCATCCTGCAGGGCCCACTTAGATGATTGGAGGTTTCAGGGAGGTGCATCCCCATCTCCCACAGAGCCTACCTGCCCCAGTACTGAGCCTTTACGGACTGACACCTGACTTCTTTCTTTTGCTCTGCAGGTGGGAAAGGGCTGTTGTGCTGCTCTCAAGGCCCTGGGAGCAATTGTCTACATCACAGAAATTGACCCCATCTGTGCTCTGCAGGCCTGGTAAGAACAGAGTGGTAATACTGTTAGATTCCCTCCTACTCTGTGTTTCTGAGATTTCATGATTGATTGTATTAACCATTCCTTGCATAAATCTCTCAAAGGAGAAGGCTAGGATTGCTTTGTTCTCTCCATTGTAATCCCAGGGCACTCCTAAAGTTCCTTGGCATTTTCCCTTCCTGGATGGAATCTTGGGAGTCTGAAGAGGATAGTTCAGCACAACCTGTTACTTATCCCTGTGACTTTAGCACTGAATCTGACTTTAGAAGGGAATTCAGTTGCCTCAATTTTTGACCAGCTTCTGTCTCACTGCCTCCTTCCTTTGCTCATAGTATTTCTTCCTTTTCTTCCAGCATGGATGGGTTCAGGGTGGTAAAGCTAAATGAAGTCATCCGGCAAGTTGATGTTGTAATAACTTGCACGGGTAAGTATAAAAGCTTTGTTGTACACGGATTAGTGTTATTCTGAGGTTAAATCTTGAAAGTGGTCTGACTTTCATATAAAGTAGCTGAGACCTGTGTTCAGGGTAAAGTCTCAGAACTGGAGTAAGCGATCAGTACCTTAACATGTCTTCCAGAACAAAGAGCCTTTTTCCCAGATGGCTTTACATACAACACAATCTTAAAACCGAATAACTGAACCTAAAAATTTGTTATGCAATTCTTTCCTCCCAATTTGTAAATCCTCTTTAATGCCAGCAAACCTCCCTCCCATGATTGAACTTGAAAGCCAGTCCGTACCTTTGTTCCCTGGCATCTCTTTCTGTAGCCACTCTCCTTTACCTTTAGGAAATAAGAATGTGGTGACTCGGGAGCATTTGGACCGCATGAAAAACAGCTGTATCGTGTGCAATATGGGCCACTCCAACACGGAAATTGATGTTGTAAGGCATCTATAATTAATCTTTCTCAGGGCCTTTTTCCCCTTCCTTCCATTATAGCCACAGTCAACTGTGCTCTCTTCCTTTCAGACCAGCCTCCGCACTCCAGAGCTGACATGGGAGCGAGTACGTTCCCAGGTGGACCATGTCATCTGGCCAGATGGCAAACGTGTTGTCCTCCTGGCAGAGGTACACACACACACAAAGGCTTCAGCAATACAGTACAAGCCATGTAGTTAGATCCATGGGAGAGAAAGGAGGCAGGGAAAAACTACTGGGCCTGTTTCTCTGAACTCTGTCTGGATAGAGAGAGATTTCTCAAATTGTTCCACACGTAGAATCACTCAAAAAATAACTACTTTTTACTAAGTAACATACTATTTTCTGACCACAACCGATTCTTCAGCTTATCAGACTCAGATGGATTTGCAGAAAATGAAATAAAACCTAGACTTCTACTCAGGACTTAATTCTTTCCCTACCAAGTCTAGAGGGATCTAAAGTCCTTAGCTGCTTTTGCTTGTCTTGGATAACATTGGAATCAAGAGAGAGGAATAACAAAACTCATTCCAGGGCTCTCTTTTACATTTTCAGGGTCGTCTGCTCAATCTGAGCTGCTCCACAGTTCCCACCTTTGTTCTGTCTATCACAGCTACAACACAGGTATGTAACAAAATGCCTGTTTATCCTGCACTGAGATTAGTGGAACTGGGCCTAGGTCACAATTCCAATGAGAGTGTACCTGGCTATGTTCTTATCAACCTGATCTTACTTCAGGTCAGGTTGTCAAGGCAGGCTTTCTCAAGTATAGAAAAGAATCATTAGTCAGGCAGTCAGTGTTTATGTCCCTTTGAGTGGGTTTAGTTGAGAATATAGTGTTCTAGCTTAGTTGTATTTAGTCTGTTATTTTATCAGAAACTAAAGAAAAACACCAACAAATCCTTCATGATGTGTGTTGGCGTTTATTAAAGCCAAGTCCTGGGTACTGTCATTGTGACATATCACTATAGTACTTAACCCCAAGACCCTGCTGTATCTCGTTTTATTTTTATGTCCCTATCTAAGAAGTGTTTCTGTGTTTTCTGGCTCTTTTTTTCCAACTTAGGCTCTGGCACTGATAGAACTGTATAATGCACCTGAGGGACGATACAAGCAAGATGTATACTTACTTCCTAAGAAAATGGGTAAGAAACAGTGGAAATCTGTATTAATCCCCAAGCTGTTGCATGGTTTGGTAAGACTAATACCATGAAAAGCCCTGGATTTAGAGTCGGTTTTAATCCCTGCTTTTGCACTGAGTGGTTTTTGGAGTTCAGGACAAGTTCTAATCTCCATGAGCCAGAGTTTCTTTATCAGTAAACTGAGAATAATATTAATATACATTGCAGGATTGTAAGAATAACAGCTAATGGGTTAGTGTTTAACATAATGGTTGAGGGTTGATGCTCTTATTCTAAGTAGCTTTATGAAGTTCAGTAAACTTCCCACCACACCTGAGTACAGGCTGGGACCAAACTGTAACAAACAGAAACAAACACAGGTTTTATTGGTCATCCTCTTTGTAGATATACAGACAACTTCCTGTCATTCCAGGGGACAACTGTGCTATGTTCATGTGACATAATATGTCATCTCTAGTTCTTTACCTTTCTGAATAGTGGTACCCCCTCTCCCATCTATAATTGGTCAGTCCAAACCCCTGTCCTCTTAAAGCTAAAAAACTAGTTGCTCTTATCCCCTCTAACAGCTTACCTCAGATTGTGGGTTTTTTATATTCATATTCATAAAGGAAAAGCCCAGGAAGCTTATCTATGGAAGAGTAATAAATTTGTGCTGCCTGCCTTAGAAATCTGTGATGCAAAGATTTAAGGCCTTTATGGCTCTTATCTTAAATAATGTTAATGAATCAAGACTCTTTTGAGCTTAATAACCCAAGACACTTTGATTCATAATTTGACTATAATCCAATTAAGGAAGTTGCTTCAGGAAGGTGAGTGTAGTACATGGCATGTTGGCTGCTGAGGTGAAGCCAGAGGCTTTGCCCATGAAGGTAGGGAGGTACAGGTCCACCCCATTTTGTCACCCTGGTAAATGGCCTTCTAAATGCACTCTGGATATACGTAATGTACCCTGTCAGAAGGCAACTTTGAAGGTTCTTTAAGCAAATATTTTGAACTGTAGATTCTTTCAAAATTCCTCTATTCATTGTCTTCTTTCTCAAAAAGCTTCACATTAAAAAAGGGGAGGTTATGCCCTGAGAGGCATATTGAAAATGGAGTCTTCTCCCCTACCACTTTGTTCTTCCTAGATGAGTATGTTGCCAGCTTGCACCTGCCATCATTTGATGCCCACCTAACAGAGCTGACAGATGACCAAGCAAAATATCTGGGACTCAACAAAAACGGGCCATTCAAACCCAATTATTACAGGTAAGTTGGGGAAAGCAAGTGAAAATCTCTTTTCCCCAATATTAAACCAAGCAGGCTAGCCAGCTTTCTTAAATAAAGTGTTATGCCTGATTTTGAAGAGTATGAGAAGTGTGCTCCAAACTAACCAGGTAGGCAGAGAAATTGTATATCTAGTAGTAGAGGTAAAAAATTAGGAGTTTTCTACAATTTTGGAGCCTGGGCCTTAACCCTCAGAGATTCTAATACAGTTGCTCTGGGTTTGGAGCCTGGGCCTTAACCTTCAGAGATTCTAATACAGTTGCTCTGGGACAGGACCCAGGCTTATGTAAAAGCTCCCCCAGATAATTCTATATAAAGTCAGAGCTGGGAGGAAAAAAAAGATGAAACCAGAGGTGATACTGTCAGAACCCCATGGAAACACAGGGAAGAGTGACCCCTGGAATCCCCAGCCTGGGCTGGGGAGGTACCTTGGCGAGTGTGTGTTGTTTCTGATTCTTCTGAAACTTTCAAGTGGAAGACACAGTGCTAACCAATCAATCTGTTTCTTTATAGATACTAATGGACCAGATTACCAAGGACCAGTCCACATGAACCACACAACTCTAAAAGAAATATTTTTTAAGATGATTTTTATTTTCTTCTTATTCCTGTCTTCTTGATTTTTTTTTTTTTTCTGTAAGTTCATTCTTGTTTTTTCATCTCATTATCCAAGTTTTGCAGACCACACAGGAACTTGCTTCATGGCTCTTTAGATGAAACTGAGATTCAAGGTTCCTTACCCTAGTCACTAAACAATGATTTTACTCTCCCAGCCCAGAATGGTGATTCTTCACCATTTCTGGGGATTTTAGTCTTACTGGTGTACCTTATTAACAGGAAAGGCTAAGGTACCTTCTATGTGGAACAATCTGCAATGTCTAAATTGCCTTAAAGGAGCCCATTTCTTAGCTGCTGAAATCAGTGCTCTTTCACCTCTTCAGAGGAGCAGGGATGTTACCTACCAGCCAGGTAGGTTAGATGTAGATGGTGCATGTCAGTTTCGCCTAGGTGTTCCAAGCCCGTTCCTGTGTAAAGGAATGTCCTGGTATGTGTGGTTCAGAGAGATGTGCTAGTGAGTATTGCTTGTTGAGATCCAGTAGACTCATATGGATTTAGTACTACCCTTCTTCCACTCCTACCAGACCTTCTCATTTTTCAGGTTTTTAACCAGATTGTACTTTGTTAGGTTTGATTTTGACCCCTAACATTTCTGTTCTAAGAAAAAAGAAAAGAAAAATGTTTAGTGTTAATACTGAGATGCTGCTTGGGTGGTTAGTTGTTACCAGTTTCTCTTTTGAACCTTTGGAGCTAATGGTGCAGTTGGATCTAAAGAAATGCTGCCCTCAAACTGATTAATCCCTGTTTCAAGCCCATAGTTTATAGCATCAATGAATTGAGGCCATAACAGCTAATTCTATCAGCTCTGCCCCATACAGCTTGTGCTGAAGGCAAATTCCTTAAGCCATTACTCAGTATAAAGCACTGAGCCCCATCTTTAGGATTTATCCTTTAAGAACAAATTTCTGGTCAGCTGTGCTTCTGCAATCTAAAATATTTAAAGAGAGGTAGGTGTGGATGGGAGGAGGAAGGATAAATTGGGCCAGGGTGAGGGAAATCTAGCCGCATGTAACTTCTGGGACTTCAGACCCAGTGTAACAGTTTTATAGAAATAGTACTGCTTTTGACTGACATATGTCACAAAAAGTTAAAGATCTTAAAGGGCAGTTTTACATAGAGAAAGTAATCAGTACATCCTGGCTCACTCTCTGAAAGAATCCCCAGAGAAGCTCTGTCAAAGATCAGAATGTATTCCCATGCCATGCACCCTGCTTACCAGCATTCCTGCATGGTCAGATGAGCTTTATGTTCATGAGCTTTAAGTATTTAACTATGCAGGATTCTAAATCCTCAACTTGTTCCAGTTTGGGATCCTTCAAAGTTGGGTCAGGCATTAGTACTAGTTACTAGAAATTTTCATTTCTCTATTGCAATCCTCAGAGAGACAGACATTAAAAACAGGAATATAAGAAAAGAAAGCTTTCACCCTGCAACTTCCAAGCAGAGGACTGTGGTCTTGCCAAAATATTTTTCCTTTTCCTCTCCTGTTTCTCCCCACCAGCCCGTTCCCACTCCTTGCTAGTGTGACCATGCTTACTTCCATGTAGACGCCAATGGTTGAAGCCCTTTTTCCTAAGGCATTTAACCAGCCAATCAGAATACCACATCCTTTAGGGGAAGTAACCTGACCAACAGTGGTATCCATCCCATCAGCTCTGCTGGAGGGGAGGGGCCCCATCCTGCCGCCCTCTGGCATGCCCTCTGCCCCCATATCTATTACTGTGTCCATAGGAATAGGTAAGGGCTCCATCTCTGTCAAGCCATGTAACAAAGGATGCTGTGGAAAAATGTCTGGCATCAGAGGGAGCATGTGGAAAGCAACTTGGGAGGAACAAGTTTATTTTGTATTGAATGATTTTTAATGAATGCAATATTAATCCTTGCAGATGAGCAATAATCATTAAATTCAATTAAAATGATAAGACCTTATTGGAAGTCTGTGTCATTCTTGGTTGAACACCAAAAACTTTGTTAGAACTTTCTAGGGTGGGACACATCACAGGTCAGTCAGCAGTGTCTAATAGAGATTTGTTGAAGACCTAATAAGCAGAGAACAGGCTGGATGCAGAGTTCCAGTAGTATCTTAAGTTTTGTAAGCCTGCTTTGTGCTGAGGCACTTTCACTCTTAACCTCCTTTAAGAATACTTTCTGCTTAAGCTTCAGGTCTCCTCACTTGCAAAGGCCCTATACCTAATTCTTTTCCTTAAAGAATGCCTCCAAAGTTATGTAAGCTTCAGCTGCCCTACACACCAGTATCCCTTTCTGAAGTCTCCATATCTTCTGACATAACAATGTATCTATTAATATTGTTCGAAAGTAATACCTTTTCTATTTAGTTAAATTGATCCCAAACAATGCTGATGATTTTATGCAGACTAGTAAAATGAGTGTTTTTAATTCTGTGAGGCTTTGTCCATCACATAAATCCAAATACAAGATAAACATATTGCCTAATTAGATAACTTTTTGTAACTGTCTTGTGAATCTTTTGGATAACTTCCAGATTATAAAACAATTTACATTTTATATATCCAGATAAGTCAATTTATATATCCAGATAATAGAGAATTATAAAAGTTGCCTATTATGGTGGGAAAATATCTTGAAGTTAAATATTTGAATATAAAGAATTTAAATAACTTGACTTTATGTAAAATTGATTGTTTAAAGTTTTTTTTATTGTCTGCCATGTGCCCAAGTTTGTTTTAGATACTTGGGATAGATACATTAGGGAAAATCAGAAGATCTCTTCCCTTGTGGAGTTCACATACAATTCCAACAAGATTCAGATTTTACCTTCCACTTTTTCCTTTACCTGCAATTCTGCCATTAGGTGGGGCAGAGAAAGCTCGGCATCCACATGGACTTACAGCCTGCTGTCTGTAGGTAGGAGCTGGGGCTGTAATCCAGTGCAAGAAGTCATCCTAAATGGGATGGGGAATGCATTCTCACAGGGGAGGGAAGGCAGTGGCAGATTGGGTAGGAATGGGATTTGATACAAATAGGCAAAAATACTAAGGATAATGGAACTCTCATTTCTGGAGAAGGTGTTATGAATCAGGGAAAAGACTAGAATCTGGTGTTAGGTTAGAAATACAGATTTTGTGTGCATATGTGTGTACAAACAAACATTCCCTAGCTCTGTCTACTAAGCGATCCTTGGAAAAGCTGACTCCCTCTTCCCCCAATGCAGTGCAAACACCTTAGCATCCAGATTCAGGCTCTATATTCTCCATATAAAGAAGCCAGGACTTTGGAGAAATGGCTGATTCCATAGTTGGGCAGAAAAAGTACAAGATAGTCCAGAAAGCAAGTGAGTACTCAAAATATAATGGGGATATGTCAGAATGACAGAGGCAGCTTTAAGGGATTTACCCTGGGTATATTTGAGACAATATAAGCATCAGAATGATAGCTTATAAACCATTGAATAAAATAGGAAACTGTGAGTCTGTATTGACAGAAAATGAATAGTTTAATGAGGGTTAGGATATGTACATAGTCTCAAATGTACCTCTCTCCATAAAATATTTCTTAACTCTAAAAAGGAAAGAGTAGTTTTAAAGTGGAGAAGCCTTGACAGACTACCTTAGTCAAGTGAATAAAATGAACAATAGTGGGAGAAATCTACATCCACCTCTAGGATTCATTGAGAAGAACACAGCATTTCTTCTCTGATATTTCTGCCAAAGATGCAAATCCAAATGTGATCATGAGCAAATACCACCCAAATCCAAATCGAAGGATGTTTTACAAAATAACCAACAGTCTTCACACGTGCCAAGGTTACCACAAAGAATGACCACAGAAATGGAGAGATTAATACAACAACTAAATGAACTGAACTGGCACATTTCACTAAAAGAACATTACTAAGACAGTGAAACTTGAAAGGAGTCTGAGGAGTAGGTGGTGGTAACATCAGTGTCAATTCCCTGATTTTAGTGGCTGAACTGTGGCAAATAGAATGTCCTTGTTTGTAGGAAATAAAAACTGAAGTATTAGGAAGTGATGGGCATCAGGTCAATGACTTCTCAAATGGCCAAGAAAAGATTTTTTGTAATGTACTTGCTAGGTTTGTATTATTTTTGTAGGTTTGATTATTGCAAAGTTAAATTTTTTAAAAATAAGTACAGGACCCCCAAAAAATCCAATTTTGGCTTTTTCGATTGAGAAAATATTTTAAATCTATTTGCTCTATTTAGGAACATCCTAGAGCAGATAATTACAATAAAGGCAAAGACTTCTGGGTTAGCAAAGGAAAAGAAATCAACAGAAAGACGATCTTTTACATGGCTACACAAATCAGAGTATTTCACTGACAAATCCCAATGAAAGTAATACATAGACCAGATGATTCAACAGGAAGGTTGGAAATAGGGGTGCAGCATGGTGGAACTGCTTCAGAGTGCTCTATGAACAAAGTCTTACCTGCCAAATAACTTCTCAATATGGTAAATTCCAGAGAAATTTGTGAGTTTTGAAAGAATGTAAAACAAGAATTGACATCAGTACTTACCTGCTAACTGATTATGAAACTCAGGGTTAGACTAGGTTTGCACAACTGTAGCCCTCCTGTGAGTCACATCTGGCCCAGTGTGTTTGTACAGCTCACAAGCTAAAGAATGGTTTTTATGTTTAAATATTTTTAAAGAAATGGCTTATTTTGTGACACATGAAAATTACATGAAATTCAAATTTCAATGTCCATAAATGAAGTTTCACACACAGCCACAGTCATTTATGTGAAGTCTATGGCTATTTTCACACCACAATGGCAGAGCTGAGTAATTGCAACCACATGGTCCACAAAATCCAAAATACTATCTGGCCCTTCCTTTACAGAAAAAGTTTGCTGACCCCAGGCATAAAGGTTGTGTTGGAAGTCATTTTATTTGCAATCTATTGGTTTAGAAGAGGGAGTCTCCATGTGAGAGCAGAAATTGAGAGAATGAAAGCATTAGAAAGTAAAGGATATTCAACAAAGTAGTTGAGACAGCAAATGTTAAATCCACCTGTACCCTGGCCAGGATTCATTCTGGGATTGGGAAATCTCAGCAAACTGATAAGCAATTTAAAAATTACTTGGGGTATTTTTTTTATTCCAATTTGGAATGTGTAATTGGGTAATAAGTTTAGACTTCATGATTTCGATTGTAATTAATTATATATATATATAGTATTGGAAGCTATACACTACAGGAAATTTTCAATAATAGTATTTTGTTTGCATTTGGCTTGCCAGACAATTGAAGTACTTCAAGAAGGAAACCAAATATATTAAATGCATAAATGCAATTGGGAATATTTAAAAACGTTTAAGTTTATAAATTGGACAAAATTCCCTTAAAAATGATTAACATTTGCTAGATTTATACAATGAGAACTACAAGCTGGACTTTTAAAAAAGGCGTAAGTAATGTTTTTAATGTTACTTTAATAAATTGAATATTAATTTTTTTAATTGAAGTGATGGCTTCCCTACCCACACAGCAAACCCTGAAGACATTTAAAAATGCCCTTTAAAAAGAATTGTTCTGGTTTACAGGCCAGAAGGTACTTGTCTCTGATCCTGGGAGCTTTCCTCCCTCTCATCACGCAGTTCTGTACCATGGTTCTCCACTCCAACCACTAGATGGCGAGTTCTCTCACATTGGTTGTCATACATTGTCTCTGGCCAACAAAGGACAATAGAGGTCGACAGTCCCTTTTCTGGAACTCCTGTGTTTTGAAGAATGTTGTTGAGAATATTTCAGGTTTTTAGGAAATAAATATACAGCATATTATCACATTTACATAATATATTTATATCATATTAATATTTATTATACCTGTGGAGTGTGGGACAGTATCATAATAAAATGTGTTAATATTTCTTCAATTAAATGTATTAATGTTCACAGAATAAGGGATAAATAAGGACTTTAAATAGCCTCTCATCAGTTCAGATCAGGTTTTGCTGCCAAATTAACTTGTGCCAAATTTTTAAAAAAATTTTGTTTTTAGAATTTTTAAAATTTTGGAGTTTGTAGATGAAGGTTTGTAGCTCTGGAATAACACTCATACAGTGTTTCCTGTGTAACTGGCTCCTTTATGAATGCTTTATACAATTAGCATCTTTCATCTTCACAATAATCCCATGAGAAAGGTATTATCCCCATTTTATAGATGGGGATATTGAGACACTGAGGTGAAGTAGCTTACCGTAGGACACACAGCTCCTAAACTGGTGAAGCTGAAATTAACCCAGTCTGGCTCCAGGGTCTAAGCTTAGCCTTAGGCAATATTGCTTCTAGGAAACAGCCCCAAACTAGGGTTCTAGTATCAGAGTCACACATTGGGCTGGCTAAAAATACAGATTCCTGGATCCTGTCCCAAATCTACTGAAACAAATTCTCAGGGCTATGAGGAGTCAAATATCTTCCCAGAGTCACAATGAAGTTGACAGATAGAGCTGGATTTGAGCCTCAGTCTTTCTGACTCCCTGTGGCCTTTCTCCTGAGTCACCTCAAGCCTCCCTAAGGGTACTTGCAGGGAGTTTCCCTGTGGTGCTAATTTCTTGGTAAAGATTCTTCAGCAGAAGAAATTTGGCAGGGACGTGAAGACCCAAACTGCAAATGCCATGACTTTTTATGTTTCTGTAGGCCCCAACAACTAGGGAACCTACTACTTCCTAGTGCACAGAGCTCTGCTTCTCAAAGCCAGAGCCAATTGGATCTGAGTTACCATTCTTGGAGACTGTGGGGAGGTTGGGGTTTTTATGGCCAGGATCCTCACTGAAGTTAAACCTCCTGATGATGTAACTGTCCTGTTGTTATGCTGCCGCTTCCACACCTTTAGGCAATAAGCTATTATTGCACTATACAGAGAGCTCAGCTCAGTGCTCTGGGCAGAGGCATAGACACTAGTGCTCAACCTACCTCCAGGAGAACAAGCTGGGTAATAACCCTTTAACCCCAAAGAACATTTTGCTGTCAATTTCTTTGGTCACATTGAATCCATAGCAAACTTGCCCAGGGCCGAAACCCGTTGGCAAGACAATTGGCATAGTTGGCAGGATTCATTGTTGACCAAGGAAAAAGGCTGCCCTTATGGAAGGGGTGCTTCGGCAGGCTGCCCCTGTGAATGGGGAGACAGTGGATTGCCCCCAGTGGGTATGTGGTCTGAGGTGGCTTGCTCCCTAGAGGACTGGGCCCCACCCCAGGACTGGAGGCAAGTGAAGGTGATACCTGAGGCACTATGGATAGCCCTTGGTATAGGAAGTAGGTCTTTTGAGAGACAGAGTGCCCATGAGGCAGCAGGGATAGTGGGTTGGCTGCTTCTCACAGTATTAAAAAAGTCTACAGAAGAGAAGGACATGCTCCTGAAAAAGACCCAAAAAATGGCAGCACGAGAATGCGAGCTGCAAACTTCTGTGGATTCCCTGTGGGAAATGACATTGATGCTACAGGAGGCAGCACAAAAATGCCAGTAGCAAGGTGCCATTTGAAGAGGTAAAAGATTTCTTACAAGATTAAAGATGGCGGCATGAAAGGTGAGACATAGACCTCCTCCTAAAACCACATATAATGTGAAAATATAATTAATACAACTAACCCTGAAAGAGAAACAGGAAAGAAGGCTGTACCAGACTGCATACATCTGGAGAACAGAGCAGACCTCATGGAACAGGGTAATGTACCAAAGCTGTGACCCAGCAGGACCCAAGCCCTTCCCCCACTGCAGCTCACCAGTGGTAGGAAGAGAAACAGAGCGGGGAGGGAGTGGAGGCCCGGGACTGCTAAACACCTAGCCCTGGAGATCTGCTCTGGGAGCACGAACCTACATTGCATGGTGCTCTGGCGATTAGTGAAAGCTAATCACTGGTGAAAGCTAAGAGGCAGAATACCTGGAAAGGTGGGGATTCCAGCTGCTTGTGGAAAACAGGAATTCATATCTGGCTAAGCTGGGCAGGCGGTCTGAGTGACTTCCCAACAGCAAGAGGGCTGCTAAAGGGGCAAGGATTGCACAGAGCTTACTGCTCAGGAGAAAGGACAGGTAGACAAAATTGTCCGGATACATGCTGCCCAACAGGTTGGGAACTTAAACAATCTTCAGGCTTGCCATACCCCTGGCTGGTTAAAGAGTTCCAAGGGCCCCCACCGTGATACACAGCCTGCTGTGTCTACTTCCCAGGTAGCCTGCACATAGCTGACAAACTGGCAGCCCCTGCCCTGGCATCATGTCAGCCAGAGGGAAGCCCCATCTATGGCAGCTACAAACACAAAACATAGAGGCTTACACCTGTGTGTTTGGCCCACTGGTTCTGGCAGTGGAGACAGGAATAATAGCTGGGAAACAGGAAACAGCTCTTCCCTCCCCCCAGGCATGAGCACCACTGCCCTGCGACCCCCATCATCGCTCCAGGGTCTGAGCAGCTCCAGAGAGTAGAGCTTCTGGGCATTAGAGGGCACCACATACAAATATGAAACATCAAAGGAACCTAGTTTGAAGCAAAATCTCAACACCAGAGAAAGGGCCAAGGGAGACTGAATTAATAAATCTTCCTGAAAGAGATTTCAAAATAAAAATAATAAATATGTTCATGGAGGTACAGAAAAATACTCAAGAACTCAGGAATGAATTCAGAGTGGAGATCCAATCATTGAAGAGCACAATGGAGGGTATTAAAAGCAGATTAGATATGTTGGAGGAGATGATAAATGAAATAGAAACCAGAGAAGAGGAATACAAAGAAGCTGAGGCACAGAGAGAAAAAAGGATCTCTAGGAATGAAAGAATACTAAGAGAAATGTGTGACCAATCCAAATGAAACAATAGTCATATTACAGGGGTACCAGAAAAAGAAGAGAGAGAAAAAGGTATAGAAAGTATCTTTGAGGAAGTAATTGCTGAAAACTTCCCCAGTCTGAGGAAGGAGATAGTCTCACAGGCCATGTAGGTGCACAGATCTCCCAACACAAGGGACTCAAGGAGGACAACACTGAGACATATAATAATTAAAATGGCAAAGATCAAGGATAAGGACAGGCTATTAAAAGCAGCCAGAGAGACAAATAAGATCACATACAAAGGAAAACCATCAGGCTATCATCAGACTTCTCAGCAGAAACCTTACAGGCCAGAAGGGAGTAGCATGATATATTTAATGCAATGAAGCAGAAGGGCATCAAACCAAAAATACTTTATCCAGTAGAATTATCATTTAAATTTGAAGTAGGGATTAAACAATTTCCAGATAAGCAAAAGCTGAGAGAATTTACCTCCCACAAAGCATCTCTACAGTTTATTTTGGAGGGACTGCTATAGATGGAAGTGTTCCTAAGGTTTAATAGCTGTCACCAGAGGTAATAAAAAGGGATAGACAAGGAGTACAGAATATGATACTTAATATATAAAGAACATAGGAGGAAAAAATGGAGGGGGAAAAAAAGCACCTTTAGATTGTGTTTCTAATAGCATGCTAAGTGTCTTAGGCAGTAAAGAAGTTACCCTTGAACCTTTGGTAACCAAGAATCTAAAGCCTGCAATGGCAATAAGTACATACCTATTGATAATCACCCTAAATGTAAATGGTCTGAATGCACCCATCAAAATACATAGAGTCACTGAATGGATAAAAAACAAAACCCAACTATATGCTGCCTACAAGAGATTCACTCCAAACCCAAAGACATATACAGACTGAAAGTGAAGGGTTGGAAAAAGATATTTCATGTAAATAATAGGGAGAAAAAAGCAGGAATTGCAGTACTTGTATCAGACAAAATAGATTTTAAAACAAAGAAAGTCACAAGAGACAAAGACAGACGTTACATAATGTTAAAGGGGTCAATCCAACAAGAGGATATAACCTATAAATATATATGCACCCAACACAGGAGTACGTACATATGTGAAACAAATAGTAACAGAATTAAAAGGAGAAATAGAATGCAATGCATTCATTCTAGGAGACTTCAACACTCCACTCACTCCAAAGGACAGATCAACCAGACAGAAAATAAGTAAGGAGACAGAGGCATTGAACAACACATTAGAACAGATTGACCTAACAGACATCTACAGAACTCTCTACGCAAAATCAGCAGGATACACATTCTTCTCAAGTACACATGGAACACTTTCAAAAATAAATCATATACTAGGCCACAAAAAAAGCCTCAGTAAATTTTAAAAGATTGAAATTGTACCAACCAGCTTCTCAGAACACAAGGATATGAAACTAGAAATAAATTATGCAGAAGAATTGACAAATTCCTACAAACACATGGAGGCTTAACAACGTGCTCCTAAATAACCAATGGATCAATGATCAAATGAAAACAGAGATCAAGCAATATATGCAGACAAATGACAACAATAATTCAACAATGCAAAAACTGTGGAATGCAGCAAAGGTAGTGCTAAGAGGGAAGTATATTGCAATACAGGCCTACCTCAGGAAAGAAGAACAATCCCATAAGAACAGACTAAACTCACAATTAATGAAACTAGAAAAAGAAGAACAAATGAGTCCCAAAGTCAGTAGAAGGAGGGACAATAATAAAGATTAGAGCAGAAATAAATGAAATGGAGAAGAATAAAACAATAGAAAGAATCAATGAAAGCAAGAGCTTGTTCTTTGAGGAAATAAATGAAATAGATAAACCCCTAGCCAGACCAATCCAGAAAAAAAGAGAGCCTGCACACATAAACAGAATCAGAAATGACAAAGGAAAAAAAAATCACTACAGACACCACAGAAACACAAAGAATTATTAAAGAATAATATGAAAAATTACATTCTAACAAAGTGGATAACCTAGAAGAAATGGACAACTTTCTAGAAAAATACAACCTTCCAAGACTGACCAAGGAAGAAACAGAAAATCTGAACAGACCAATTACCAGCAACGAAATTGAGCTGGTAGTAAAAAAACTACCTAAGAAAAAACTCCTGGACCAGATGGTTTCACTGCTGAATTTTATCAAACATTTAGTGAAGACCTAATACCCATCCTCCTTAAAATTTTCCAAAAAGTAGAAGAGGGAATACTCCCAAACTCATTCTATGAGGCCAGCATTACTCTAATACTAAAACCAGGCAAAGACACCACAAGAAAAGAATATTACAGACCAATATCCCTGATGAACATAGATGCAAAAATACTCAACAAAACATTAGCAAACTGAATTCAAAAATACATCAAAAAGATCATCCATCATGATCAGGTAGGATTTATTCCAGAGATTCAAGGATGATACAATATTAGAAAATCCATCAACATCATCCACATCATCCACATCAACAAAAAGGAAAAAAACTACATGATCATCTCCATAGATGCCAAAAAAGCAGTCAACAAAATAGAACATCCATTCATGATAAAAACTCTCAACATAATGGGTATAGAGGGCAAGTACCTCAACATAATAAAGGCCACATATAACAAACCCACAGCCAACATCATACTTAACAGTGAGAAGCTGAAAGCCTTTCCTTTAAGATTGGGAACAAGACAAGGATGCCCACTCTCTCCATTTTTATTCAACATAGTTCTGGAGGTCCTCACTATGGCAATCAGACAACAATCAAATAAAAGGCATCCAGATTGGTAAAGAAGAAGTTAAATTGTGACTGCAGATGACATATTAATGTACATAAAAAAGCCTAAAGAATCCACTCCAAAACAGCTAGATCTAATATCTGAATGCAGCAATATTGCAGGATACAAAATTAATACACAGAAATATGTTGCACTCCTATACACTAATGATGATTTAACAGAAAGAGAAATCAGGAAAACAATTCCATTCACAATTGCATCAAAAGGAATAAAATACCTAGGAATAAACCTAACCAAGGAAGTGAAAGACCTATACACTGAAAACTACAAGACACTCATGAGAGAAATTAAAGAAGATACCAATAAATGGACACACACCCCATGCTCATGGACAGGAAGAATTAATATTGTCAAAATGGCCATCCTGCCTAAAGCAATCTACAGATTCAATGCAATCCCTATCAAAATACCAACAGCATTCTTCAATGAACTAGAGAAAATAATTCTAAAATTCATACAGAACCACAAAAGACCCCGAATAGCCAAAGCAATCCTGAGAAGGAAGAATAAAGCTGGGAGAATTATGCTCCCCAACTTCAATCTGTACTACAAAGCAACAGTAATCAAGACAATTTGGTACTGGCACAAGAGCAGACCCATAGACCAGTGGAACAGACCAGAGAGCCCAGACATAAAACCAAGTATATATGGTCAATTAATATTCAATAAAGGTGGCATGGACATACAATGGGGAAATGAAACCCTCTTCAACAGCTGGTGTTGGCAAAAACTGGACAGCTATATGCAAGAGAATGAAACTGGATTATTGTCTAACCCCCTATACAAAAGTAAACTGAAAATGGATCAAAGACCTGAATGTAAGTCATGAAACCATAAAACTCTTAGAAGATAACATAGGCAAAAATCTCCTGAGTATAAATATGAGCAACTTTTTTCTGAATGCATCTCCTCGAGCAAGGGAAGCAAAAGCAAAAAATGAGCACATAGGACTACATCAAACTAAAAAGCTTCTGTATAGCAAAGGACACGACACCATCAACAGAACAAAAAGGCATCCTACAGCAAGGGAGAATATATTTGTAAATGACATATCCAACAAGGGGTTTACACCCAAAATATATAAAGAACTCACATGCCTCAACACCCAAAAAGCAAATAACCCTATTAAAAAATGGGTGAAGGATATGAACAGACAATTCTCCAAAGAAGAAATTTAGATGGCCACCAGGCATGTGAAAAGATGCTCCACATCACTAATTATCAGGGAAATGCCAATAAAAACCACAATGAGTTATCACCTCACACCAGTTAGGGTGGCCATTATTGAAAAGACTAAGAACAACAAATGCTGGTGAGGATGTGGAGAAAGGGGAACCCTCCTACACTGCTGGTGGGAATGTAAGTTAATTCAACCATTTTGGAAAGCACTATGGAGGTTCATCAAAAACTAAAATTAGAAATACCATTTGACCCAGGAATTCACTCCTAGGAATTTACCCAAAGAATATAATTTCTCAGCTTCAAAAAGACATATGCACTCCTATGTTTATCACAGCAGTATTTACAGTAGCTAAGATATGGAAGCAACCTAAGTGTCCATCAGTAGATGAATGGATAAAGAAGATGTACATATACACAGTGGAGTACTACTCATCCATAAGAAAGCAACAAATTCTACAATTTGCAACAACATGGATGGAGCTGGAGGATATTATGCTCAGTGAAATAAGCCAGGCAGAGAAAGACAAGTGCCAAATGATTTCCCTCATTTGTGGAGTATAACAACAAAGCAAAACAGCAACAGACTCACACACTCCAAGGAGGGACTAGCCCAATCCCAAAGGGGACGGGTGGAGGAGGGTGGGTGGGGAGGGAGGGAGATAAGGATTCACGGGTATTATATTGGCACACATGGTTTGGGGGTGATCAGGGGGAAGACAGTGTAGCACAGAGAAGGTAAATAGTGACTGTGGCATCTTCCTACACTGAGGGTCAGTGACTGCAATGTGGTATGGGAGGGACATGATAATGGGTGAATGTAGTAACCACATCATTTTTTCATTTGAAACCTTTATAAGAGTGTATATCAATAATACCTTCATAAAAAATTAATTATATATAAAAAAGAAAGACTCCTTACAGAACAAGACAGCAGTGTTGCCAGGTGCTCTGAAGGAAGAAAAGGCCATCAAGGAAAAATATGAACTCCTGAGGGAAGCACAGGTGGAGGAGGCACAAGAGCACCAGCTGTGAAGCATTGAGGTGAAGTAAGAGAGCTGCTGAAGACTGAGCTGGCATTGCTGTGGGGCACGGTAGGAAAGGTAAACGCTGTAGCAGAGGAAGTACCTGGGGGAGAGGAAGGAAAGGTGCCATCATGCCTGGAAATGGAGGAGCTGGGGAAGGATGAAGGGGTGGTGCAAGAGGCACTGACCCATCATGTATTGAAAGCAGGCCCAGTGGTTGTAAAGAAAATAAAGACCCAGCAGCTGAAAATTCCCCAGGAGCTGGAAAGTTCCCCAAAGAAATAAGGTCTGCTACTCAGAGGAAGAATTTACAGGGCCCCATGAAGGTTACTAGGACCCAGATGTGGGTTGATTTAATATGGGCAGGAGCAGATGAAAGAAAATTAGATGGGAAGTCAAATAGGATCTTACTAGAGCTATGGCAACAGCTGAAACCAGAGCAGCAGTTCCAGCCATTAAGACCAAAGAGGCAGAGGTCAGAGACAGAGCCACAAGTCTGGCCTGGGTGTTTGCAAGACTTCCTGCTGGAGAGCGAGCCAACCTCACTTGAGCCCACACAGGAAGGTGATTGGGGAACACTGTTTGACTGGGGAAGGTCAAGGTATCTGCCCTGAGGGACCAGGGTGACTAGAGACCACATGTTGAAATAGCTATCCTTTGGTCCCCAGTGAACATACAACATGTCCTGGCTCTGGTGAACATAGGGGCTGAATGTTCACTGATTCAAGGTAACCCTGAGGGGTTACCTGGGACCCCCACTATCATAGATGGGTACGGGAGTAAGGCTATCAGAGTGAAACAAGCCCAAATCCCTTTGGGAACATGGCGTCTACCCCCAAAAGAGTATACTGTGTATATATCTCCTATCCCTGAGTGTATTTTGGGGATGGATATCCTGCAGGGTCTATGGTTGCAGACCACTGCAGGTGAGTTCAGACTGAGAGTACGTGTAGTGAAGGCAGTTCTGAGGGGACATGTTAGGAACCCACCCATAGCTTTGCCTGTGCCTCTGCGGGTGACTAATACTAAACAATACAAACTGCCTGGAGGGCATAAAGAGATTGGATAAACTCTCCAGGAGCTGGAAAGATGGGTATTATAAAGCCCACCCATAGTCCTTTCAATTCCCCAGTGTGGCCTGTAAAGAAGCCAGATGGCTCCTGGCATATGACTGTGGATTACACAGAACTGAATAAAGTCATACCCCATATGCATGCTGTTGTCCCCTCTATTGCAGACTTGATGGATACCCTCAGCCATGAACTAGGAACATACCATTATGTGGTAGATCTTGCTAATGCCTTCTGTTCCATTGACATTGAGCAGGAAAGTCAGGAACAGTTTGCCTGGCCATGGACTTTCACTGTCCTTCCACAGGGATACCTCCACAGCTCCACCATGTGTCATGGACTTATAGCCCAGGATTTGGCTACATGGGAGGAACCGCCAAAGGTACAGCTGTACCATTATATTGATGATGTCATGCTCATGTCCAATTCTCTTTCAGATCTAGAAGGTGCAGCACCTAGACTGCTGCAACATTTACAGGAGAAAGGATGGGTTGTGAACAGTACCAAGGTTCAGGGACCTGTTTTGTCTGTCAGATTCTTGGGGATCATCTGTTCGGGTAAGACCAAGGTTATACCAGAAGCAGTTATAGACAAAGTCCAGGCCTTTCCTACCCCTTCAACTATAGCATTGCTACAGGAATTTCTGGGTTTTCTAGGCTACTGGAGAGTGTTTATCCTGCACTTGGCACAAATTCTGTAACCCTTATACTTGTTGGTATGAAAGGGCATCAGGTGGGACTGGGATAAGACATGTGCATCTGCCTTTACTACAGGAAAACAGGCAGTCAAGGCCATGCAGGCCTTGAGTGTGATAGACCCATCAAGGCCCTGTGAGCTGAATGCTCATGTGACTGAAGACGGTTATGGCTGGGCCTCTGGCAGCTGCTTGAATGAACTCGCTAACTTATACAACTCTGGAAAGGGGCAGAGGTACGATACACTTTGAGAGAAAAACGGCTGGCTGCTGTGTATCACACTTTGCTGGCTACAGAGCCCATCACTGGAATGGCCCTGATAAAGGTGATAACCACCTATTCCATCTTGGGGTGGGTACAAGACTGGACCAAAAAGCCAAGGAGTGGTGTGGCACAAATGCCCACACTGGCCAAGTGGGGTGCTTACCTACAGCAGCACAGTGCCCTCTCTAGTAGCCCCTTGAGTGAAGAACTCCAACGCTTATTGGGGCCAGTGACATATACTAGTGAAAAGCAGGAAGAACTTGCTTTTGAACCATTAGTAGCAGAGAGTCCCTATCAGGAGGGAAGAGCCCATATACCCGAAGATGCATGGTACACAGATGGCTCCAGCCATGGGCAGCCCCCAAAATGGAGGGCCATAGCTTTGCAACCTAGGACTGAGATAATATGAATGAAAGATGGTGAGGGGAGGAGCAGCCCATGGGCAGAGTTGTGGGCCATGTGGCTTGTGATCAGCCAGGAGCCCTCCCCTATAGTTGTCTGCACTGACAGCTGGGCTGTCTATCAGGGTTTGACCCTGTGGCTACCAACCTGGTACCATACCAACTGGCTGGTTGGTCACTGACCCCTTTGGGGGCAAGAACTGTGGCAAGACTTATGGGCCTGTGGTCAGACTAAAATAATTACAGTATACTATGTGACAGGTCATTTGCCACTGGCATCCCCAGGAAATGATGAAGCAGATAAATAGGCCCAGATACATTGGTTAGAAGGAAAGCCTGTCTCTGATGTAGCCCAATGGTTACATCAGCATTTGTTGCATGTGGGCTAAAAGACAGGGCTCTAGCCTGTCAGTGGGGCTTGCCTTTGACCTTTGAAGAAGTTAGTAGAGCCTGGCAGAAGTGTGTTATGTGCTCCAAAAGGGGCCCACACCAAGTTCCACAGCAACATGCAACAATAGCTAAGGGGCCTATACCCCTCATCAGGTGACAGATAGACTATATTGGGCCTCTACCTGTGTCAGAAGGATACCGGTATGTGATGACTTGTGTGGACACAGCTACTGGACTTCTGGTTGCTTTTCCTACCTGTTGTGCAGACCAGCAGACAACCAAAAGAGGCCTTGAGCATCTCTTTGCTGCCTATGGCCGACCACAGGTGATTGAGAGTGATCAGGGCACCCATTTTACTGGACATACACTGCAAGAATGAGTGCGACAGCTGGGAATCAAATGGAAGTTTCATGTGCCATACAATCCTACTGCAGCAGGCACGAAAGAGAGGCACAATGGCTTGTTAAAATCCAGACTAAAGTCAGATACCAACAGTCTGTGGGGATGGTCAGTTCACTTATGGACTGTGCTACGGCATTTGAACGAGAGACCCCGAAAGGGAGCCCTGAGTCCCGTAGACATATTAATACATATGGCTGCCTTCCCTATACAGTGCAAGTAGAAACCAAGGAAGAATCACTGAAGCCAAGGTTCAGCCACCAGGATAATATCTTGCTGCCAGCACCAACTGCCCTGAACCCCGGAGACTCCATTGAGTGGAAGTGGCCTTGGACCTTTCAACACATGGACCAACAATGGCTGGCTCTCCTGGCACCTTGGGGACAAGGCCTGGAAACTGGCCTCCTTTGTATTCCTGGAATAATAGCAGAGTGACCCCCAAAGTTCACAGTAGTATATCCTGAATGGCCAGAAGGTAGGAGCATCTTACCAGGGAGTTTTGTTTTATCATTATGGCCAGTGCATGCACCTCCAGTAGCACTATATATAGACCCTTCAGTAACCGCCACGGGGAAAGGAGTAAAAGTATGGTACACTAGACCTGGAAGGGACCCCCTTCCTGCTACAGTCCTATCACAGGACCACTCTCTTGCATGCATCCTACCTGTTGGACAAGATTTGCTTTTGTTGGTGTCATTAAAACATGTGTCTTATCACCCCTAAAGTCTTTGTAGATTGGGAACTTCCTCTGGCTTGAGGATTATTATAATTTTTGTTACCTGTATCAAAATCTTTCTGTTTCTTAATATTTATTATCTCTTAAGTTATTATTATCCTCTGTTGCTGTTGTGGAATCTGGTTACAGTGCTCCAGCTTTTTCACACAGGGACCATTGTGGAAGATTGAAAACATGTGGATTGTGACATGAGAACCCTGAAGGGGTGAAGTGTGGGGAAGTTAGGGTTCCTATGGCCAGGATCCTCACTGAACTTAAACCTCCTGATGATGTAACTGGCCTGTTGCTATGCTGCCGCTTCCACACCTTTAGGCAATAAGCTATTATTGCACTATATAGAGAGCTCGGCCCAGTGCTCTGGGCAGAGGCAGAGACGCTACTGCTCGACCTACCACAGGGAGAACAAGCCGGGTAATAAATCCTTTCACCCCAAAGAACATTTTGCTGTCAATTTCTTTGGTCACATTGAATCCATAGCGAACTTGCCTAAGGCTGAAACCTGTTGGCAAAACAAGGATCCTAAGTGTCCCTGATGAGCAGCTGGGCCTTGTGCTCTGGATTTGGTTTTTTTTTTTTTCTTTAACACATTTATTAATGATTCATTCATATTACTTTGTGTCACTTGATTTGCCATATAGTCACATTTTTTTTTTGAGAGGGCATATCTTATATTTATTGGTCAAATGGTTGTTAACAACAATAAAATTCTGTATAGGGGACTCAATGCACAATCATTAATCAACCCCAAGCCTAATTCTGAACAGTCTCCAATCTTCTGAAGTATAATGAACAAGTTCTTACATGGTGAACAAATTCTTACATAGTGAATAAGTTCTTACATGGTGAACAGTGCAAGGCCAGTCATCACAGAAACTTTCGGTTTTGATCATGCATTATGAACTCTAAACAGTCAGTTCAAATATGAATACTCATTTGGTTTTTATACTTGATTTATATGTGGATACCACATTTCTCTCTTTATTATTATTATTTTTAATAAAATGCTGAAGTGGTAGGTAGATACAAGATAAAGGTAGAAAACTTAGTTTAGTGTTGTAAGAGAGCAAATGTAGATGATCAGGTGTGTGCCTGTAGACTATGTGTTAATCCAAGCTAAACAAGGGCAATAAAACATCCATGGATGCAGAAGATTTCTCTCAAAACAGGGGGGAGAGGTTCTAAGCCTCACCTCTGTTGATCCCCAATTTCTCACCTGATGGCCCCCCTGTGACTGTGCCTGTCTTAGGTTGTTCCTCCCTTGAGGAATCTTACCTGTCTCTGGCTAACCAGTCATCTTCTGGGGCCCTACAGGGAGATGTAAAGTTGGTAAGTGAGAGAGAAGCCATATTGTTTGAAAAGGTTAGCAGATTTATGCCCTGTGGCTTCTATGCCCAGCATTTGTCTTGAGGTATCTTTAGCACTTGGAGGAATTATGATACTCGGTAAATTCGATATGAGGCACAAATTCTATTCAAGGGTTGTAATTAGGAAGGAAGAAGAAAAGCTATAGAAGTAGCAGGCGGAAGAAAACATGGGAAGATTGATTATTTCTTTGACATATCTTCTTGTAGAGTAATTTAAGCATGTATAGGTTTTAAACTACTAATTAAATTGCACACACACATTAACATAATAGGAATACAGTTACATAACCAAAGCAGATCTATAATTACCAGCCATCTCCAGTGAGGCCAAGAAAACCAGATAGGCACCCTAGGCATTTGTGAAAATTTGTCTATGATATGATGGATATTGTCTGACTGTACTTGAACAGTCTGAGAGAAATCAGACAAATTAAAACAGCCCATTCCAGGGAACTGTTCACATCCCATATGTTCTTTTAACAGTAGATAGTCGTAGTTGTAAGATTTTGGAGCGTTACAACTTGCACTTCTCCTAATTCTTGGTTGAGTTCCAACAGTGTAGATCCAGTCAAATTTGTTGTTTTACTGTATGCACAGGCCAGCTTAGATATCTCCTTCCTCATTCCCATGGCAAGTCCAGGAACCGGTGGGATGAGTGCATCTACAGCTGTAGCAGTGCGTGGATCTTTGTTGGGGTTTTTTGATGATCATCTTCTGGCATGAGTCTTCCAGAGAGTGCTGATGTTGGAAGTTCTTCTTCATATCGTATCTTAGTTCATTTTCGGGGTAGCCCAATTAGGCTTTGATCCTCTGTATAAACACAAACATACCCTTTGCTCACACTTTGATCTGCCCTTTATACCATTGTGTAGAACTCATTGGAGGTCACCACACAGGAACTGCTTTTTTTATTTTTTTATTAAGAGAAAGGAATATTATCAGAAAAGTGTACCTCCAAGGCCGATCATCTGACCCCCTTTAAGTGATCAAAATTAAGGATATAGGATATTTAGAGCATGCATTAATCATTTATTTATAGTTATTTTTATCCTATCATGGAGTAATCCCCCTTTTCTTTCTTTTTTTTTTTTTTCTTTAATCTACACTTACATGAAGAATATTATGTGTACTAGGCTCTCCCCTATACCAGGTCCCCCCTATAAACCCCTTTACAGTCACTGTCCATCAGCATAGCTAAATGTTGTAGAATCATTACTTGTCTTCTCTGTGTTGTACAGCCCTCCCCTTTCTCCCACCCCCGCCATGCATGCTGATCTTAATACCCCCTTTCTTCCTCCCCACCCCTTATCCCTCCCTACCCACCCATCCTCCCCAGTCCCTTTCCCTTTGGATTTGGTTATTTTTAAATCACAAAATTTCTCACACGTACTCATTACTGACTCCACTATTTCAGTGCATAAAAACAAACAAGGCCTATTCTCTTCAATGATTCTTTTACCTTTGTATTTCCATCTGGGAAAATTACTTCTGAAGGGCCCCTTAGAGGTGTTTTCTAGTCAGGGGAAGTATAATAAAGAGCTTGAACTGGATAAATATGAGCATGCTGCCCTACTGAAGGTCAACTGAGCAGTCTTCTCTGAGGTGCTCTAGCTCTTACTGCTGGCTTTCATGCAAATTTCTCAACAAATGGGATGGATTTGTGACAATTTTTTTTCAAGCAAAAACAACTTTATCTCCAGTCTAACGGTTATTATGATAAGCAGGAAAATGGCTTTCTCTGTCACACAATGGAAAGAAAACCAGCACTGTGGCTTGTTCCTATTGGAGCTATGGGTTGGCTAATGTCTAGTAAACAAGCTCTTGGGTCTTTTCTAGTTTTCCTCTCAAAACCAAGTGAATCATGAAATATCACTGAGTAATATGAAGATGAAGATACAACTCTTACCATTTTTTTCCAGAAGTAAACATTATGTTCTTTTGTTTTTGTAATTGATTTTTTCCTTCTTTTTTATTGTGAAAAAATACAAATAACATAAAATTTACCTTTGTAACCATTTTTACATATACAGTTCCATGGTATTAAGTACATTCACATTGTTGTGCAACCATCACCACCATCCATCCCTATAACTCTTGCATCTTGGAAAACTGAAATTCTTTGCCTATTAAACAATAAATAACTCCCCACTCCCTTCTCCCCCAATCCCTGGCAATTACCATAACACTTTCTAAGAATTTGACTGCTCTAAGTGCCTCATGTAAGTGGAATCATACATTTTCATCTTTTTGGAACTGGTTTATTCCACTTTCATAATGTCAAGGTTTGTCCATGCTATAGCATATTGCAGAATTTCCTTTCTTTTTAAGCCTAAATACTATTCTATTGCAGATATATATCACATTTTGCTTGTCCATTCATCCATCAGTGGTATGCTATTTAGGTTGCTTGCCACAATTTAGCTATTGTGAATATGCTGCTAAGAATGTGGGTGGACAAATATCTCTTTGAGACCCTGCTTTCCATTCATTTCAGTATATGCCCAGAAGTGTAATTTGCTGGATAAAAAAGATAATTCTTCATTTCATTTTTTTGGAACCACTATACTCATTTCCACAGAAGCTGTACATTTTACATTCCTACCAACATTCCAATTTCTCCACATCCTCACCAACACTTAACTATTTTCTGGTTTTTTTTTTTTAATGGTAGCCATCTTAATGGGTGTGAAGTGGTATCTCATTGTTGTTTTGATTTGCATTTCCCTAATGGTTAGTGATATTGAGCACCTGTTCATATGCTTACTGGCCATTCATATATCTTCTTTGGAGAAGTGTCTATTCAAGTCCTTCGGTCACTTTTTAATACAGTGGTTTATTTTTTTGTTGAGTTTTAGGGGTTCTCTATATGTTCTGGCTATTAATCCCTTATCAGATATATAATTTGCAAATATTTTTTCCCATTCTCTGGGTTGCCTTTTTAACTCTGTGGATAGGATCTTATGCACAAAATTTTTTACTTTTCATGAAGTCCAATTTTTTTCCTTAATATCTGTGTCTTTGCAATCTAAGAAATCATTGCTAAATCTAATGTTGTGAAGCTTTTGTCCTATGTTTTTTTCTAAGAATTTTATTGTTTTAGGTCTTACATTTACTTCCTTGATCCATTCTGAGTTAATTTTTATATATGGTGTTAGGGTAAGGGTCCAATTTCATTCTTTTGCATGTCGATATCCAGTTTTCCCAGTCCCATTTGTTGAAAAGACTGTCTTTTCCTCACTGAATGGTCTTGATACACTTGTCAAAAATCATTTGAATTTATATGTGATGGTTTATTTCTGGGCTCTCTATTCTATCCTATTGGTCTAAAGGTCTGCCTTTATGTTTTGATTACTGTAATTTTATAGTAAGTTTTGATATCGGGAAGTGTAAGCCCTTCTATTTTTTATTTTTATTTTTTATTAAGGTATCATTGATATACATTTTATGAAGGTTTCACAAGAAAAACAATGTGGTTACTACATTCACCCTTATTATCGAGTCCCCCCCATACCCCATTGCAGTCACTGTCCATCAGTGTAGTGAGATGCCACAGAGTTCCTACTTGCCTTCTCTGTGCTACACTGTCTTCCCTGTGACCCTGCACAATGTGTACTTAATCATAATGCTCCTCAATCCCCTTCTTTCTCCCTCCCCACCTGCCCTCCCCCGCCCCTCCCCTTTGGTAACTGCTAGTGCCTTCTTGGAGTCTGTGAGTCTGCTGGTATTTTGTTCCTTCAGTTTTGCTTCGTTGTTAGAGTCTACAAATGAGGGAAATCATTTGGTATTTGTCTTTTTCTGCCTGACTTATTTCACTGAGCATACCCTCTAGCTCCATCCATGTTGTTGCAAATGATAGGATTTGTTTCTTTCCTATGGCTGAATAGTATTCCATTGTGTATATGTACCACCTCTCATCTACTGATGGACATGTAGGTTGCTTCCATATCTTGGCTATTGTAAATAGTGCTGTGATAAACATAGGGGTGCATGTCTTTTTTAATCTGGGGTCTTGTTTTCTTTGGGTAAATTCTTAGGAGTGGAATTCTGGGTCAAATGGTATTTCTATTTTTCATTTTTTGAGGAACCACAATATTGCTTTCCACAATAGTTGAACTAGTTTACATTCCCACCAGCAGTGTAGGAGGGTTCCCCTTTCTCCACATCCTTGCCAGCATTTGTTGTTCCTAGTCTTTTCGATGTTGGCCATCTTAACTCATGTGAGATGATATCTCATTGTGCATTTCCCTGATAATTAGCGATGTGGAGCATCTTTTCATGTGCCTGTTGACCACCTGAATTTCTTCTTTGAAGTGTCTGTTCATATCCTCCATCTATTTTTTAATTGGGTTGTTTGCTTTTTGGGTGTTGAGGCATATGAGTTCTTTATATATTTTGGATGTTAACCCTTTGTCGGATATGTCATTTATAAAAATATTCTCCCTTGCTGTAGGAAGCCTTTATGTTCTGTTGATGGTGTCCTTTGCTATACAGAAGCTTTTTAGTTTGATGTAGTCCCATTTGTTCATTTTTGCTTTGTTTCCCTTGCCAAGGAGATTCATTCAGGAAAAAGTTACTCATGTTTATATCCAAGAGATTTTTGCCTATGTTTTCTTCTAAGAGTTTTATGGTTTCATGACTAACATTCAGGTTTTTGATCCATTTTCAGTTTACTTTTGTGTATAGGGATAAACAATAATCCAGTTTCATTCTCTTGCATGGAGCTGTCCAGTTTTGCCAACAACAGCTGTTGAACAGACTGTCATTTCCCCATTGTATGTCTATGGCTCCTTTATCGTATATTACTTGACCATATATGCTTGGGTTTGTATCTGGGCTCTCTTAGTCTGTTCCATTGGTCTATGGGTCTGCTCTTGTGCCAGTACCAAATTGTCTTAATTACTATGGCTTTGTAATAGAGCTTGAAGTCAGGGAGCATAATTCTCCCAGCTTTATTCTTCCTTCTCAGGATTGCTTTGGGTATTTGGGGTCTTTTGTGGTTCCATATGAATTTTAGAACTGTTTTCTCTAGTTCGTTGAAGAATGTTGTTGGTATTTTGATAGGGATTGCATTGAATCTGTAGATTGCTTTAGGCAGGATGGCCATTTTGACAATATTAATTCTTCCTATCCATGAGCACGGGATGTGTTTCCATTTATTGGTATCTTCTTTAATTTCTGTCATGAGTGTCTTGTAGTTTTCAGAGTATAGGTCTTTCACTTCCTTGGTTAGGTTTATTCCTAGGTATTTTATTCTTTTTGATGCAATTGTGAATGAAATTGTTTTCCTGATTTGTCTTTCTGTTAGTTCATCATTAGTGTATAGGAGTGCAACATATTTCTGTGTATTAATTTTGTATCCTGCAACTTTGCTGAATTCAGATATTATTAGTTCTGGAGTGGATTCTTTAGAGTCTTTTATGTACAATATCATGTCGTCTGCAAACAGGAACAGTTTAAGTTCTTTCTTGCCAATCTGGATGCCTTTTATTTCTTTGTGTTGTCTGATTGCCATGGCTAGGACGTGTAGAACGATGTTGAATAAAAGTGGGGAGAGTGGGCATCCTTGTCTTGTTCCAAATCTTAAAGGAAAAGCTTTTGGCTTCTCGCTGTTATGTATGATGTTGGCTGTGGGTTTGTCATATATGGCCTTTATTGTGTTGAGGTACTTGCCCTCTATACCCATTTTGTTGAGAGTTTTTATCATGAATGGATGTTGCATTTTGTCAAATTCTTCTTCAGCATCTATGGAGATGATCATGTGGTTTTTGTCCTTTTTTTTGATGTGGTGGATGATGTTGATGGATTTTCGAATGTTGTACCATCCTTTTATCCCTGGAATAAATCCTACTTGATCATGATGGATGATCCTTTTGATGTATTTTTGAATTCGGTTTGTTAATATTTTCTAGAGTATTTCTGCATCTATGTTCATCAGGGATATTGGTCTGTAATTTTATTTTTTGGTGGGGTCTTTGCCTGATTTTAGTATTAGAGTAATGCTGGCCTCATAGAATGAGTTTGGGAGTATTCTCTCTTCTACTTTTTGGAAAACGTTAAGGAGGGTGGGTATTAGGTCTTCACTAAATGTTTGATAAAATTCAGCCATGAAACCATCTGCTCCAGGCATTTTGTTCTTAGGTAGTTTTTTGTTTTGTTTTGTTTTTTAGGTCATCTTTGAGTTTTTTAATCAGTATTTTGTAATTTAAAACATACAGATCTCTACATGTATTGTTATGTTTGTGCTTAAGTATTTCATCTTATTTGGGACAATTGTAAATGGTATTGCAATTTATCCATATTCTGTGATCCAAAGTTACTTATTAGTTCAAATTATTTTTTCAGTAGATACTTTGTAAGTTTCTACATAGACAATTGTGTAGTCTTCAAATAGAAACAATTTTATTTCTTCCATTCCAATTTGTATGCCTTCTATTTCCCCTCCTTGCCTTACTGTGCTGCCTAGATCTTCCAGGGCCATGGTAAGAGTGGTGAGAGTAGAAATCCATGCCCTGTTCTTAACCCCTTCGTGAGGCACTGGGTTCTCGCAGGTGTAGATGTAGCCTGGCTGTTGTCCTGTATCTTATGGTCTCTCTTTTAGGAATAGTTGTATTTGTTGTATATTCAAAAATATGTATGGTTTTGGGAGGAGATTTCCACTGCCCTACTCACTCCACCATCTTGGCTTCTCCTCCCTCTTAGGTAGTTTTTTGATTACCAGTTCAGTTTCATTGCTGGTAATTGGTCTATTCAGATTTTCTTCTTCTTCCTGGGTCAGACTTGAAATGTTGCATTTTTCTAGAAAGCTGTCCATTTCTCCTAGGTTATCCAGTTTGTTAACATGTAATTTTTCATGATATTCCCTAATAATTCTTTGTATTTCTGTGGTGTCTGTAGCAATATTTCCTTTCTCATTTCTGATTTTGTTTATGTGTGTAGACTCTCTTTTTCTCTTGATAAGTCTGGCTAGGGGTTTATCTATTTTGTATATTTTCTCAAAGAACCAGCCTCTGCGTTCATTGACTCTTTCTATTGTTTTATTCTTTTTGATTTTATTTATTTCTGCTCTAATCTTTGTTATATCCCTCCTTCTATTGACTTTGGGTCTCATTTGTTCTTCTTTTACTAGTTTCATTAGTTGTGAGTTTAAACTGTTCGTGTGGGATTTTTCTTCTTTCCTGAGGTAGGCCTGTATTGCATTATACTTCCCTCTTAGCACGGTCTTTGCTATGTCCCGTAGATTTTGTGGTGTTGAATTTATTGTCATTTGTCTCCATGTATTGCTTGATCTCTGTTTTTATTTGTTCATTGATCCATTGATTATTTAGGAGCATGTGTTAAGCCTCCATGTGTTTGTGGGCTTTTTCAATTTCTTGGTGTAATTTATTTTTCATTTCATACCTTTGTTTTCTGAGAAGCTGGTTGGTACAATTTCAATCTTTTTTACTTTACTGAGGCTCTTTTTGTGGCCTAGTATATGATCTATTCTTGAAAATGTTCCATGTGAACTTGAGAAGAAGATGCATCCTGTTGCTTTTGGATGGAGTGTTCTGCAGATGTCCATTAGGTTCACCATTCTAACGTGTTGTTTAGTGCCTCTGTCTCCTTACTTATTTTTTGTCTGGTTGATCTGTCCTTTGGAGTGAGCGGTGTGTTGAGGTCTCCTCAAATGAATGCACTGCATTCTATTTCCCCCTTTAATTCTGTTAGAATTTGTTTCACATATGTAGCTGCTCCTGTGTTGGATGCATAGATATTTATAATGGTTATATCCTCTTGTTGGATTGACCTCTTTATCATTATGTAATGTCCTTCTTTGTCTCATTAGTTTCTTTTTTTTTCAAGTCTATTTTGTCTGATACAAGTATGCAACTCTTGCTTTTTTCTCCCTATTAGTTGCATGAAATATCTTTTTCCATCCCTTTACTTTTGGTCTGTATATGTCTTTGGGTTTGAAGTGAGTCTCTCCTCGGAGCATATAGATGGATCTTGTTTCTTTATCCATTCAGTGACTATGTCTTTTGATTGGTGCATTCAGACCATTTACATTTAGGGTGATTATCAATAGGTATGTACTTATTGGCATTGCAGGCTTCAGATGGTGGCTACCAAAGGTTCAAGGATAATTCCCTTACTATCTAACAGTCTAATTTAACTCATCTAATATGTTATTACAAACACAATATAAAGGTTCTTTTTTATTTTCCTCCCGTTCTTCCTCCTCCAATTTTATATATTAGGTATCATATTCTGTACTCTTTGTCTATCCTTGACTAACTTTGGGGGTAGTTGATTTGATTTCACATCTACTCAGTAATTAATTGTTCTCCTTTCTTTACTGTTGTTTTATTACTTTGGTGACATCTATTTAGCCTTAGGAAAACTTCCGTCTATAGCAGTCCCTCCAAAGTACACTGTAGAGGTGGTTTGTGGGAAGTAAATTCTCTCAGGTTTCGCTCATCTGGAAATTATTTAATCCCTCCTTCAAATTTAAATGATAATCTTGCTGGGTAGAGTATTCTTGGTTTGAGGCCCTTCTGTTTCATTGCATTAAATATATCATGCCACTCCTTTATGGCCTGTTATGTTTCTCCTGAGAAGTCTGATGATAGCCTGATGAGTTTTCCTTTGTGTGTGATGTTTTTTCTCTTTCTAGCTGCTTTTAAAAGTCTGTCCTTATCCTTGATCTTTGCCATTTTAATTATTATATGTCTTAGTGTTGTCTTCCTTGGGTCCCTTGTGTTGAGAGATCTGTGTACCTCCATGGCATGAGAGACTATCTTCTTTCCCAGACTGGGGAGGTTTTCAGCAATCACCTCCTCAAAAACACTTTCTAGATCCCTTTTTCTCTCTCTTCTTCTGGTATCCCTATTAATGCAAATATTGTTCTATTTGGATTGGTCACGCAGTTCTCTCAATATTCTTTCATTCCTAGAGATCCTTTTTTCTCTATGTGCCTCAGCTTCTTTGTATTCCTCTTCTCTAATATCTATTCCATTTACCATCTCTTCTACTACATCTCATCTGCTTTTAAATTCCTCCACTGTATGTTTCATTTCAGATATGGAACTTCTTAATGATTGAATCTCCATCCTAAATTCATCCCTGAGTCCTTGAATATTTTCCTGTACCTCCATGAGTATGTTTATGGTTTTTATTTTGAACTCTCTTTCAGGAAGATTGATGAGTTCGGTTTCACTTGGCCCTTTTCTGGTGTTTGTGGGATTTGGGTTTGAACCAGGTTCCTTTGACATTTCATATTTGTATGTGGTGCCCTCTAGTGCCCAGCAGCTCTTCTCTGTGGAGCTGCTCAGTCCATGGATTGATGCTGGGGGTCGCAGGGGAGTGGTGCTCTTGCCTGGGGAGAGGAAAGAGTTGTTTCCTGCTTCCCAGCTGTTGTGCCTTTGTACACTGTCAGATCCAGTGGGCCAAGCACACAGGTGTAAGCCTCTGTGCTTTGCATTTGTAGCTGCCATAGGTGGGGCCTCCCTCTGGCTGACCTGACACGAGGGGAGGAGCTGCCTGTTTGTGAGCCATTGCTGGCAGGCCAGGAAGAAGGTGCAGCAGTATTCATATCATGGTAGGGGGCCTCAGAGCTGAGGTGTCAGCCAGGGGGATGGAGTGCCTGAAGTTCCTGAATGTTCCCAACCTGCTGGGCAGAGTGTGCCCAGACAATTTTGTCCACCTATTCTTTCTCCTGAGCAGAAAACTCTGTGCAATCCTTGCCCATTTAGCAGACCTCTCACTGTTAGGAAGTCTCTCAGACTGCCCACCTTTCTTTTGTCCCTGAGAAGCCAGGTGTGGATCCCTGTTTTCCACAAGCAGCTGGATTTTAGTCTCTCCAGGTATTCCTCCTGTCTTAGCTTTCTAACCCCACTAATCTCCAGAGCACCATGCAATGTAGGTTCATGCTCCCAAAGCAGATCTCCAGGGATGGGTGTTCAGCAGTCCTAGGCTTCCACCCCCTCCCTGCTCCATTTCTTTTCCTCCTGCCAGTGAGCTGTGGTGGGGGAAGGGTTGGGTCCCACCAGATCAAGGCTTTGGTATGTTACCCTGTTTTGTGAGGTCTGCTCTTTTCTCCAGGTATATGCACTCTGGCTCAGCCTTCTTTCTTGTTGTTATTTTAGGATTAGTTGTATTAACTGTATTTTTGTATTATATGTGGTTGGGGAGGAGTTCTCTGTCTCAGCTCTCATGCCACCATCTTTAATCTGATATGTGACCCCTTCAGTTTTATTCTTTTTCAAAATTGTTTGGCTATTCAGGGTCCCTTAAGACTCCATATGAATTTTGGGGTTAGTTTTTCTATTTTTGAAAAAAATATTATTATTTTTATACCAGTTACATTGAACCTTTAGATTGCTCTGGGTAGTACTGACATTTGAGCAATAGTAAGTCTTCCATTCCATGAACATGGGGTGTGTTTCCATTTATTTAGGTCTTCTTTAAGTTCTTTCAGATGTGTCCTGTAATTTTCATTGTACAAGTATTTTTACCTCCCCAGTTAAATTAATGCCAAAGTGTTTTAGGTTTGATGCTATTGTAAATGGAGCTGTTTTTGTAATTTCCTTTTCAGATTGTTCATTGTTCATGTATAGAAATGCAACTGATTTTTTGTGTTGACTTAGTATCCTCCTACTTTGCTGAATTCATTTACTAGTTTTAACAGTTTTTTATGTGGAATCTTTAGGGTTTTCTACATATAATATCATTTGTAAACAGAGACAATCTTCTTCTTTCCAATTTGGACATCTTGTATTTCGTTTTCTTGTCTAATTGCTCTGACTACAACTTCCAGTAAACTATGTTACATAGAAGTGGTAAAAATTGGCATCCTTGCTGCAAGGTTGCATTCTTTTCCTTCATATCTATCTATCTATATATAGATATAACAAAAACAATATTATAGACAGCAGTAATCTGTCTATATATATATAAAGCAATATTATAGACAGCAGTAATAGTAATATAACTCCATTCAGGTTCCTGGACAAAATTCCAATGTGTGTAAGTATGTGGGAGGGGATCTTGCCACACATAACACCAAGCAAATCTTGAACATCAGTTGGGTGTTGGAGAACTCAACTCAATTCTGATGCTATCTGCCCAGAGACAGCACCAGATTCCCCACATTAATGGTTCTGTCCTATAAGACTGCCCTCCACCCCAACTGTAGATGCCAGTTGCAAGCCGCAGGCAGTTTGTACTTCTGACCTACTAGCTACAGATTGTAGGTTCCAACAACCTCCCTTTGGGTTCAGTTAATTTGCTTGAGCAGCTCACAGAACTCAGGAAAACACTTAAACTCACCAGTTTAATAAAGGCTACTGTAAAGAGTACAAGTTAACAGTGAGATGAAGAGAGATATAGGTCAAGTTCCCAAATAAAGGAGCTTCTATCCTTGTAGAGCTTGGGGCTTGGCTCAGTGGCACCTGAAGGTGTTCTGGTTCCACAAGCATAAAAGATCTCCCTAACTGAGAAGCAGGATCCAACAGAGCAGAGAGTGATAAGCTCTTCTCAGGGTTTTTTGTGAGGGCTTCATTGCATAGTCATGATTGACTAAATTATTGGCCATTGGCTGATTCAACCTCCAATTCCTGCCCTTGTGTGGGGGTCCAAAAGTATCTCATTAACATGACAAAACAACACCTGTTTCACCTTTAAGACTGCAGTGTTTTCAGTTTTCAGATGAAGACCAAATATAACTGGGATCACTCAGATGACCAAATATATATTTCTTATGACTCATTATATTGCACTTGTTTCTGACCTTAAAGGAAAAGCTTTCAGTCTTTCACTATTGAATATGATGTTTTCTGTGAGTTTTTCACATATGGCTTTTTATGTGGAGATAATTTCTTTCTGTTTCTATTTCTTTTTTATTGGGTGTTTTTATCATGAAAAGATGGTGAATTTTGTCAAATACTTTCTCTGCAACAATTGAGATGACCATGCAGTCTTTTCCCTTCATTTTGTTAATATGGCATATGATATTGATTGATTTTTGTGTGTTGAACCATTATGCATTTCAGGAATAAACCCTACTCGATCATGGTGCATAATTCTTTCAATATGCTGCAGGATTTTGTTTCCTAGTATTTTCTTGAGAGTTTTTCCATTGATTTTGAAAAGGGATATTGGTCTTTAGTATTCTTGTTATGCTTTTGTCTAGCTTTTATATCAAGGTTATGCTGGCTTCATAGAATGAGTTAAAAAGTGTTGCCTCCTCTTTAATTTTTTGGAAAAGTTTGAGAAGGATTGGTATTTTTCCTTAAATGTTTGGCAGAATTCACCAGTGAAGCCATCAAGTTCAAGGCTTTTATTGTTGTTGGAATATTTTTTATTTCTGATTCAATCTCCTTACTAGATATTAGTCTATTCAGATTTTACATTTCTTTGTGATTTAGTCTTGGTAGATTTTGTATTTCTAGGAATCTGTCCATTTCATGTAGCTTACTCAAGTTTCTGGTGTACAATTTTTATAGTACTCTGTCATAATCCTTTTTATTTCTGTAGAATCTATGGTAATGTCTCCACTTTCATTTCTGATGTTAGTAATTTGAATCTTCTCTCTTTTTTCTTAGTCTATGTAACCAAAGTTTTGTTAATTTTATTGATCTCTTAAAAGAACCAATATTTAGTTTTATTGATTTTTCTCTGTTGTTTTTCTGTTTATTTCATTGATTTCTGCTCTAATCTTAATTATTTATTTCCTTCTGCTAGCTTTGTGTTTAATTTGTTCTTGTTTTTTCTAGTTCAAGTTAAAATATTAGATTGTCAATTTGAGATCTTTCTTGTTTTTAATGTGTTTATAAATATAAATTTCCCCCTTAGCATTGCTTTCACTGAATCATATATATTTTAGTATTTTGTGTTTTTGTTTTCATTCATCTTTCAGTATTTTTTTTTGTTCTTCTCAGTATATTTTAATTTAACCTTGTGGTTTCATCTTTGATCTATTGGGTGTTTAAAAGTATATTATTTAGTTTTTACAGTTTGTGAATTTTCCAGTTTTACTTTGTTATTGATTTCTAACTTCATTCCATTGTGGATGAGGAATATATTTGTATATTTATGTTTTAAAATCTATTGGGCCTTAATCTGTGGCCTAACATATTATCTATCCTGAAAACTGTTTCACATGCACTTGAGAAGAATATGTATGCTATTATTGGATAGAGTGTTCTGTATGTCTGTTACATCTAGTTGATTTATTGTGCTGTTTATGTCCTCTTTATCTTTACTTCTGGCTGATTGGCTATCCATTTTTGTGAGTGGGGTATTGAAGTCTGACTATTATTGTGGAACTGTCTATTTATCCCTTCAATTTTGTCAGTTTTTGTTTCATATATTTTGGTGGTCTTCATATTAGGTATATAAATGTTTACAATTATTAGAGCTTCTTACTGTATTGAACATCATATCAGTATGTAATGTCCTTTTTGTCTCTTTTTAACTTTTTTAATTTAAAATGGATTTTGGCTGATTTTAGTAAGGTCAGCCTTGTTCTCTTTTGGTTTCTGTTTACATGGAATATCTTTTTCCTTCCCTTCACTTTCAACCTGTTTGTGCCTTTGGATCTCAAGTGAGTCTCACAGACAGTATGTAGTTTGGTTATATGTTTTACCCATTCTGCCAATCTCTGTCTTTTGATTGTGAAGTTTAATCCATTTATATTTAAAGTAATTACTTATAAAGAGGGACATATTTCTGTCATTGTGCTCTTTGTTTTCTATATGCCCTATAGCTTTTTTTGTCTCTTTTCCTGCATAACTGTTTTCTTTTTGTGTTTAGTTGACTTTTTGTGGTGAAATGTTTAAATTCTTTCCTCATTTCCTTTTGTGTATATTTTATAGCTATTTTCCTTGTGGTTATCATGGGACTACATTTAATATCCTAAAGTTATAACACTCTAATTTGAATTTATACCTTCAATAACATACAAAAACTGGGCTCCTTTTCAGCTCTGTCATCACCTCTTTCGGTTGTCACAAAATATCATTTTTATACAATGTGTTCCCCAAAACATAAACCAACAATTGTTTTAAATGCATTAGTTTCCTAAATAATGTGGAAAAAAATGTGGTGTTACAAACCTAAGTTACAGAAATACAAGTTTCTGTACTAATAGTTTTTTTCTTTAAATATATTAGACTCTTAAATTGTATAGAAAACAGAAGTACAGTCACAAGCCATTATTACAACAATGCTGTCTTTTATAATTGCCCATGTATTTATTTTTTTGAGATCTGTATTTTTCCATATGACTTTGAGTTACTGTCTACTGTCCTTTCATTTTATCTTTCAGGACTCCCTTGAACATTTCTTGTAGGGCAAGTTTAGTGGTCACAAACTCTTCAATTTTTGTTTATCTGGGAATCTCTTAATTTCTCCCTCATTTTTGAAGGACAGTTTGTCAGCTATAAGATGTTTGATTGACTTTTTTTTTCTTTTAGCACTTTGAGTATATCAGTCAACTGTCTTCTGGCCTCCAAAGTTTCTGATGAGAAATCTGTTGATAATCTTTAGGATGGCTTGTATGTGATGATTTGTCTCTCTCTTGCTGTTTTCAAGATTATCTCTTTGTGTATGTCCCTTCCCCAGGCACAGTCTGCCATCCAAGGATTTGTCCATGCAGGCGTATAAAGACTGTTGGCCTCCAAAGTGGGACAACTCTGAAGTATCATCTCAGCTCTAGAGTGACCTGGAAGATCCACTGAGATCTCTATTGCAACTTCTGTTGCAACAGCTCAACTTCTCCCTCCACCCAATCCTGCTTCTCTCCTCCTTACAAGTGTCATTACCAAGGACAGGTCCCAACACATCTCCTAAAAGCAAATCTCTACCTCAGAGCCTGCTTTCTGGGGAACCAGACCCAAGACACTATGTGACCTTGAGCAAATATTTTACCTCTCTATATCTTGGTTTCTTGATATGCAAAATGGAATAAATACCTGTGTCCATCCCACAGGGTTGTGAGGATTAAATGAGTTTAAGTCCTTGTCATGATGCCTGCCACACAGCAAGCACATATAAATATTTGCTGTTATTATTACTATGTATTAAAAGAATATTCCAAGCTTTCCCAACCCCCTTATAAAACTAGCTACTTCAGAGAATCAGGTAAATCCCTCCTGGGCCCACATGGGCCTTGAATGTTAGGGTAAAGAGGATTTAAAATTAAATGAGGTAGGCAGCCATGGCAGATTGAGAACAAGTGAGTGATGTGAGTTGATATGTGGTTCTAAAAGCTCATTCTGGCTGCAGGAAGAATCAGTTGTAGGGCAGCAGGAGGAGAAGTGGGGAAGACTGGAGTGGTAATGGTCAGGAAGAAGGAGCACTATTATATGTTTTGGTGGGAGAGTCACTGGTGGACTAGATGTAAAGGGTGAAGAAAAGAGGAATTGTGTCCCAGGATTTGGCTTGAGAAAATTGGTGGTCAGTAATACTAATTATTCATTAGATAAGCAAAAGCAAGTAAAGAGCAGTTTTGGGGAAAGAGAGGGAGAATCCAGGGTTCAGTTTGTAACGTGTTAAGTTTGAAATGCTTATCAGCCATCCAAGTGAGATGTCAAATTGATGCCAGGGTTCTTATCCGTGGAGTCAAAGAATGAATTTCATGAACAGACAAGGCAGGAGATTTACTGAGAGGTTTTATTCAGATACAGAGAGAGAGAGCTTTATTCAGGATAAGAGAAAGAATGGAACTCCCCGCAGGTGCAGGGAGGGGCAAGGTTGCTGTTTGGGATCTCAGTGTCCAGGGTTTCATGCTTGCTGCAGCAGGAGTTTTCTATAGATTCAGCCAGAATGCTAGTTATATTTTAACCTATGTCTGTGAAGGTTTCCCGGATACTCTATTGTAAGCTAATGAGCCTACACGTGACTAGAAGCAATGAGCTGTTCTATACCACTGGGTCCTGATGGGGAATAAATTGTTACATTGTTTCAATTTCAAGCACCGTGTTTTGTAAGATTTTGCCCTTTTCGAGGACCTACACTGTACTCTAACTGGGCAGGAGTTATGCCCTGCTGCCTCCCTGTCTCAATGCCCCCTCTGGAGACCCTAACTGCTGTTAGGGCATTGGGCGATGATCATTCTGACTGCTTCAGGCCGAGAGGTGGCGAAGTGAGGAGTACAGTCAGGTCTCCATCGCTGGTTGATCTAGGGGGCCTTGGAAAATGGACATTTCCATTTTGTGCTCCATTTCCATCACCATTTGTCTTATGGCTTCTAGGAGCAATAGAACAATCGTGTTATTAGGTTAAGTAAACAGGGGCCAAATATTACTATAAGAATAATGATGAGCCTGATAAGTAGACTAGATCTCCACCAAAAGGATTTAGAAAACCAGTTTCATATTGCAATAGTCCATGGGACTTCTGGACCTGCACTTTTTCTTTGTTTTCTCTAGTAAGGGTTTGGCTTAAGGTAAGCATGATGTCCTTCCAGGCCAGCTTAAATGTCAAGGTAAGTCCTTGGAAGATTTCAATATACTTGTCTGGGTCATCTGAAAATCTACCCAAGTCTTGTTTAATTTGCCTCAAGTCTTGGAAGGAGAAGGGGACATGGACCCAAGCCTGTCCCCACTTTCCGTTGGCTACTTCTTGTAAGGGCAATAAGGATGGGTATAACTGTCTTTTCTTTACCTCCCTGGGAAGCTTGGCGGGGGTGTTTGTTTTTCTATGGCCTGACTTTTGGGATTCTCAGCAAGTGGACCTGGATTTGAATAAAGTGGACATGGCAGGGCCAATAAGGAAGGTTCAGTGTTTGGAGTACAGTCAGGAATTAATTTACACTTTTGGCATATTCTTTTGTTTTCCCTAAGGGCAAAGAGGCCTGTACATATGGGACTTCTGATCATTTCCCTTCCCTGCAGCAAAATAAATCTAGCTGCATGACCTTATTACATTGTATACTTCCCTTAGGGGGCCAAGCCTCTCCATCAGAGAGTTTGTATTAAGGCCAGACTTGGGTGCTGAAGAAGATAAGGTGCTTCTTTTGCAGGGTATGGGGATTAAATTGCTCCCAGTTCTTCAGAATGCATGCCAGAAGCATGTCTTGCTTTAAACTCGAAGAGGAAGCTCCCATCTGGAAGAGAAAGGAAGACAGGCATCCGACACCTGATCAGCCTTTCTCTCTGTGAGGGCTTCCCCTTGCACTTGGAGCCTGGGTGACAGCGGTCAATCACCCCCTCTGCTGGCCTACTGGATTTAACCACTCCTTACCAGCGTGGCCTATACCTTGATTTACCTCTTGCCTTCCCACCAAGCAAGGATTGCTTCAGAGCTCTGAATTTAGCGGGACCGTACCAGTGTGTTCTTACTTTACGCCTTTTAGGAGTTCTAATCCAGACCCTAGTTTTTTCTTCACAGACCTTAGCATAGTACACTCAGGCACGGAGTGTGTGATAGATCTCCTCAGTGCACCACTCAAATAGCCTCCTCATGCATAACTCAACAAGGGAAGAAGGGAATTTGTCTTTTCTCACCCTGAAATTTGTTGGGGCTAATTCCCTTTGAATTTCAGAGGACTCTGTCAACCATAGGGTAAGGTCATCATCCCTTGGGAGGCCTCTGCCTGTCCGATCCAAGAGAATTAAGTGCAGGGACTGTGTGACCTCTTGCTGCCATGGGAGTGGTTGGTAAGAGTCACAAGCCTGTTCTGCTTCTATGGGGCTACAGAAAAGGAAATGCAGCAGCCTCAGGAGCATTGCCTCCAAGGAAGAGAGGTTAGCAGGATAGAACCATGGCCAGAGTTCAAACGGGCCATTAGGATTCCAAGGACAATGCTTATAAGGGTCCAGACCTATAATTCTGAGAAGGGCTTCCTGCCATGAGACTGGAAGTACTGTCCTTGAGAGGTCCTGCAGGAACATGGGGCTTGTGGGAGAAGGACCTCGAAATCTGGGGATTGTGACTAGGGGCTGCCTCCTCTTTCTACGTGCTTCTGCCAAAAATGTGGAGGCAGAGTCAGTGGTATATTTCCCTGATAGAGGGCACAAAAACTTTCCTCACATATATTTCAACTAGAGGCTGTGGGCCGTTTACATGTTGGGTTCAGGCTTCAGCTTGGTCACAGGCCAGCTCAATGAGACCAGAAAAGTCCTCTAGAGTGTGGAAGGGGCAAGGCGTCTTGAGTCCTATACCTGTTCTATCTAGGAGGATTAAATGTGTAGCCTGTGTAAGGTCCTGAAGCCAGATAAAGGGCCTGAATATGGGGTCTACCTCACAAACCTCATTCACACCACACAGGAGAAAGTGGCACAGTCCCAAAAGGATTGCCTGGAATGAAGAGCAGGGGAACTTTTTCCAACTCCATAGATAGAATTTAGACAGAGGCTGCCATGGGCAGTTATGGAGGGGGATGTCTATACTCTTAAACACCAGTTTCTGCCACTGCCTGGGAATTATCTTACTAGTCACCCACTGTAAGAAATATGATCTATGAGACAAGAGATCAGGGGTTATCTGCGACTCTTGCATAGGCGTCAGTTCAATCGGCCAGATCCGAGATCCAACGACCACTGTCTACTAGACTGGTCTGCCCTCGGAGTCCACAGATTAGGAGAGAAAAGTAGGAAGTCAGCTCAGCCGCTTCTCGACATTCCCATCCGGAGGTGGGGTATCAAGGAGTGGCAGACACAGGGAAACCTTTCACCCAAGACTTAAGACTGGTAGCCGATGCTAATCATCTTTTAAGTGCCCAGACACATTTTGTGACATAAAAAATGTGCAGTATTAAGTCAGGAATAAGAGCGAAGTGTAGATCTCCTACCTTGTGCATCGGGTTCCATGAAATTGACAGGAAGTAAGGAGCAGCCCTGCCTCATTCAGAGGCCAGGGCGGCCTGAAGAAGCAGGCTGAAAAGAGAGAAGGAGACAGAGAGAGAGACACTCCTCATGAATACCCAACTGGGCTGTCAGGGTCTGATTCCAGACACGCAGACCTTTGAGAAGCCGCTGAAGTGTAGCCTTAGCCTAGACTCTTGTAGTTGCCCATGGCTTTCCTCAGTTCCTCGCATCCAAGGAGATGCCTCTGAAGGGGAATCCTGGCCTCCACTCAGTTGACTGCCCCGGCTCGCAAGGGAGACGGGGGATCCACTGAGGGAGACGCAGGGGAACCTGTCGTTCGAGACTTTGAGAATGGCAGCCTGACCTTGAGAATGGCAGCCGGGCTAGTAGCACTTAAGTGGTTGATGAGCTCCCGATGTTGCATGCCATAGACGTCATTCTTGTATAAGGAGAGTGAAAGATAAAGGAAAGCTTGGATGCCGATACTTACCTCCAAAGATGTCCCGGACGAGCCCCCAAAGATGATACCGGGGTTCTTGTCGGTGGAGTCAAAGAATGAACTTCATGAACAGACAAGGCAGGAGATTTACTGAGAGGTTTTACTCAGATACAGAGAGAGAGAGAGCTTTATTCAGGATAAGAGAAAGAATGGAACTCCCCGCAGGTGCAGGGAGGGGCAAGGCTGCTGTGTGGGGTCTCGGTGTCTAGGGTTTCATGCTTGCTGCAGCAGGAGTTTTCTATAGATTCAGCCAGAATGCTAGTTATATTTTAACCTATGTCTGTGAAGGTTTTCCAGATACTCTGTTGTAAGCTAATGAGCCTACACGTGACTATGAGCAATGAGCTGTTCTATACCACTGGGTCGTGATGGGGAATAAATTGTTATATTGTTTCAACTTCAAGCACCCTGTTTTGTAAGACTGTCCTTTTCCAGGACCTACACTGTACTCTAACTGGGCAGGAGTTATGCCCTGCTGCCTCCCCGTCTCAAAATCTGCTCTTGGACGTATGTTTGGGTCCTCTTTTGACTAAGCCACACTGTATGTAAGAAGGTTAGGAGGTTATAAATTAATATGCCCGGGACAGGGTTAATTCCTTAGGAAGTCAGGATTAACATTAACTAAAACATTCTTAATCCTTTCCTCCTCTCATAGCCATTAAGGGAGAGAACTCCATGTGGCACTGCAACTGGAGGTTAAGATATGGGTCCATGGATGCTCCAAGGTTCCTGCCTTTAATACTGATCATTTCAGTTACCATATCTTGGCCAAGACTGAGATGGAAATTGCCAAAAAGAGGATCACTTTGCCTCCCAGCATGCACTTAGGTGTGGAGAGATGTGAATGAAGCATCTTTCTCAGTACCTGACTCCCTGAAGAAAGGCACACAGTAGGTACCAGTTTCCTTCTACAGAACCCAGCTGGAACAACCACCTGTTCTTAGTATAGACGAACATTCCCCTGCAATACTATAATGGCTCAAATGTGAAATTCCATCTCCTCCAATCTCTTGAACTATACTACTTGTGGCAAAGGAAGGGCCTTCTCACCTAGGCTTCATCTCTTGGTAATAATAATTATCTTTAAAAAAAAACAGTGCTTTATTTAGTTTTCAAAAAGATTGCACATAAATTAGCTCATTTGAGCCATAGTGTTATAAAACAGGTGGGATTATCCTCATTTTATAGATGAGGAAAGAAGGAAGAAAAGAGAAATGCATGAAAGCCTTTGTGCAACTTCTACCCTCTACTGGGTGTGATTTTCTGAAAGTTTCGTAACAAGTGGCAGGGGCAGGGGGATTGAATTCTCCAGCTATGCTTCAGTTTCCTCACATTTGGTATTCTTTTTCCTATCAGATGCCAAGGGAATACATCTCAAGCGGTTTTTGCAGGGTTAAGTGAGGACTCTCTGGGACTCAAAAGTGGTGCCAATTTAAGTAGCTCTCCTATTTAGAATTCTTGAGCTGGCCACAGCTTGCAGACATGGCATTTCACTTAAAGATTTCCATATAGGCTCAGACACTCGTAAAAAGACTTGTTACTTCTTGATATTAAGTTTGAACCACTAAGAACAACTGGAAACAACAACCCACATGTCTACCAGCAGGTGACTGAATAAACAATGGAATACTATTTATGAACTATTGATATGCAACAAGATGGATGAATTTCAAAGTAATTATGTTGAGTGAATGAATTCAGACAAAAAGGAATACATATTGTATGATTGTATTTATGTAAAAATGATCGATGGAAGTGCAGCATATGGGGAGTTTGGATTTATTAGTTATTTTACAACAAAGGCTTTTAAAGCTCCTACTGGAAGGGCCCCTGGTGCAAGTTACACAAAATCTGCATCACAGAGACTTTCTGAGAATTGAGCTGGGAGTGTGGAGCAGCCAAGATGTAGCCCTGGAGAGACAAAGATGGATAATAAGCCTTTAAGAATTTCATGGCATGCATAGCAAGGGGTAATCATTGCACATCACCTCTAAGATGTCTAAGGGCATCTCAAACTTGGCATTTCCAAAACAGAACTCTTGATCTTCCTCCTAAACCTGTTATTCTCTCTCCAGATTTCTCTATTCCCTATAACACAACTACCCACCCAGTTGCTCAAGCCAAAAATCTAGGACTCATCCTTTATTCCTCTCTATTCTGCTGATAGGCTCCCAGCCTCTAAGTGAATCCTGTCAAACATACCTACACAACATAGAAATATAATATCAACCCAATGCTTCATCCTGGTGCAAGCTAAAATCATTTCCATCTATTTCAACTCTTCAGTTCCCTCTCCAAAGGCAGCCAGGCTGGTCTTTTAAATAGCAGACCCTGGCACCTTCCTGGATACCACCCTTGGATGGCTTTCCATTTCATTTGGAATGAAATTCAAACTCCTTTCCACGCCCTGATTCAAAGCCCTGCATTTATCAGTCCCTACATTATATGGCCCTCATTTCCTGCTGTTCTTCATCTGGCTCACTCAGTTCCTACCACACTGCACTCAGGGCCACTGCAGTTAACTGATCCCTCTGCCCATGTGTCCTCCGTGGGTCTTTGCATGGGTTTCACTTCTTCAGAACTAATTTAAAATCTCTGACCTGCCTTCCTTGGGCATCTTACCTAATATAGCCATGCCCACCATTACTACTGCCACCTTCTAATCCCTTACACATCTTTTTGTTTCTTCCCAGCACTTATTCCTCTAATATTATGTCTGTGTGCTTATTATTTGTCTCTCCCACTAGGCACTGTTAATGTACCATTAGTGCAGGAACTTGGTTTGTTTCCCATTATATCACACCTCCTGGAGCATAAAAGACATTCATTAAATGTTTGTTGAATGAATGATAAATATATGTTTGCAACAGACAACTGTAATTGCTTTATTGATTTATTCATTGTGTAGCATCTCTCTCCCATGCAAATGTAAACTCCGCGAAGACTGGGATTGTGTCCATTTTGTTCATTACATCCCTTAACCTTTGAACAGGGCTACTATAGTGACAAGTGCAAAGCGATGTTAAAGGAAGTGGAGGCAACTAAACTGTCTGAAGGACTAAATGAGGCCTCACACATAACACCAAAACTGGGACTGAAAAGGAGTGGAAACTGAAAGAACTGAAGAGGCGTAGTTCAAACATACGGAATCTCGCGAGGTGTGGGTAAGCCAAGATGGATTTCAGCACAGCTGCCACACTTAATATGGCGACCAGGGAGGGTTCCTGGAGGAGATCACGCGAGAATTACATCACGACTACTGTCCGCGAATTGAGCCGGGGGCGTGGAGCAGCCAAGATGGAGCCGGTAGCTGGTGGGTCCGGTCCCCTGATTCTGAACAACAAGCAACCCCAGCCGCCCCCACCTCCGCCGCCCGCAACCGCGCAGCCTCTCCCTGGGGCACCACGGGCCGGCGGGGGCCTCCTGCCCGGGGGCAAAGCCCGAGAGTTCAACCGCAACCAGCGCAAAGACTCGGAGGTCAGGAGCTTTCGTGGGGGCGAGGCCAGCACTGGCGGGCGGCAGCTGGGGGCCAGGCAGGGGCCGCTGTCGGGTCTAAGCTGGGCTTCCCGGAAGGTTCGGCAGGGCCCGACAGAAGAGTTGTCATTTTACGGCGAAAGGAGCAGTGCGGTGAAGCGGGTCGCCGCCCCGAGCTCCTTCGCCCTGTGGAACCTCCCGGAGCCGGTGACTGCTTGTTTGCTGCTCGGGCACTGGGGCTATGGGCGCGGCCTCGGGGTCTCAGCCCCCGGGGAAGCCGCCCTCCGCCCCAGTTCCGTGGGTGAAGAGTCAGTGGTCTCCGTGCGCCCCGGTACCCCTAATTCCCTCTGGCCTCTGGTCCTGTGGGTTCCGCAGCGCGCGGCGGACGGCATATAGGCAGAGAAGGGATTTCGAAGCTAATTATCACTCACAGATGCTGTGCGCCCAGAGGCCCCCGGAATATGGGGTGAGGACGGGGAGAACCTTCCTTGTTCACTCTGACCTTAGCCTGTGCAGGTTCAGGCCATAGTTTGACAGTGCCTGGTGGTTGGTGTGCCCAGTATGTCCGAGGCTAAACTGTTAAAGATTAGACATAGACATTTTAAACAAGCGTTAGGGCCCTGCCTTCCCTCCACAGCTAGTGGGCTGTTCCTCCAGTTCCGGAGACACCGTAGTCTGGAGCTGACTAGTTACCCCACCCCGAGTTAAAGAATTCCTCCCACTCCCTCCCATTGTAGAATTCATGAATGAAGACACAGGCATCGCTGAGCTGCTCTTAGGGCTTCTTCATGAGCACCTTCCCAGAGCGCTTACTCTGAGGCCTCCTTAACCTGAGACAGCTCAGAGGCCGATGCGCAGCCAGGCGCTTATTCATAAGAGGCAATTCCTCCCGGCCAGGCTTTCTGTACCAGGTCATACCCAAGAGTGATAGACTCTCTTTAGATATGTGAAATCAGTGCCTCTCAAGCTGTTTTTGTGTTGACAAGTGCAGACCTCTGGTAGAACGTGTCAAAATTTGGCAAGTCCAAAGTACACATACTTTGAGCTTGAAGTGAGTTACTTGAAAAAGCAATGAAACTGGTCTTTTAGGAGCTCTTACATGGTGGTGTGATGGGACATAAATGGTGACTACTTGGTAATTTTTCAATTTATTAAAGTGATTGGGGTGAACCCACCTTTATCATGAGAGGAGTTATAGTTTAAAAGTAGTTTTAAATCTTCGTAAATAGCCATGAATGGTTAAGTAAATGCCCCTTGATGCATTTAAATTTCTCTTTCTATCCTTTAGTTTCTGTATTAACTCAACACCTGGAAGGTCAGTCATTGAACACATTTAAGCTGAGAGACCTGTCTAAATTCATTTTCTTAGAGATGCTGATGCTGCTCTCAGCTCCTTCTTGTCATGGCCTGAGCAGTGCCTGGAGGACAGGGAGACTGAGAGTTGATGAGAGCCCACTGGGAGCTACATAATTTTGACTAGTCCTTAAAGACTTTCAAGATAGATTTTTGTCATCCCCATTCCAGAAGTGAAGAAAGTGAGGCCCAGTAATTTGTGAAAGTGTATACCATGTTGCCTCTGAATCAAAGAATAGAGCTCTTCATGTTATTCAGTGTCTGTGCCTATGTTAGGTCATTTTGTGGGTGGTCTTTGTCTTTCCAGGTAGGTTGTAATTAAGCCTGAGGACTCTACTTATTCCTTCATTTCTCCTTTCTAACCAGAGCAAGTCTTCAGAGATGGTATGTTCTCAGTGATTACCTGTCCCTAGCAGTAAAAAGATTATCTTGCTCACGTTCACTCCTGTGTGTGGGAGGGAAACCATTCTGTTCGGCTGCTACCTTCTCCATCTGTTCTCAGTGACATTTGGGAGAAGGGCAAGAAGGCTGAGAGTGCTAATATTCATGTTGGCCTGAGGTTTGTGATAGTCTACTAGCCAGAAAGCAGTGAGGCTTCCAGAATCTTAGCACCATGTGGAATGGTCAGGGACTGTACAGAAGACATAGATGCTTTGTGTTCATTCATCTAATGAGTATTTATAAACCATTCTCATGCCAAGTAGTGTGCTAGGCATTATGAAACCATTGGTCAGCAAAATGGACAAAGTTCCCGAAGGAAACTTTGAGGTCCCAAAGGAACTTGAGTCTCGTGCAGCGGCAGACACTAAGCAAATACACATGCCCCTGGGAGGCCTCAATAGGGAGACCTGAGCTAGCCCTGGAGGCACGATACTGTGATAAAACATCAGAAAAAAGGAGGCAGTAGGGTCCTGTACACAGCTGCCTGTGGAAGCATGTGTGTTTCTTCCTTTGGAACACACAGTGACTTTTGCATCTCTCTCTTTTCCTTTTCTCTACAGGGCTACTCTGAGTCACCAGACCTTGAGTTTGAGTATGCTGATACGGACAAGTGGGCTGCCGAGCTCTCTGGTAAAGCAGACCTTCATATTACTTGGGGGCTGTTTTTTTCCTTATTGATCTTTGATAAAATTAAGAATAAATGTCATTTGGAGTTCATTTTTCTCCCCTAGGTAGTCCTAGTAATGATATATATATATATATATATACACATGTTAATTATTGGATTCAAGCCTTGTGTCTCTCATAACTTTGGTTTGTCTTAGTTTAAGAAGGCCTCTCTGTATGGTCAGCTCAGTTGGCTGTGGCCCAATCCCAGTGTGGAGAGTGATGCTCCTTGGCCATATACTGTCCCTCTTGTGGTCTCTCCTGGAGCAGGGGGTTGTGAGGAGTGCCCGTAGTGTCCTTGCATCTGTACATCTCTTGTTGCCACTGCTGCTCATGTGTAATGTGAGGTGAACCTGAGCTGTTTTAACCTTAAACCTCCATAGTACCAGTCCTATTCAGATGGTAGCAGCCGCTTGAGAGACATGTTCATGGTGCGGTCAGCTGCTGGCATGGCATGGTGGGATGAATGCACATCAGACTGGAAATGACTAGGTTTATGCTTAGCTGACATACTAGTAATGGTTTGTAGGGGAAGTCAGTATTCTCTCCATTGTGCACATCAGAGCACTAACCCCTCCATAGTAATTAGGTAGCATTGTCAAGGAGCCACTGTGACTCAGAGACAGTTGGGCCTAAAATCCAAATGCCTTAACTTTCTTTGCTACATGTGAGACCTGCTATAGAATATGGACATGTTGCTGATGAGAATTCATTCTTGACAGAGCTTTACAGCTACACAGAAGGGCCAGAATTCCAGATGAATCGCAAGTGCTTTGAGGAGGACTTCCGAATCCATGGTGAGATAATTCCTTCCACTACTTGGTTCCTTTCACCCTGCATCACAAGAGCTGCAAGATTTCTCTTAGTCACCTGAATAACCTAAGCCATCTTGGGGTGGCCTAAGAAACTTGCTCAACCATGATTGTTTAAGGCCAGATGTGGCATTTAGGATGGGCTTGTAGGTACTCTGGTGATGGCTTTCACAGTGTGTGTATTGGGGAAAAAAATTTATGTGATTAAAATTGCCAAAACTAGCAGTGTTTCAGTCCAGAAATTCAGATTGATAGAACAGCAGTGTGACCTTATCCCTTATGTAGAGAGTAACTTATCTTTCTGAGTTTTCTGGTCCTGTGGCAGTCATGAATTTGGTGGGCTAACATGGTGTCCATTCCACTGTGAGGATTTTTCTGGACTCAAGTGTAACTGGTCTCTTGCCCTGCAGTGACAGACAAGAAGTGGACTGAGCTGGACACCAACCAGCACCGCACCCATGCCATGAGACTCCTGGATGGCTTGGAAGTTACTGCCAGGGAGAGACGACTTAAGGTGGCTCGAGCAATTCTCTACGTTGCCCAAGGTACTGAGTGGACCCCGAGGGACCCCAGCACCTCCTTCAGTGACATTGCCTAGTCAGATACAGGAGCAGCTCTGTGAGCTGTGCCCTGTGTTTGCAGGCACCTTCGGGGAGTGTAGCTTGGAGGTGGAAGTGCAGTCCTGGATGCGCTACAATATATTCCTGCTCCTGGAGGTGGGCACGTTCAATGCTTTGGTGGAGCTTCTGAACATGGAAATAGAGTGAGTTCTTCTGAGGGGCTTGAGTAGGGAAGGAGAAGTAGGGGGACAGAGCTTGCAGAACTAACTGGTTTTGAGAGGGTTAAATGGGCCACGTGGGGCTTAGGGTCTGGTCCCAGGCTCTGTTCTAACCATCCAGGTTGAACAATGGGTGGTGTTCACCCAAACCTTGAAGACTAGTGAAGGGTCCCTGCAACTCACTTAACACCAGAGATTTGCCAGACAATACAGGTCCTGCCCAGGCCCCTGGTGCCTCTTAAAAGGAGGTTTTTCATCTGGAACTCGCTCAGCAAGAGGCCAGGCACAAGTCTGACACGGGTTCAACCAAAGCCTGTTTTAGCCTGTGTCACCACTAGTCCTCAGTGTAGGGTACAGGTGGGCTGTTGCTCATTTAAGGGTTACACAATCAATAAGAATAGCTAAGAACCCTCACTGACTGCTTACATGTTCCAGGCATCGTTCTAATTGTATGTGCATTGCATGTACTTATTACATTGATGACATAGTCCTAATACCATCCCCATTTTGCAGATGAGGACACTAAAGTACAGAGAAGTTAAGAACCTTGCCCAAGGGCACACAGCTAGTCAGTGTTAGAACCAGGATTCAAACCTTGGTATTCTGGTCTGGGGGCCTGAGTTCTTACCCCTGAGGGCTGTGGCCTCTTGTGCCACCTAAGCATACATTAAAGCATTTTTGTCCTCCATTGGGCTGCCCTTGTCAGGAATGGCTTCTTCCTTCCCGGGGAGGCACTGACTCTCATCTCCCTCCTGCAGCAACAGTGCCGCTTGCAGCAGTGCGGTGAGGAAGCCAGCCATCTCCCTGGCTGACAGCACCGACCTGAGGTGAGCAGCAAGCTGGTGCTCCCTGATCTTTGGCCAGAGGAGGAGATCAGAGCAGGGCATGGGAGGGCGTCTGGGTCTCCTCACTGTGTGTGTTCCTTCTGCACACACTGATCTGCAGGTGTGGCGAGTCAGTCTTGCTGAGGGTACTCCATAGGGGGGCTCTGGGTTGAAACTCCCATAGGAAACCCAGAGAGAAGTCACTTAATAGAGCCACAGGGAAGGGTAGCTGCCTGCCACACTGCTACTGAGAACTCACTGGTATTTTGTATTTGAGTGAAATACATGATGTGGCTCCTTGGGCTCCTACCTTCTTGTGCACAGCTTGACCCCCATCTGTGTAGGGTTTGTCCTGACAGCTTCATGGTGTTTCATGGCTGCACAGGAATAGCAGTTGCTAAAGAACAAGATTACTTTCCCATTTTTGTGAGGATGAGACTATGTCTCTTTTTGTGAATTTGGAAGTTTTCAGCCTGGATGTCTGTGGTGTTGCCCACTGTAGTTAGGTCCCTGGGCATCAGTTAGCTCACTCCTATTTCCAGTCTGTGCTAAACACTTCTTTGTTCTCACTTTGACTCTGCTGTGCTTTGCCTGATCCAACACCCACTTCCAGAAGTCACTCCCACCTCTGTGTTGTTTTAATTCCAGGAAGTTCAGGGCAATAAATGCTTCAGCAACCATTTATTTAGTACTTGTTTTCAGTAAGCACTTTGCTAGACGCTGGAAATACAAAACAGTAAGCTCTCGTCCTAACCTTAGCAACATAGGGTAGAGAGGGAAGCACCAAGAGATGCTCTGTGGGACTCTGAGTTCTCTCTCCATGGCAGCTGTCCCACACAGCTAGCCTTTGTGCTCAGCTTCTCTCACGTTAGCTGGGATGTGCAGAAGCCAGGGGCGCTTCCTTGATCCCCCATCCTGCTCAGTTAGGAGCTGGTTCTTGTTCCCAGGGTCCTACTCAACATCATGTACCTGATTGTGGAGACTGTTCACCAGGAGTGTGAGGGTGATAAGGCCGAGTGGAGGACGATGCGACAGACCTTCAGGGCTGAGCTGGGTAGGACCTTGGGAACCCTGTGTCCAGGCCCTGCCTGGGAGCTAATGGTCTTTGGGAGGGTGCTCTTCCTGCCTATGATCAACTGAGACCTTTGTGTTGCCTCTAGGTTCCCCAGTGTACAACAATGAGCCATTTGCAATCATGCTGTTTGGGATGGTGACCAAATTTTGCAGTGGCCATGCCCCTCACTTTCCCATGAAGAAAGTTCTCTTGCTGCTCTGGAAGACAGTGTTGGTGAGCACCTCCTTGAAGGAGAACTTGGGTGTAGGGGCCGGGGCAGGAGGGAGACTTTATTGTGTATTCTTTTGAATCTGAATTATGTGAATAGATACAGGATGATGTATTTCCAACTCCTTTTGTTTAAAACAAAGCAAACAAAAATCCACTTTGGCTCTCTGCAGCTGAAGAGGACTTGCCTTTGAGTCAGAAAAGATTGTTGGCTCCCTGTTGGCTATAAACTGTTTTCTCCAGCCATAGAACATCTTTTCCTCAGACAAGCTGCTCCTGAACCTGGTGTATGTAAAGTGATTTGAGGCAGAATTAGAGCTGGTGTAATTGGGACCCCTCAGTCAGATGTCACTTGAAGGAAACAAAAATGAACCCTGAGCTAGTCTCTGTTTTCCTCAGGGTATGACATGAAACCTGACCCTGTTTTAAAGCTAGGGAAGGAATTGCCAGCACCACTGGCTTAGCCAGTCCCAGTACCTTTCCTGCCAGGAGGAGCAGCCTGAGAAGAAAGTGGAGCTGGAGTTCGGACTGCTGCTCTCCCTGGGGCTCAGCCTCCCTTCTTTCAGAAGGGTCAGCTCTTTGGAGGCAGGCTCAGCGAGTTTAGGACCTCTTTAGAATAGTCTACACATTTGATCATGGCCGGATATCCTGTTGGCTCTCAGTGAACCCTGGCTGAAGCCAGAGGAAAGCTGAATTGCTCCGAAACAGTGAAACTAAGCAGTCCAACTTTGCTCGACACTACTGGGGTTTAGGCTTCTAGGGAGAAGGTTTTGATAAACGTTTTTTTTTCCCTTAATTTGAGCATCTAACAATGTATTCCCAATTTGACTTTGAAGACTGGCATGTACAGCTTTTGTGGTACATGAGTCTCACTGGCTTTTCTAGGAACTTGAAGGGTTAGGCTCTTCAGTCTTGCCTTTTTTCTTTTTTAACTTGGAGAGTATATCATAGGAACAGAGCTAAATGTATCTGTGCACTAGTTCAGTCAGCCTGCATTTCTCCTGGTCTGTTTTACCTTCTCCCCACTTAATGTCATGGCATTCTCATGTGGGTAGATTGAGTCCTTGTTCAGAAACCGTGGGTTTCTGCAAAGATATGCGTCATGGTGTCATGGGTACATTCGAGCCTGACACAGGGATGAGGGACCTGTGCTCCCACCCCCACGTCTGTGATGCAGTGCACACTGGGCGGCTTTGAGGACCTGCAGGGCATGAAGGCTGAGAAGCGCAGCATCCTGGGCCTCCCACCACTGCCTGAGGACAGCATCAAAGTGATCCGCAACATGAGGGCTGCCTCTCCCCCAGCTTCTGCCTCAGATCTGATTGAGCAGCAGCAGAAACGGGGCCGTCGGGAGCACAAGGTGAGGTCCCCTTTAACTTCTGAGGATTCTCAAGGTGCACAGCACAGAGGAGCATGGTCCCTGGGCGAGCAGAGCTGTTGGAAATTTGACTTTGGTCAGCTAGTCAGAATGATGGCCTCCAGGGCAGGGACATATGTCCCCAGCTCGGGGCCAGTTTATAGTGGGTACTCAGGATGTGGCACTTTTGAGGGACTGGGGCAAGAAGTGATTTGTCATTTGGGCCCAACCTTGATTTCCTCTCTGATTTTTCCACTGCCCTTGGCGCTCTACCTACCACCTTTCTGTGGGATAGCTACTCTAGCCTCCTTGTCCCTTTCTAGTTCATCAGGTGGCTCTTGTTGGTGATCTCCCTTCCCTCTGTTCCAGGCTCTGATAAAGCAGGATAACTTGGATGCCTTCAATGAGCGGGATCCCTATAAGGCTGATGACTCTCGAGAAGAGGAAGAGGAGAATGATGATGACAACAGTCTAGAGGGGGAGACATTCCCCCTTGAGCGGGATGAGGTGATGCCTCCCCCACTACAACACCCCCAGACTGACAGGCTCACCTGCCCAAAGGGGCTCCCGTGGGCTCCCAAGGTCAGGTAAGCCTCAGACCTCTGGAATACTCTTGGCTTCTAAAACAGGAGCCCTCACACCCCCCAGGCCTGAGTGACCACATGAGGTCCTCTGCAGGACCAGGCTGACCTTGGCTCTGGGACAATGCTCTCTGAAAGTATGCTGTGGTGGCCTGGGGGGTCTCACAGTGCCGGCTTTGCACAAAGAGGCCCTTGAATTAGTTTTTGGTTAGATGTGATACTAGTGAAGGGGAATAATCAAAAAATAAAAAATAAGGACATCTTCAGTGAACCCGTTTCTACCCATCCTGTGGTTGTAGATGGTTTTTTAAATTATAGATTAAGGAAGAGTTTTTTAATTAAAATGTTTGAGATGTGTGTGAATCAGTGGATGGCAAAGTACCTTATATATAAAATGGTATGTTTGAAAAGGCACCAACTTAAGAAACAGATGAACGTGTGAAAGGATATGCAAGTCATTTTCTTGATTCAGGTAAAACCCCAGTTTTCAGCGTGTGATGGAAATTCAAAACAAAGTCGTCAGAAAACAAGGTAATGCTGGTTGTCTGAAACAGGAAAGTGTCGTTCATATAAAAAATTAGTAGCTTATAGTTGCAATTGTAATGATTTTGAAGTTTGAGAAATTCTGTTTACAAACTTGTTATACTATCTAAAGTATGCTTTTAAGTTTGAGGTATCACTTAATTTTATGAGTAAACTAGTTATATATCATATATTTTCAAGTTACTGATCCAAAAACATTATTAAATACATTAAAATACTCTGAAGATTTCAGTCCTTCTTTTCTCTTTTCCTTTCCCATTCTCTTTCCCTTTCCCTTTCTTTCTTTTTTCCCCAAAAGAAAACTGTGGGAGACTCTTCTGGTTTCTCAATTTCTAGACAGTCTATGTTTTATGAACCATGACACGTTTAATAAAAACCTTGATATTACACTTAATAAAAACTTTGTTCCCCTTCTTTGGCAGAGAAAAAGACATTGAGATGTTCCTTGAGTCCAGCCGCAGCAAATTCATCGGGTACACTCTGGGCAGGTGAGTGGGATCCGAGTGCCTTTTGAAGAAAGGTGATAGGAGTTCACTCTCCTGGACTGTAGTGCTTGGGGATCCAGGCAAATTGATGTCTAGGCTTAACGCAGAGCCTGCTTCATTCTCTAGTGACACGAACACAGTCGTGGGGCTGCCCAGGCCAATCCATGAAAGTATCAAGACCCTGAAACAGGTAGGTGGCCTTGGTGAACTTTTGGCCTAGTGTGGTCCCGTGTGAGTAAAGTGAGACCAGCCCAATGGGAGAAACCTTTTCAGGCTGTTGTCAGTGTGAAGGAACCTATGGTGGAGGAGTGGGTGGACTGTGGCAATACCCTTTAAAATAGTTCTTCAAAAGTTTTACTTAATTTAGCTGAGCTTTTGGTAGAGGCTTAATGGTGATTGATTAAAAATTATACTATATGACAGTTGTTGGAGTTTCAAGGGACTCAATAAATAGTCCTTTTCCTTGTCCAACTTCTAAGCCAGTTGAGAAAGAGAAGCAGCCAAATACAGATAGAAATGCCAGCTTTATTGCTGACAGAGTGATTAGAGTGTTCTAATGAACACAGAAGGTGACCTAATGCCTTACTTCCAGAATTAGGTGGGTTCACCTACCCGGATGCAGGCAGTGCTGGAGCCCTGCTAAGCCTGGTTGAGGGATGGAAGAGAGCACAGGCTTTTCTTTTTCCTAAAGAGGGAAAAGGAAAGATGGGTTGGGCTAAGAATGTCCCCTCCTACCATACTGACGAAGTAGTGAGAGGAGTTAGTGTGTGGGAAGGGGCAGGGGGAGAACTGAAGAGTGTTTTGCAAATATATATCCCTCCAATGTGGGAGGAAACACCGAGTTGGGAAGAGGTGTCTTCCTTAACAACATATCTGGAGCATAAATGCTTATATGTTTTTGAAATATGTATATTTGAAATTCCTAGAACTATGTGGGCCCATGCAGGTAGACTTTTTGAGTACTTGGTTCTCCTTTTAATAATTTTTCTTCCGTCCCTGTAGCTATCTGAAAGCCCCTTCCTCTCCTTTAATTTGCTTTTTTCTAATCTAATGTATTATATGTTTTTTGCACTGGTTGTAAGAGCTAGGTGCCCAATTAGAAAAATACTTGGGGTTTGGGATTTTAGTTAGGGATCTTTGTGATGACTTAGCCCCCTTCGAGAAGATTGTGTTTGAAAAAAATTACATGGGATCTTTGCCAGGGTGTGGGGCATTTGGCCAGAGATTGAGAGGTGTTTCCCCAGTGCCTTCTTTCCCTTCTCTCTCTCCAGCACAAGTACACGTCCATTGCGGAGGTCCAAGCCCAGATGGAGGAGGAGTATCTTCGCTCTCCTCTTTCAGGGGTAAGTTGAAGACCTTCTGCCCACAGGCTCCCAAGCCTTTCCCAGGCACTGTGCTGGGCCTACAGCATCAAGCTACCCCAGACCCTGCCCTCAAAATCTCCCAGTCCAGCTCCCCCTGCAGGGGTGGCATACATCTAGTACAGGGGTTTAAGGCACAGGCTCGGAGCCAGTTCTCTGCCTCTGAATCTCTACTCTACCACCTGGTAGGCAGCAACCAGGCAAAGTGATGATCTCTTCGTGCTTTACTTCCTCACCTGTAGAATGAGAATTTCAGCAGCCCCTTCTTCATAGAGTTGTAGAAGGACTGACTGAGTTATTACAAGTGCTCGGCATGTTACAGTATTCAAGGCTTACTATCATTAAAACATCATTATTTACATCGATACCTACAAATTCTCCAGTCAGCTAGCAAGCTGGCTCAGGAGACTGTAGTCAGGACTGGGGTTTGTATTTGTACCTGTTTTGTTAAAAGGGAGAAGAGGAAGTCGAACAGGTCCCTGCAGAAACCCTCTACCAAGGCTTGCTCCCCAGCCTGCCTCAGTACATGGTGAGTGCTCCTCTTGAGTGCTGTGTGTCTGAGACCCCCTCAGTGGCCAGCAGTAGGTGCCTGCTGTGGGATCATCCTCCCCACTACACTGGCCTCAGGAGCCTGCCCTGCCAGCATCCTCCAGCCACCTTCCCCTGCTGCCTCCGTGCCTCCAGGAAGGCCTGCCTCTCAGGGCCTAGCTCTGCTCCTGGGCTCTCAGACATGCCGAAATGGTCTGTTCCTCCCCAGATTGCTCTGCTGAAGATCCTCCTGGCTGCAGCTCCCACCTCAAAAGCCAAAACAGACTCAATCAACATCCTAGCAGATGTTCTGCCTGAGGAGATGCCGTGAGTATCATCCCTATGAGCAGAGCAGGGCAGGGGTGGCGGGAATGGCCGTGGGGGTTTCCTTTCTGTCCCCTGTTTGCTGGGTTGGTTTCTTTGACCCAGCTTTTCTGCAAGTTAAGTTTAGGGTATTCTTTGCTCAGAAGAAAGAAAATGCACTAGATTAAATATTTAGTTTTACTGGCTGGGAAAATGGCTTAGTCTAGTTGGCTTGGATTCTAGTGCAGACTCCACCACTGAATGAATGCCTGAGTGAATTGGGAAAAGTGATTACCTCCTCTGTAAGTGAATCAGGCTGTGTTCGACATTTCCTGAAACCCTCCCTCGAAAACTGTGTGATTGGGATATCCAGGACGTGTCGGTTTAGCTTCTGGACGGTTTGCCAGTCAGCAGCTGAATCTGAGCTGGGTGAACTGGCACACACAGGGTTTGTGAATATCTCTGGGAAATCGTGAATGCCTTAGGGATTCTTCCTCCCTGGGGCACTGATCTCTTTGACATAAGAGTACAAACTGAGATTGTGTTCTTTGAGAAGGGTCTGTGCCTTGACCTGATGTGCCTGTCTGCCAGTAGCAGCTGTCTCTGAGCCCAGCTCCCTGGGCTCCTGGAGTCTGACTGAGAGCCAGGTGGGGGAGGAGGCAGGGGCTGGCCAGTACCTGAGGGAGTGCCACAGAACGCTAGGCCATTGTGGTGGGTCTGTGAAGAGGGTTCCCAGAGTCAAATACTCTGTCTCCTCTTACAAAGATTTACAGTGAAAAGTCCTGTCCTGAATTAAGAAGTTGACTTAATGCTTCCTGAATTTATCTGACTAAAACCCCATGCCATGAAACATCTCAGTGTAGTGGTTTTCCATGGAACACACTTTGAGGAACACAAGTTCATATGGTAGTAAAAGCTTAGGGGAGTTCCTGAAAGTGAAAGGTTCATTTTTAGAGGAAAAACAGGAAAGTGGGCTAAGAATGTGTGGTATCACAAGGAAGAAATAAATTCTGCTGAGCTAGTTGCTTGGGAAGTTGGGGGAGGAGCCCTGGGCCTGTCCTCAGACAGGTGCATGGGGTGGGTGGTGAGGTGGGAGCCTTTGTCCAGAGAAGGCTCAGGAATCCCATCTCTCCTATGAGCACCTGGGAGGCAGGTGCGCACATGCTGTGACTCACCCAGGAACTGTGTTTCCAGCACCACAGTGCTGCAGAGCATGAAGCTGGGGGTGGATGTGAACCGCCACAAAGAGGTCATTGTTAAGGCCATTTCTGCTGTCCTGCTGCTGCTGCTCAAGCACTTTAAGTTGAACCACATCTACCAGGTACCTGCAGGGCCCTTCTTCCTGTCCACTGGGCAGGGCCTCAGACAGTGCCGCTCCTTCAGCCCCTTGATCTTCAAACCTCCTTGAGCTCTGCATGAATGTGGAAGACACAGTCTTCCAACCAAGGCCTTTTATCACTGGAGGAAAGAGGGTGAGGTGCTTAGGGACATGCTTATTTTTTTCTGTTGGTTTCAGTTTGAATACATGGCCCAGCACTTGGTGTTTGCAAACTGCATTCCTTTGATCTTAAAGTTCTTCAATCAAAACATCATGTCCTACATCACTGCCAAGAACAGGTGATAAGGACCAGGGATCAGGAAGGGGTGGATATGGCCAGATGGCAGGGCTCCCAGCTGGCCTCTCACACTGAGCCAGTTCAAAACCTACAAACCAGCACACTGCTAGGCATCAATCAGGACACAAAGGTGAACGAGATACGGTCCCTGTCTGTGGAGCATACCAACGTATCAAATCTGAGTCTAGGAGGCATGTGACTAAGTCTGTGCCTGGGTGGAAGGGTTCTCATCCTGGGCTCCAGTACCACCCTCACTTCCCTGTGGTTTTCTGTTTGAGGAGACTGGAGCAGGAGCTCTTAGAGCAGGAGCTCAGCCGTATGCACAGTAATGCCTTGTCTGCTGACTCTTACCCCCTCCCCACATCCCCCATGCTGGTTGTACTCAATAGCACCTGCTCATCAGTGAGTTACACCACAGGGTAGGCTGTTAGCCAGATGTAGTCTCCAGTAGGATCTTGAGAAATCCCCTCCAGTCCCAGTCCTTTGCTGTGGGGAAAGAAGGTCTCCACCCCTTAAGATATTCCAAGCTGGTCTCTAGCCACAGAGGGACGGTCTGAGTTCTCATCTTATAGCTGGGAAAACCAGGGTGGTGCAGACAAGGTAGATTCCTGCTTCCAGTCCAACAGATGAGGGAGGACAGCCAGAGCCAGCCCTGTCCTGACTGCTTTGCCAGACCTGGCGTTCACTCAAGGTGGGTGCCTGGGTCCTCTTGCCCTCTGCAGCATTTCTGTCCTGGATTACCCTCACTGCGTGGTGCACGAGCTGCCTGAGCTGACGGCCGAGGGTCTGGTGAGTGGCTGGTTCTTCCTCAGCTGTCTCTCTGCAGAGAGGGTCAGTGGTGGAGAACCTCCTCCCCCCATACAGGGGAGAGTCTTCATAGATGAGGTCCCTGCTGACTGCCTGGCTTTTAAAGCACTATAAGAAGGCCCAGGGGAGGGACTGTGCAGAATGGGACAATTTAGATAGAGGGATTAGTCAGGAGCATGGTCTTCAGGGGCTGCTGGCCCAGAGCTCACTGGTCGAATCGCTTCTCTCTCTCCACACCAGAACTCTGTGGAGCCACAGCTCTGAGGGAGTCTGGGTGCTCCAGGTTGTGGGAGCTGAGGCTACAGCCCCCAGAACCATGCTCCATGTTCCCTGCAGGAAGACTCTAGGGAGGCCCCCCATCCCCTGCCAGCTTCTGGGATGGAGATGTCTGGGCTGAGGAGAGGAGAGGGCTGCTGGTATAGACACGGGGAGGTCTGAGATGTGTGTATGAGCGCCTTGGAAACTGCTGAGTTCTCTGCAGCTGTGAGGGGCATGATTTTCCTGGTTTTTCCCTGTAGGAAGCAGGTGACAATAACCAGTTTTGCTGGAGGAACCTCTTTTCTTGTATCAATCTTCTTCGGATCTTGAACAAGCTGACAAAATGGAAGCATTCAAGGACGATGGTGAGTCGGCCTTCAGTAGGCATGAGACTTGGAGCTCAGAGTGCCAGGCGCGGTACTGTCCCTTTCACATGGGGGGCAGGGAGTCCCCAGGGTGGGCTTGGTGCTGCAGCTACATCCTCACTGACTTCCCTGTAGCCACATCCTTGCATTTTAAGGGCTGATTTCTGGTTCCTTGATGAATTGAACTGGAAGCTGGAAGAGGCTCAGCCATGTACTAAAACAAGTCCACATTTACAGAGATATTTCCTACATCCTCTTAATCTCTATTAGTAACATAATGAGGGTTCTGGGAGTCTCCCTTAACCCTTTGAGATGCCTTTGGGGTGTGGGGGTCCATGAATTCTCTGAAATTGTATGTGTGTGCAAATAGGAATATTCTTGGTAAAGGAACTTGGCTTTTTTCAGATTCCAAAGGGACCCATATCAGGGTGACCAACCATCTCAGTCTGCCTGGGACTCCCGGTTTTAGCAGTGGAAGCCCCATGTCCCAGGAAGCCCCTCCGTCTGGGAAAACTGGGATGGCACCCTCCCATAACCCCAAAAGGGGTATGCAGCAAGATGGTGGTGTAGGCATTTATTTCTGCCCTTGACTTGGCCTACTCTTGTGCCCCTTCCCAGATGCTGGTGGTGTTCAAGTCAGCCCCCATCTTGAAGCGGGCGCTGAAGGTGAAACAGGCCATGATGCAGCTCTATGTGTTGAAGCTGCTCAAGGTGCAGACCAAGTATTTGGGGCGGCAGTGGCGAAAGAGCAACATGAAGACAATGTCTGCCATCTACCAGAAGGTGCGGCATCGGCTGAATGATGACTGGGCATATGGGAATGGTGAGTCTCTGGCATGATGTGGATGGCAAGGGTGGCAGGGAAGAGGTGACTCCGTTCCCTTTCTGCTCTAAGCTTCCCTCTGAGGCACCCAGAAGAGCCCAGCTCCAGCTTCTGTAGCATCAGGATGGGAGCCCTAGCAAGGACTTTGAGAAGCTTGCCATCCATCATCCTCCATAGTTCTCTGTTCCTCCCTTCGAAGTCATTCGTTTTCCAGAAATTGTCACAGGACTCTGTCATCTTTTCTTCTCCCCCTTGGCTCTGGCCACCGAAATGCTCGCAACTCTGGGTGACTTCCCTGCCTCTAGTTTCTTCCCATACATTAGTGCCTCAAACTCTGCCCCAGTGATCATTTTAAAATGCAGATCTGGTGTTGCTAACTCCCTGAGTAAACTCCTTCATTAGCTTCTGATTTCCCTTAGAATTAAAGCTAAATTCTCATTCAAGGGGAGACCCACCAGCCACCCTGTCCTCCACTGTAATGTGGTCCACCTCAGCCTGCCTGCACCACACCCAGCTCTCTGGGCACACAGAGAGCACTTAGTGCGTGTGCATTAGCCATGTTACCCCCCACCTGTGCTCCTCCTTCTGTCAGGGTGCCCTCCCCGCTGGCTATTGTGTTTCTGCATGCATTCTTCCTGCCAAGTCCAGGTGGCCTGGCCCCGAGCTGCAGTGAACTCCAGGGGAGCTGCCACAGGGCTTGGTTCCTAACCATGTCTTCCTGCTTTGCCCTAGACCTCGATGCCCGGCCTTGGGACTTCCAGGCAGAGGAGTGTGCCCTCCGTGCCAACATTGAACGTTTTAATGCCCGGCGCTATGACCGAGCCCACAGCAACCCTGACTTCCTGCCTGTGGACAACTGTCTGCAGAGTGTCCTGGGCCAGCGGGTGGACCTCCCTGAAGACTTCCAGATGAACTATGACCTCTGGTTAGAAAGGGAGGTCTTCTCCAAACCCATTTCCTGGGAAGAGCTGCTGCAGTGAGGCTCCTTGGCAGGACTGAAAAGGAAAGGGTGGGGTGCTGGCCAGGGACTGACCTGGCTCATTGCTGCAGTGCTTTCAGCTCCCTCCAGGTGGCAGCACAGCACCACCGTGCCCTCCCTAGACAGCACCCAGCGTGTGGGAAGTCCCGAGTTGGCCTCCCATTGATTTCTAGCATCCTGCTCTAGACCACTCATCTCTCTTCTTGGGATCCTCTCTTCCTTCTCTCCTTCCCACTCTCCTGTCTTGGACATGGTTGGTTGAAGCTCATTCTCATTCATCCCAAGGCTGGAAAAAGCTGGGATGGGCTGGGAACCCACTGCATCTGAATTTCAAAAGTCATGCTGACTCTTTGTGAGACGCACAAACCCTTGGTATGTCAGCTCGCTAAGGAAGTGGGTTTCAAATTAGGGCTAGGACCAGAAGGTCAGAATCCTGGTTTTGGTTTGGGGGATTTCTGATGTCATTCCAGCCTCCTGCTAAGTTTCATCCAGAAGCAATTGCAGAGGCTCCCATAGCTGGCTCTTGCTTTGGTTTTGGACAGGATTGGAAGAGAAGCTTCCCTTAACCAGAGGTGCCATTTTTCCTCTTGGTTTGCAAGGGTCTGTAAATATCTATATATATGAATCTGTGTGTATTCTCTTGTGTCATGTTGGGGTTTTAAATGTGTTTGTGTACTCTGTTTACATTAAAAAGAAGCAAAAACATTCCCATTGCTTTGTCTGTAGGAAATACAGCCCTTGAATACCTCTTCTTGGTCTAGAAATTGGGTTTTCCTGCCAGCATTAAGGTTACCCACTTGTTCCCTGCTAAGCTGCCTGCCTTAACCCCTGAAGGGGGCGGAGTCGGCTCTTAACCCAGAGTGTTCTCTCTCCACATCAGTCTGGGATTGCTCCAACCCAGGGCCAGGGCTCTGGGTTGCTGGGGTGACAAGTTGTCCTGCACCCCTGGGTTTGATGTAATCGCTGTAAAAGCTCACTCCTACTCCTGAGCTGGCCTCAGCCAAAGCAATTTAAGTGCCAGGAGGGAGGGGTAGGTCAGAGAAGGGGCTGCCTGTTCTGGGCCTTCCCTGGGACAGGTGGCTGGGACTGAGAGGAAGCTTATGTGCCTAGAGCCTAGGGAAGCAGACCAAGAGTCAGCTTCACAGTGGGAAAGGTGTTGGAGGACCCAGGAGCGTGCATGGCAGAGGGAGAAGCAAGGAAAGTCTTTGTGGTAGTTGTCAGTTTGAGATCTCCTGGAGCCAGTACCTGGCCTTCAGATTCCCGGACATGACTGTCCCTACCTAGCTTGATTTTGAAGCTCTGCTCCTGAGGATCTACCATTCTGCTGTCTTTTTGGAATTGGCTTGACAAGCCCTTACCTTAGGACATGTGTATGGGGTGTTCTCCCAGGGGTCTTGACTTGAAGTGTATTCCAGGGAAGACCTCCCCTTTGTTGGCTCTTCTGGTCAGTGCCTGTGTGGCCTGGGGCCTGCGGGGCCTCATTTCAGACCCTGGGCTGGGCTTCCAGGACAAGCTTTAATGGGTCAGCATGGTTGGAAGCAGCAGGGGTGCAGCCAGCAGAGTAGTCCTTAGTGTGTCACACAGCCTATGAAATGGGGAGTTCCTGTGACTGAATGGCCTTTTGCCCCAAAGTTACTTGCACAGGACAGGGAATTTGACACAGTTCATGTGCACATGATGGATTTTCTGCTATTTCTTGCCAGGACCAATGGGAATTATGTATCTTGAGATCTCAGTTTGGGTAAGATGGATTTTCACATTCTTACTCCACCAAGTGTGGAACCTGGCTCTCTCAACCTGGTTGGCTGAGCTTTGTCCTCCTCTTTTTTTGATTTCCCCAGTCTCTCCTCTGAAGCTCCCCTTAACCAGAGGTGCCATTTTTCTCTTGGTTTGCAAGTCTAAATAGCTGTATATAAATCTGTACAAAAAAGATTGCAAAATATCCAAGCTGCCAGGGCCGTAAAACCTGGACAGGTAAATCCTGTGTAGGCCCAGGGGCCGGCCCAGGAAGGGAAGTGCCTTATCACAAACACAGACAGTGCTAATGGCAGGTTGGCCATGTGAATCCAGGTCTTTGTACAGAAATATCTTTTGGAGTGGTTTTATATTTCATCTGGGTCATGAGGTAAGAAGGGTATATGAAGGCCCTTTATAAATGGCTAGGTAACATAAAATGTTGATTGTTGCTAACTGGGCTCAGGGCCTAGTACTCCTTCAGTCCACTGCAGGGTGGATGACGCCTTGCCTGTATGGCCTTGAGGATGGGAACTGTCCCTCGTTAATCAAAAGAGTCCCCACTCACTGGGTGCCAAATGGGTACCAGATCCAATATTTCAATATTCTTGAAAGCTCATTTTCCACACAGTAGCCACCAAGTATGGGGTGCTTACTGTGTGCCAGCTATTGCTCTGAGCACTCTGTGTATAATAGCCTATTGCTTGTAATAACCCTGAAAGGTAGTACCATCACAATGCTTATTTTGTGGCTGAGAAACTGGTACAGAAAGGGTAAAGAACATGCCCAAGGTCCCAAGATAATGAGAGAGTGCCAGTGCAAACACAGGTCTCCCTTTGCAAAGTGTGTGCCCATCCCACCCCCCCACACCCTTTCTCTGTTAACCATCATGAGTCCCCAGCACTTAGTACCAGGGCATTCATTGGCTTATTTATTCACCTTTGTCAGTGCTTAGTATTTGTCCAAGCATGGTCCCTGGCAAGAAGATTGTGGCAAATGTCAGTTGCTTTAGCACCCTAACTGCCCACCCAAGCCTGGCTCTGGCCTAGCCTCTGGTGTGTCTCACAACTGCCCTCCTCGGGGCAACTTGGGGGCTGTCGCTGCTACCTTTTCTTCCTTTACAGCCTGAGCTTGAATGTCTTTCTGTCTTGGGTCCTGAGGACTTGGTGTGGCTGCCCCTGCCATGCCTGTCAGGCTGATCTCCTGGGAGGCTAGCTTCCTGTCTGTCCTCTAATGAGCCTGTGCCATTTGCCAGGCACAGTTAGCCCCTGGCCGCTGGCTGTAACACAAGGCGGGTGTGCCCTCTGGGAGTGAGACAGCCTTGGCTTTCATTCCAGGCTCTGACATTTACTCACTGAGGGACCTTGGGTTCATCAAGCTCTAAGCTTCAGTTGGCTCATCTGTAAAACTGATTTAATAATAGTAAGATGGTTGTGAGGGCTTGAATAGGATAATGGATAATGGACCTACATACCTGGCTGACATGAAACAACACAGCTAATAAATAAATGGCAGCTGTTCTTACATACAATTCTAACCTTCTATGAATTTGCATCCATTTCCTCTGTCCCCTGGAAAACAGAGACCCTTTTAAGGATGAGAATCTTATCCTCTCATCCTTAGCTCACTGCTCTGGGCCAGGCCCCATTCTGGGTGTGCAGGTGAACAGAACCCCACATGCTCACCTTTGATGTGCTCACAGTTGATGGAAAGATGGCCATAAAAGCAAGAACAGTAACGTGGTAGGTACCGAGACAGACATCTGTGGGGCCCAGCTAGTGCCCTCACACTGGAAAAGAGAGTTGTTGGAAGGGAATGGAGTGGGCTCCAGCATCAGTACCAGGGCCCTAAGAGTAGGTGCTCGGTGCTCACTGCCCCCCCACCCCCGCCCCAATGAAAATGGTTAGGATGAGGCTGTGGCAGAGGCTGGGGTAGGGGTGAGGCAGGTACTCCCTTTGCCTGATACAGGCAGTGCCCAGTTACTGGCAATGCCTGGCTCTGTTCCTGTCTGAGTCAGCAGAGGATCTGCCCTTCAGGGTTATAATTCAGGTTGATGTGTAAATAGTGGGGGAGGTGGGAAAGAAGATTGAATGCCTCTAATGAGAATCATTCCCCAGAGCCAGACTGAGACTAGAAGCCAGGACTGAAAGGCCTGCTGCCAAGGGCCTCCACTGTGGGCCTGGTGTCTGTGGTTCTGCCAGGACCAAGATTTAGGGTTTCTCTGGGTGGATCTTAGGCAGAGAGGTGCCTTTGCAAAGGGAGATTGAGCCTACAACTTTCTTAGTGTTGGGATTCCAGGTGGGGTCACTTCCCCTTTCCTTTTCCAGAAGGTCTGTCCAGAGCCCCAGCCTGGCCTTAGGGACACATGGGGCCTAGGCTGAGGGCTGAGTCACTCTGGAGTGAGCCTGGCAGCGGGCAGCGGGAGACCTGGAGGCCCTGTCTTAGAGGTTGAGACGCTTAGGGTGTGAAGGAGGGTGAGAGGACGGCTAATGGGAAGCAGGTGGAAGGGCTGCCCGTGTCCCAGCCAGGGGACAGACAGGCTGGGATGGCCCAGTCAGTGGGAGAACCTGTCAGCTCTCGATAATCCTAGGGGACAGGCTCTGGGATGCTCATTAATATTCATTATGTGTGAAGTGGGCAGTTGTAAAGTTAGCTTTCTCTTCATTTAGCTGTCACTGGACAGAAAAATATGAGCTGTGGGCAGATGCCCTGGATGGGAGCCAGTAGCTGGTCTCTGGCCTTCCTGTGCCCTCCCCAGCCAGAGCCTCCCCCCGCACACAGGGCCCACTCTGGCCTCTGCCCGCCTCTCCCGCTCTTGATGCACTGGTTTCTGACTCAGCTTTCTTCTCTTTTGTCTGTTTCTTCCCCATTTCTGCTTCCTTTGCTCTCCCAGAAGATCCCTTCCTCTTCCTTCTCTCCACCTCTTTCTAAGTTGTGAGAGAGGGAATCGTTTTTCTTGACCATTGCCTTTTATCTCTGGCACCCAGCACAATGCCTCGCACAGAGTGGGCACTCAATAAACATTTGTAAAACAAACTTAAACTCTCTGCATCCAACATTGTGGAACAGGAATTTTGCTGGCCACTCCTTGGGTGAGGAAACTTCTAGTGCAGTGGCCTTAGACCTGGAGTTAGAAATGTAGGTTTGAGTCGCAGTTCATTATTAACCTCTGTCTATCAGAGGAAGCTGGGGCTGCCTCTTCCTACTATTCATTCTTCCCTTCCTTCCCTCCTGATGGACACAGGGCCCACGCCTGGCCCTCAGAGCCAGGATCAGTACAGAGAGGAGAGAAGTTGCCAGAAGCCAGGCCTCTGAGTGAAGTGAAGGGATGAGAAGGAAGACAGGTTTCCTCTGGGGGATGCTTGAGCCTAGTCACAGTGACTGTCTTGGCCAGAAAATATGATGTAAGGGGGACTTGCTATGTCTCTAGATATAAGCATGATGCTGGCGTCTGTGTGCTCGGGTTTCTCTGTGCCTGGAAGAGGAGGCACAGGGTGGGGCGGCTGGGCTGCTAGCTGAGGCTGGGCTGAGCAATGTGGTTGTGTTTACTGGGAGGGTGGGAGGGCCAGGCCTGTTTTTTTCTTGCCTTCCAGGCTGTGGAGATAAAGCAGAAAGTAGGGATGAAGGATAGAATGGGTAATACTCTGAAACCACAAGAGAGAGTCCTGGCTTTCGTCTCTGCCCCTCAGATACATGTCTGGGGTGGCTGAGAGAGGGGAGCCACCCGCCCCAGCTCAGAGGACCTTAGAGCCCTCGGTGGGCTCCTCAATCTTTATTCCACTTTCCTTCCATGGTCAGTTCAACCACAGCTTATCTCCATCTTCTCACAGCCCTTCCCACCCACACCCACACCCCCATTTCCCCTTACAAATAAGCCCAGCAGCCTTCGAGCTGGCTCTTCCTGCCTCCTGTACCAGCCTGGACCACAGAGACCCTGGGCAGGTGACAGGGCCAGGCACGGCATGCAGGCCCACCTTCCCCTAGCCTCTGGGACCCCTGTTGGCCCTTCAGAAGGGCCTGGCCCAGCCTGGACCCTGGGCACAGACAAACCCTAGAGCAACCGAGTGCCAAACCCTGAGGATATAGAGTCACCTGGTCTAAAAAATATTGCCACCTTTATTATTATGCTGGGCAGCACACTTTTTCTAACAAAAATATGTTTACAAAACTGGAGCTCAGGATCTCAGGGGTTCAGTCTGTGGAAATCTGTTTTATTCTTACCAACATCTAATGAATAAACCAAGAGAGCCTACAGTTTCCATGGCATAGCTTTGGCCTGATCCCATAGAAGAGAATCCAAATATTTGGTGGTTTCTGGTGGAATTTCTGCCCCCTTGGAGGGTAAGGAGGACTCCAGGTATGTTGGGGTAAGGGTCACAGGGCAAGGAGTAAGGGCTGGCTGGAGTAGGGGAGACTGGGGCACTTCACACTGACCTCCAGCTTCGGGGCCCTTGGAAGCGCCAGACACTGGGTGCACGCCCCCTGGTGGTGGGAGTGGGAAGTAAGGCCAGCCCTGGGTGATCATTCAAGACTGGTCGGTCACAGGAGCACCTCCTCTTTGAACTTGTGTTCTCCTCCCATTTTTCCTGGGTTCCCTGAATGAGGAGCCAGTTAAGCCATTTCAGCTGGAGGATTACAGTTAAACTTGGATGAAGTCAGAAGGAAGCAGGGCGGTGTCTTCCTCCAGCCCAGAATTTGGGTGAGGGGCTCAGTGTGTGGTAGGAAAAGTCCTGCCTGCTTTGAAGCCCCCTTTCTCCTGGGCAGCCCCACATTATTTTAAGAGAAAACACGCTAGCTTTTTCCCTGCGTTGACTGAGGGTCCCAGCTCTGCCCAGGCCTCCAGGAGCCATTTTGGGGCTTGGAGGCAGAGGGGTGTCCTCTCTGGAATCCAGGCTGGGGTGGGGTGGGAGCACCTGGGAACAGAAAACGGGGTGGAAAGCTTAGTCTGCACTTTCATACAACTGATCACGTGGTCCAGTTCAGCAGGCTGGGTGGCTCCTTGGGCTTTACCCTGAGTGAGATGAGGCTTGGGGACTTACAGTCACCATCGGGGGAAGGCTCAAAGCTGTGGCCCTCTAGGGCAGGGGAAAAGCCATGGATGGAGTAGATGCCAGGGTGGGCTCCAGGGGAGGCTGACACCCCCATGAAGCCAGTCACATTCCCATGAGTGTGGGAGTATGGAGACATGCACGGGGAAGGGATGCCCTCCGATGACATGAGGCAGGGGCCCACTGGGCTCCCAGACCCTGGACTGGGCCACAGGGAGTTCTGCAGCTGAAAAGAGAAAAAAAAGGCCCATGAATCAGTAGCCCCAGAGGTTGCTTCCCTTACCTAGGAGCTCTATCTTTGCCCTTCGGGCTCCAGAAACTTTCTAAGAAAACTCCACTTGGCCCAGGCCAGGCCCTCCTCCTCCTCCCCACACTCACTGTGGCATCTCAGGAGGCCTTTGCCACTGCCTCTCAAGTTGAGATTTTCTTCAGTGACCCCTTTGTCCGGCTGCTCTGCATGCTTCATTCCTGAGAGCCCCACTTTGCAGAGGAGGAAGTAATTTACCCACTCCTACATAGCCCTAAGGCTGCTCCAGGTCTCCCTTGGGCCAGAGCTCACACTTTTGCTGGCTGTTCCAGGGGATGTGGCCAGGCCCTGCCTTAGGGTGGGTTCTCACCTGGGGGTGGCTGTCTGTTCGGGGCAGCACAGAGATGTCATAGGCAGATGTGAAGGGGTTCCGTCCCTCCTGGATCTTCCCATAACGCTCACGCTTCCGCCACTTGGCTCTGCGGTTCTGGAACCAGACCTGGGGGCAAAGGGGAGAGGCTGAGGAGGTGATAAAGTGGCCCTGAGGAGAGGAGCCCATTGGGAAAAAAGCTGAAGTTTGTATCCTGCTGCTGCGGTGGGGGGGGATCTTGAGCTGCAGGAGCTTTTCTCAGGGCCATGGGAGCCTGGGATGGGGCCTAAGAGAGGCCCAAGCCGAGGGCTTATTGGCCCGATGGGTCAACCCCCTGCCACCACATCCCCCAGTTCCCAGGCTGAAACACTCGGTCCTCCTGGCTGTGTCTGGTAAGGGTGCCATGTGGCTCCATAGCATCAGAGTCCCTGCATACTTCCCAGGTGTACCAGTGTACATGTGTTGGCTTCCTAGCCCCCCTGCCTCATCTCCTTGTCTAGTGTACCCACCTCACCACAGCTGAGAAATATTTAAAGATATTATTGTTCAGGTTCTGGTCCTCCTTAAACCCTCTGTGGCTCTCAGTAGATCTCAGCCCAGAGCCCAGCTCCTTGACAAGGCCCCTTGGCATTGAGTCCTGCCCTCTTCACAGCCTCATCTCCTGCCAGGTAGTAACACCCAATTCTTCCTAGCTGCATCTCAACACTCAATCCTTCCAGCTTGCCTTTGAAACACTCTGCTACCTTGCTCCTCCTGGCCTTAGCCCAGGTTTTCCCTGCCTGTGCTACCTGTTCCCCCCCACAGGTACACCTGAGCTGGGTACCCCCACACTGACCCTCTGTGATACCCTGGTATCTTTCTCCTTGTACTTACCACATCATATTATCATGATCTGTTTTGGAGTCTGTCTCTCCCAATCATTTGTGAGCTTTTTGGCAGAAAAGTCTGTGCTGTGCACATCTGCATGCATATCCATGATGAATTTGTCATTTGGTATATGCTCTATGACTGTTACACTTAAGTGTACTGGTGCATGTGTTTTGTATTCTATCATTTAATAAATATGTATGTGTCCGGTCCTGGGCTAGACACTGACAATATCAAAACCAAGCAATCCCTTGCTTTCCAGGGATCTAGCTGGGAGCCACAATAGAAGAAACTCTGTGTGTGTAAAAGTGACCTCACCCAGCCCTTCCCACTCCCCTGTGTTCATTCCTACTCATGCAGGCAGGTGAGGCCTGACAGCATGAAGCTGGTGTACTGCTAGCCCCCTTGCCCGCTGTTGCAGAGATCCCAGAGCAGGCCTGGGGCAAGGTCAGGGAAGGGCCACCCCACCTGCCTGACTCAGGGAAGGGCCACCCCACCTGCCTGACTGGACTTCCTTTCTTTACTCTCCCTCCCCCAAGAGGCAGATGGAGCCTGGAGCCAGGGAGGCCAATCCCTTTACTGGGAATTCTCCTATCATCACCCATTCTCCCTAGAGCCCCCACCATGGATCTCTGCGGCCTGCCCTCTGCGTTGTCCTGCATGTGGTCACCTTCTTCCTCCCAATGGGCCGGGGCCTATGGGTGGGTGTCATGCTTCTGTCTGAGAAAATGTCCCTACTCTAGGGATTCAGTCACTGGAAACTTCTCTACTGGATCTGGGGGCCTTCTAGCTACCCCTGCATCCTTCCAGGGTTGAAAAGGCTTAGGAGAGGAGTGGGGAAAGCGTGTTCCACTTCCTCCAAGCAGTTCTGTAGGGGTAGTTATTCAGACCCCAACCCAGTGGCTGCTGAGGCATCTGGAGCTTTGACGTTCTGGGTTTCCGTGTGTATGTGTGTCATCTGGGGTTGTCTCTCACCCTGATGGCCCCAGGTCCTGGGGAGCCCTGGGAGGACAGGCCTAGAAGTCTGTTTTGGATGTTACCTGGAAGGAACATAGAAGCTGGAGACCTTGCAGAGAAGGGGAACAGCCCAAGCTTCTCTGGTCTTATGTTGAATCCAGTTGTAGGGCCTTCTCTGTGAGATGGCAGCTGGCTTCTTTATAGACTGGTCTGCCAGTCCCCATAATCCGTCAGAGCTGGCCTCTGTGCCCAGCGCCTTTGACCAGAGTCTCTGGAGAGGCTCCATGCAGGGTGTGATAAGTATCAGCTCCACCCCTACTATTCCCCTCTGTGGGGCAAAAGGGACTGTCCTTTGCTCAGAGGTCACCTCTTCATTTTCCCCGTGCCCCTCTCCCAGTACCTCCTGCTTGGCATCAGGCTGCCTGGTGTGTATCAAGCAAGTTCAAAGCCAGGCAACAACCATCTTCCTCTTGGGCCAGATTCTTACTGAAGCTCCTATCCTATACCCAGCCCTCTGCTTACCAATTTCATTTTCTTTCTCACTTCCAGCAGGCCTTGGACATGGGCTTTCTTCTTTCCCCTATTCCCAGCATCCTTCTACCCACTCCCACCCTGTCCTCACCGGCCACTTTCACCCTACCTGAAATTGGCCACAGTCCTATCCAGGAAGCCATGGGTCCTATTCTGTGTTGGGGGGAGTTTGTTGGGTGGGGAGGGTCTCCTGGCCAGGGTCTTGGAGTTGGCAGGACTGAAGGTCAGTCCCTGGCTCAGGATGGCTTTGAACATACTAAGTTTGAGACCCCCAGTGGGGACACTCCCATTCTAGGTGGCCACCTCAGAAGCATCCCTGATATGTGTTCAGCATTTCACTGCTTCCAAAATGCTGTCACATCTGTGATCCTCAAAGATACTCACTCCTGAAGTAGGTGTTACTATCATTTTCTGTTTACTAAATTGGGAAACCAAGACAGCGATTCAGACATGCCCAAGTCACCTGGTTAGCTAGAAAGGGGCAAAGCTAGGACTCCCGTATGGGTCTTTTGACTCCAAGAGGCTGTCACCCCCACACCCAGGCATAAGCCTCAAGTTGGGCTGCAAGCCTGGGGCTGCAGCAGAGCTGGGCACCCAGGAAGGACAGGCTGGGGGCAGGTCTCTGGGACAGGCAGCCCTGTGTGGCTAGTACATTCTCCCAGCCCTGCCATTGCCTGGCTCACAGTCTGGGTGGTTGGGACAGACAGAGAGCCCCAGGCCCAGGGTGCCCTCACCTGTACCCGGGCCTCTGTGAGGTCTGTGCGTAGAGCCAGCTGCTCCCGAGCATACACATCAGGGTAGTGGGTTTTCTGGAAGACTTTCTCCAGTTCTTCCAGCTGGAATGTGCTGAAGGTTGTGCGGTTACGGCGCTTCTTGCTCTTGTTCTTGGCCAACTCCATGGAGTCAGGGAGTCCCGGGGACAGAGGGACACGTAGGCTGGCGAGGCAGGGACCTGGGGAGCCTTGCAAGTTAGAGGACCCGTCTCTAGGGCCCCCTTGGCAATCCAAGGGCAGCTGAGGGAAGCTGGCAGCTTTGGAGGCCTTCTCCTCAGCTGCAATGGAAAACACAAAAGAGGAGGATGGAAACAGAAGCAGGGGTTTTTGTGGGTGGAATAGAGGGAGGGGGAAGAATGCTGGCGCTTCAGTCCCCGCCTCTCCTTTCCTTTCTCTTTCCTTCCTCCCTTCTGGGCAGCCACCCTCCAAGGGAGCCTGGCATTCGGAGGCCTGCCTGCTGAGCCTCCAGCTGGGGAGGAGACCCTGGGGAACCATGTGCTCTGTGGTCTGGGCGGATCTGTGGGGCCAGAGGGGGTTCCTTTCAGGGAAGTGCTCTGTGGTGGTGCTTCCCACAGGGTGTGGAGGTGCCAGGACTGGCGCCGTGGCAGGGGCGAGAGGCGGGGGTGAGATGGGGTGGATGGCATCTCTCCACTGCTGCCAGGAAGTGCCTCCTTGTCCCTGGCTCTGCAGGCCTTGGTTCCCATGCCCCCGTGCCCATACCTCTGCAAACAGGGCCAGGCGGGTAACAGACATGTTCAGACCACCTCTGGCTGGTCTGGCTATGCCTCATTCTCAGAACCCCAAGTCTTAGGGCAATATCAAATCCCCCAGCCGTGAGATACAAAAGGCAGGATGGGGCAAAGAAGTTTCAAGGGGGATTGTCTCATTCCTTCAAAAATTGTGATGTTTGGGCAAGGACTTACACTCCAATATTAGAGAGGTAGGAGACAGGCTGTGATCAGAGAAAGAGAGTTGGGCACCAGTGTTGAAACAGGGCACAGCCCCCAGCCCCACCATTCTCCTTGTCTGCCCTCTCCCTCTTCAGCAGTTTCTGACAGTTCCCCCCACTGCCTGTGATTAATAAGCAGGGGGGACCTGATTGCTGTCTGGGAGCAGTTGCCAGCAGTTCCACTCCAACATGCTAACCCTCACTTGGGAAGCTTGGTGGAGCCCTGCTACAACTGGGACATGGTGAAAAATAGGTCATCCTCATCACCCTGCCTCTGGCGAGGACCCCCAGCGTCACCACGAAATCTCAGCAGCCCTCTGGGATGCCACAAAGACGCCCCACTGACTCACACAGCCCCTTCCTGGCCCTGGGCCCATCCCCTGCAGGGGCCTGGCCCCAGGAGGCCCAGCAAGCTGGCAGCAAGAGGCAGTTTCTTTGCTGCCAGAACTTGGTGCAGGATCAAAGCTGTAATTGGGGAAGGATGGGACCAGAGAGATGGGTTTCTGGGCTTTTGCATCTGTGACGCTGTCTGCATGGTGGAAAAGAAGTTGGGCAAGGTTCGCCCCAACTGGAAGGTGGTCAGTGACCTCTCAGGACTGCCCAAGCTGTGAAATAACCCCACGTCCTGAGCATGTCCTAGAGTCTAGGAGAGTTCTACAGGGCCTGCTGGCAGGCTAGCCCAAGCACTGTTTCCCTTACCCAGGTGGAGGCAGCACAGGGGGGAAATGCACCAGCCCTGACTTCCACTCCTGGCCATCAGATTTTCATTCTAGGGGTAGGTCCATTTGGTAGGAGCTTAGGTAGGAGAATTCATGGAAATTGAAGCAGATAATTTAAAAATGGCCATAGAGACTAGAAGACTGAAAGGGGAGACCCCACACATATAGCGGGCCTGAGAGGAGGGGTCTTAGTGTCTTGGGTTCAGAGGGAGGTCCTGCTGGACTGTAGACAGAAAAGGGTGAGAGTGGCTCAAGGATGGGGCCAGGGGAGCATGGACATCACTGCAGAGGGCTCCAAAGCTCTGAAGCTTGCTCATCTGGACCTTGGGCCCTTAAGTCTGTTCCAGTAGGATCTGCCCAGAGGAAGTAACCAGATCCGATGCTCTGGAACTTGCCTTCCTGACCAGAAGCCACCCAGCTACCAGGGTAAAGGATAAAAGTGCAGCAGGACTTCTCAGAATAGCTACCTGAAAAAGGGCCTCCCATGCCTGTCCATTCTACTGCCCTTCCAGGGGGCCAAAGAGCTTCTCCCCATTGAATTGCCATTGCCCCAAGAGCTCCTCCATCTGCTTGGAGGACTCCAGCGGGGGGGTGGGACTCCAGCTGGTGGGGGGGGGTGCCATTCCCCTTCTTTGGGCCACAAGAGCATGCCTTGTAGAACACCAAGGGGCCTCCTGAGGAGCAAGGCACAGAAAAGAGAAGAATGGAGTGGGATAAACAGAGGACCGTCAAGGGAAGGCAGAGTGGTTACAGAAGCCACCAGTTGGAAGCTAAGCTTGTATGGGCTGTGTATAGGAGTCACTTGCGTCTAGTGGGGACACTGCATGGTTAAGGAGGAGTGCTCCTGTAGGAGTCTGGGAGCCTGGGGCTCAGCACTGCGGTGCCCAAGGCCTGTACACACGCAGCACTGTGGCAGCAGTGGGTAGGGCCTGAGAGAAAGGAGCCAGGTCTCTAAGGCTATGGAACTCTGACCCTGACTCAGCCCTCAAGCCGTCTACATTCTCCCATCTCTGTGGCTGTGGAGCCCCTACTATCACAAATGGCTACCTAGAAGCCAGGGCAGCTCAGAAAGGTGCCACTCATGCTGCCTTCTGGGAACCTCACTGGCCCTCCACGTATAACTATAATGCCTGTTGGATCAACCAAAGGATGGCTTTCAGCTTTCAAGTCATATTCTGGGCCCGCACTGTTTCCAAGAGATCGCAGAGCGCTCTTAGGCCTGGGCTCCCGCAGCTCTGGTGGGAGACCTGAAGCCAGTACGGGCAGAAACGCCGAGCACAGAATACCAGCGAGGCCTCGGTGTTCTTCCTGGAGTTTCCCAGCCTCGGCCTTAGAGACCGCAGTAGGGGCCAATGACTTGGAACCCTCGTCAAGGTCAGGACTTTAAGGTTATCCGGCTCAGGGGCTCCACAGCAGCGGGTGCGTTCCGGCCAGAAAACCAAGCTAGGGGACAGACTGGGCGGCTGCTGGCAGAGCACTAAGAAACAGCTGGGCACTTCTCCGGCCCTCCGAGCAGCCACGCGCAGAGGGCTCACGGGTGCCTGGCACCGCCAGGACGCGGCCGGGGTCGGCCCGGGGCTGGGCGCCCGCCGCAGAGGGCCGGAGAGCCGCGCGATGCGCCAGGTTCTCGAGCGCGCAACTGCCCGGCCTCCGCAAAGATCTCGCGCAGATGGGGCGCAGCTGCGCGCTCACTGGTCTGAACTGGAAACGGCCCGAGATTCCTCCTTTGCCCACCACTTCCCACCACGTAGACTGCGCGACCCGCGGCCCGTACCTCCCTAGCAGCCCAGCTCCACCGCGCGCCGCGCTGGCCGGCTCCGCCGCTGGGGCCCTGGTCACCCGTGCGCCGAGTTCCAGCCAGGTACCGGGAGGCGAACGGTAGCCGGGCTCTCTACCCAGGCTCCGCTCGCGCCCGCTGCACCTGGTTTTCGTTTGGCCTGCCCTCCGCTCAACTTGAATCGTTAATTTTCTACTCCCACTTGTTCTCATTTTGCTATTTGCTGCTCTCTTAGGATGCATCTTCTTTTCTTTCGTTTGGTCTGCTTCTTCTCTCTTCGTACTTTCCCTCCTTCTCCATTTACCCGCTTCGTTCGATGCTCCACTTGCATTTTGTTTTCGTTTGCTATTCGTTTATTTCCTTTCCGTTCTGCCCAGCTTGCCGACTGCCATTTACCTCTGGCTCTCGACTCCCCTCCATTGCTTGTTCAATTTCCCTTTCCCTCTTTTTGGTTGTTTACTCTCTGGTTTTGTTCACATGCATTTCGTTGTTGGCAGTCTCTCCGTCGCTGGGTGTCTCCCCGCCGCTCGTTCTGCTCCCGCGCTCTCCTCAGTGTGCTGGGCGCCAGGGCCGGTGCTGGCGCCCAGGCGGTCCGTGAGGGATCCAGAGCGCCCAGCAGGGACGCGGGCCCTAGGGGTGGGTCCTGCCCAAGGCAGCGCGCCAAGCCAGGCCGGGTACCTGTCGACGTGCTTACGGCGCTGAACGGCGGCCGCCGTCTGGCTGGGATCAGAGGAGCCAGGCCAACTGCTTCTCATTAAGTCCCAACTGTGGTTTTTATCAGGAGAACCTCTTTCAAAGGGCACAGACACGAAGCTCCGCGGACTCGCTCATTTTCATTTCCTCCACTGACCCCCACACACCTCCCCGCCCTCCCCTACACATTCCCACCGCCCCGGCTGGTGGAAGGCTGAAGCTGTTTGGCCACTCTTGGAGGCCCGCGAGGCGCCAGCGGGGCACAGGCGGGGAAGAGCCCATCTCCGATGGTCCAGACCTGGGCCTAAGCTTCTGAACGCGCTGGCGCCGGTCAAGCAGTGCAGTGTAGTGGCGGGGCTGCGAACCCGCCTGCTAGGGGCGCGGCGTTCAGGGGCGGTTTCGGAAGATGGCGTGGTCCAACTGGCCTCACCGCTAAGGGCACCGGCCCAGGAGCCCGCGACCTCTAAAAGTTAGGCCGCCCGTGTTGCTCCCGACGGCCAGCGGTGACGATCCAGTACGAGAAAGGCAAGACTGCGAGAAAGGCGGCCATCACCGTGCATAACGACCGGAGAGGCCAGGTTAGTCTGAGAAATAAGAAAACAGTTATTCCATATTGAGAATGGCTCTGCCATTGCGGGACCAGCCGCGGCCACTCCGCCGAGCGCCTAACGCTCTGGCAGCCTTTCCCTCAAAAGCTGGGCCTGGGGAGGAGAGGCCCGCGGAGGCCAGGCCGCCGCCCTCGGCTGAGCCCGGCGGGGCCACTCTTGGTCGGCTCCCAGCCTTCGGGCCCTCTACGGACGCCAAACACAAAAGCCGCGCTTCTTTTCCCCGCATCTGGGCCAAAAGCCCAGTGTGGAGCCCGGGTCTTGGGCCCGGTCCGGGCTTCTGGGTCGGTGGCAGTTGAAGCCCAACTCCGGCCAAGCGAGGTCTCTCTTTCCCTGCCCTGGCCGCCCTCGGGCCCGACGCTGTCGCCGCTCCACCCTTTTTCGACCTCCCGCCTCCCGTTCCCGCCGCTGGAGGCACGGGTGACTCTGCGCTGCCTTTTGCCCGACCTGGACCAGCGCTGGTCCAGCTTCTGAGGGAGCCGTGGCGAGGGGCAAGAGGGTCAAAAAGTTGAGAAATAGGCGAGCGGGAGCGGGACGCAGGGAGGCCCGGGCGGGCCCAGGGAAGGAAGGAGAGCGGGTCGGGGCTGCGCGCTACGCCCCGCGCCGCGCATTACCTTCCGCGGGGCCCTCGTAGAAGTGGCTGCCGTTGAGCCCCGGGTCGGGCCCGAGGTCCTGTAGGTACTTGGCGGGCGGCTTGGCCGGCTCTGGGAGGTAGGGCTCCAGGGGCCCGCAGGCAGGAAAGCGGGTCAGCCGCGGTCCGCGGGGCGGCGCAGGGTGCAGGTGAGGCGCGCCGGAGGGGGTCCCCTGGGGGCCCGGAGGCTCGTCCCGCGTGGCCGCGTAGGGGCCGGGGCCGGGCCCCACGCCGAAAGGCGCGCAGCGCTCGGGGTCCATGCGGGCTCGGGGCGCACAGGCCGCCGGGGCTCCGGGGCTCGCGCTGCCCTCGCGGCCTGTAAGCGCCCGCCAAGGGGGAGGGACCTGGGCGCGGGGGCGCGGAGCCCCCGGGAGCGGCGCGCGCCGCGGGGGGCGGGGGACAGGGGAGGGGGTCTCGTCTCTGACTTAATGCTGGAACCATCCACGTCACGTGCGGCCCCGCGCAGGTTAACCCCTCGGAGCCCGGGAGCCCCCTGATTCACCCCAGCTCGTGTAGTATCAGGGAACTTTGGGATTGAGGGAAGAAGCCACCTCCTCTCCAGGGCGGGGTTCCTTTTGTCTGCCCATCTTGGTGAGTCCCTTGCTCAAAGCAGCACCCTTGATCCTGATATCCAGCCTAGAGGCTCTTGCCCCTAGAGCGGTAAGGTAGTTGGGGGGCGGGTTATGGCGCGGTAGAGCCCTTCTCACCCCCAACAAACGCTTTAGGGCCTGGTCTCCTGACATTAGCTTGGGATAAGGGCTAGGGGCAGGTAGGGGCTGGGCTGGGATTTTACCTAAGTTTGCCGGGAGCTGGAGGAATGTTGCTTCCAGGTGAAACACCTCCCATAGAGATCTCTTGTCATTGGAGTCATTGGGAGTGTTGGGTGGACACAACCTAATCTGGGAATTGGAGCTGGGGATCTGCGGCCTGGGCACTATCACTAATTAGCTGTGGGACCTTGAACCAGCCACTGGTGTCCTCATCTGACTGTGGAGCTTGGACAGAGGCAATCCTCAGAGTCTTTCTATATGTTCCTGGTGGTTTCATTAGCAGAGGCAAGGCCAGAGCAGATGGGCAAACCTTCACAGAGGCGGCTTAGCACTGAACAGAGTCCAGCAGCAGCTGCATTTGGAGCAGGCGGAGGAAAAGAGGAGGATTTGGGATTTGAAGAGCAGGCATGGAGGGAATGCCTTTCAGTGGGCAAATAATCTGGAAGCACCTGGGGACCCATAGGAGAGAGGCTGTCTGCAGCTCAGACTTCAGGGCTCTGCTGCCCCAGGCCTGCCATTTCTCAGGAAGGCAAGGGTGACCACATCTCCTAAGAGTTGGGTTCCTCCAGCCAAAAGGAAGTACAGAACTAGTATAGGACCTTGGTATTTCTGAGAAGAGAAACAACCCCTACCCTACCTAAGACCTGTCTGGGAAGGGATATCTGAGGGCCCTAGGACCCTGCTTACTTCTGTGGATAGAGGAGTCTGAAGTCTGGGTTACACCATTTTTTATTTTCAATGTCTCTAGAGACTAGTGAGAGGAGTGGGGAGTCAAACATCATTTGTATTTCATTTGAATTCTCAATTTTAAAGGAATCCAAGAGGCCTGGTGTGAACACCTCCTTCTTCCGCTGGGGGCTTACAGGGGTTTTCTTGGCTGTCCTCAGCCAGAGTTGGGCTGTAAATCAAGGCCAAACAGGAACCAGAAGCCTTGCATCTCACAAGTAGTCATTAAGCCATTATTAAACATACCCTGAGTTCTCTGAAGCCTTATTGGTTTAAACACCACATTGGAGGCATTATGGCCATTAGGGCCCCTAATCACAGACTGCAGGCTGGGACCATGAGATGGGAACACTTGGGACTGTATTTCCAGCCAAGAGGGAGGAAGCTCAGCTCAGAATTAAGTTTCCTTTTTGGCTTTAGCAGGGAGATCCATTCTCCAGTAGATCCCAGCTCTGGGCAACCAACTTGCATTGATCACTTTTGATCATTAGTAAGGTGTTTCAGTAGTTATTGGGGTAGGGCCCTGGATATTGTTGACTTTTTTGGAGCATGTTACGTGACAATTCAGGACACCTTTTCAACAAAGTTATTAAGTGGCTTACTGTGGAAGAGGCAAGTGACACAGGAAAAACATTAAACCAATAGTTTATAAACTAGGTAGCTTGGCTTAAATGCCAAAGGTTTTGCCTCAGGTGATAACTTTCTGAGCCTCAGTTTCCTCATTATAAAAATGGGCCATGCACATGGATATTTGAGAAAAACTTGTGTTTTGATGGATGTGATGAACTGTATTAATTTAAGAGATTATTATTATCATTATGATATCCAGAAATGCCATTTTTCAAATAGTGGGAGACTTCTGTCCCCAGACTGAATGGGCCAGAGGCTGGGGCTGAGCAGAGACCTAGGGACCCACACCCCTTCCCAATTCCAGAATTCCTCCTGTCATTCTCCCACTGTCAACAAAGCCAATTTCCATGCTGGGATAGTATTGCCAATTAAACTGAGGTGGCAGAAAGCCCCAGATGACATTCAGTTTAGATGGGTAAATGGAGTTGCCCTTCTGAGAAGGTTTTCTCCCAAGACCATACAAGGCAGCGTATGTAGAGGAAAATTTCCTGCTCCCCCTTTAAGCCACTATTACAAACACTTACCTTTATACATACATGATCTGGGAAGAATTTGATGGGGCAGGTGCACAGAAAACACAAAAAACTGCAACCTCAGAGTTACTCACTTTTCCTTCTTAGGAGGGCTAAGAAATCCTGGACCACAGGGGTCCTCATTTTACACATAAAAACAATAGGGAGCACTCACATAGTATTTATAGTGTGCCAGGCACTACCTAATATAATCTATATACACTGGTTGATTTAATCCTCACAATGACCCTGTGAAGTAGGCATAATTATTATCCCCATTTTACAGAAAAAGAGACTGAGGCCATAGAAGAGAACCATTTGTCCAGGGTGGACAGAGCCACTTAGTGGCAGAACCAGAATTTAAATTAAGCTCAGATCCATGGTCTGCCATCTGAGTGACTCTCAGTCCTTCTTCAGCTAACATAATAACGGTGGAATCATTCATTGCACACCCTCATTCTACCAGAGGAAGGTTCAAACTTTTTCCTGACTGGAAAGTTGACGCCAGAGTGGATCACAGACAAAGTCAATCCCTGATAGAGCTGCACTGCTGTCTTCCTGGTCACCAAGTGGCAATTTATTGAGCTTGCTGTGCCCAGTTGTGGTGGCCAGACAGTAGATGGAAGGTGGTTTCTGCTAAGCTGAGAGCAAATGAAACAGTGCCTATCACCTGAGAGGTTTTACAACCCACTGACACAGCCAGGTGTGGTGCAAAATTTGGAGAGAATTTGTGAGTTCCCATTCGTGCTGTTTAATATCCAGTTGAAATTATGAAAGCATTTGTCACTGATACATTGTCCATAGACTGAAAGAGATGAGCTGACAGGCTGATCCAGATAATACCAGGTCCTATCATGAATAACTTAAAAAAGAAACCCTCTCTGTCTGCTGAGAAAAACTTTTAAAATGGAAACGATGCTTATTGGCTGTGCCTGTGCAACGGTTTCACACTGGCTAATTGTTTAATTCATTCAATAGGAGGACCTCTTAGGTGACAGTATTTGCTGGCACTGGGATATAGCAGAGAGAAAGACAGATGGAGTGTACATGCCTTCATCAAGCATACTCTTTGCTGGAGTGTAAATGTATCCTCCACAATGAAAAAAATAATCATTTGGATGTTAATTACAATGGAGTCTGGTCTCGAGAGCAGAGTTCTGGCTTCTAGACTCAACCATAAGGTCAGTTCTGAATTAGGGAAACATCAGTCCCAACTACCATTTTCCTTTCATTTTTGACTGCCCTTAGCCTACATGAAGGCGAATACTATCCTTTTTCTCCCAGTGAATATTCAAAAAGGGGTTGGAAGGATGGGAAAATACGACCTCAGATCTGACATTTGTTTGACATATACAAAACTTCCTTCCAGACAGGAAAAACTCAGTTTTTTTTTTTCTTTGAAGGGAAGATAGTCAGTATTACCCTTGTCCTGTTTAGACTCCGAAATCCTAAATTGATCCCTATGAAAATTCTGGGTTTGGGAGCCCAAGTAGATTGTTTCTCATTAGTGACATTCTTCCTGGAAGGTCAGGCTAAGGAATGGTAAATAAACCTTCAGATCCGGTGCTTCCTCCTCACCCATGATATTTAAAAGGAAGAAAGCAGGGGGAGGGAAAAAAAGGCTTTGTGCTCTGGATACCCAGAATCCTTAGCTGGGATTCTGACAATCCAAGCTGAAGTTGTGCTTTGGGGTAAAGCTTCTGGGAAATTGGGTGCTATTTTTTCTCTTCCACTGATTTGATCTCTTTCATTGGGAAGGCCACTTAACCTACCTGTACCTCATTTTCTCCCTTAGAAGATTGAGGGGAATGATTCTGTAATTCAACTTTTTTGGAATGAACAAGGCAGTGTTTATACAGATGTTTCTTGAGCCTGACTCCACCCTGGACCTATATTTCTCTGCTCATTCTCTCTGCCCACTTCCCTGGGGTTAGGTTGGAAGGTGGGTAGAGGCCAGGGAGGTGGAGCTTCGTCGGGGATGCAGCAGTGTCCCAAGGGCCTGGTTTGCCCTGATGTTTGCCTTACTATGGCAAGTGCTGGCACAGACCAGGAGAAGTTATTTTGTGGGGGAGTTTTTGATGAACTCATTCTTGTTGCGAAACAGAAAGGGGCAGGTTTAGACTCCCTAGCATTTGATCAATTAACCTTATGCATTCATTTTTTCATCAAACTTTTGTTGAATGGTTGCCAGGTGCCACACAGTGGGGCTGCACAGTGAGGACAGTGTCAGAGACACTGTGCACTTACTCTCAGGGCTTTTACAGACTGGCAGCAGAGACCCAGAGCAACAGACATTCATATCACAGGGTGTGGGGTGTGTTGTGTATGCAGAGGACAGGAGAACAGCTCAGAGATGAGAAAGAGAAAGCCAAGGTTGGGAAATTGGATCTGCTGGATATCACTGGGGTCTGGGCAGGAAGAGAGTTTGGGTTGGGGTGGGAGGAAGAAAGACAAAGGTGGAGGAGTCCACAGGAATAATGGAAACTCCAGGCGGAGGGCAGGATGGCTCCACAGGCACTGGTCCCAGTGTCTGCCAAGCCCAGCTTTAACCACTGGATTCTCCAGTGGGAGGTATGGAGGAGGAAGTCTCAGGCCCTAGATGTCCCCCTACTCTAAGGGGACATCCAGGGTCGACACCCAGCAGGCAGATATTAAGAAAATGTGAAAATATCAACAACAAAAAGTGCATCTGCTTGCTGAGAGCTAGGAGGTGGAGAGATGGCAGAGGGGCCAACAAGCGTATGACACGGGTGGGGGTGGTAGTCTGTGAGGCCTTTTACAGTAGAGCTTTGGCTGTTACCAGCAATGCTGGCCAGGGCACTCCTTGAACTCATTTCAGCAGGAAATCCATTGGTTCCAGAGTGTAGATTCCAGATTTGTTATTTTACAGGCCTAACAAGTATGTAATTATCACATTTGGGGCCCTTCAAAGGAAATGCAAACACACACCACTGAACACCCTTAGAAATGGGAGTGGGCGCCACCCCAGAGTTCTGGAAGGAGCTCACCACCATGTCACAGAAACAACCGCTCCAGTCCAGTGTCTGCTTCTGTGTTGGAGGAGCTCAGGGTCTGAACTTCACAAGGGACAGGCAGAAAAGCAAGTGAAGAGGGTGAAAGAGCCTCTGGCCAGTCTTCTCTGGAGCCTCCAGGGAAGAAGAGCTAGTGGACTGGATAAGAATAATAATATCCACCACTGACAGAACATCTACAATGTGCCAGGCAAGCCCCATTGCATTTCATCATTACAGTGTTATAAAGTTGGTATTAGTATTCCCATTTTGCAAATGAAGAAAGCGAGATTGATTTGTGTATTACTTACCTAATGCTAATAACAAATCATCCCCAACCATAGTGGCCTAAAACAGTAGTCAGTGACTGTGGGTCAGGGATTCAGGAGCAGCTTGGCTGAGTGGTGTCTCATGACCACAAGCCCTATATCAGCTGGCTTACAGTATTCTAAAGGCTTCACATGGGCTGCAGAATTTGCTTCCGAGGTAGTTTGTTCACACAGTTGGCAGGCTGCTGTTGGCTGTTGACAGGACTCAGTTCCTGCACATGTGTGCCTGTCCACATGGCTGCTTGTGTGTCTGTACATCCTGGCAGCTGGCTTCCCTACAATGACCCAAGCCCAAGATGGAAGCTGCCATGCCATTTATGACCTAGCCTTGGAGCTCAGACATCATTACTTCTGCCAGTCTACTGGCCACATGGGTCAGTCCTGATTTAGTGGAAGAAAGTATTCCACAAGGGTAGCTCCCTGGGGGCCACAGTGGAGGCTGGCTACCATGGACTGGTTATGGAAACTGCCCAAATCCCCCTGCTGCTGAGTGCTGCTGGCATCCAAACCCACATTGCCTGACTCCAAAGATAAGGCTCTAATGCCAAGTTAGACTGGCTTGGGTCAGAAGGAGTGGCTGTATTGATGGATTGAGAAAGGACCTGAAGGGGCATGGCAGGCAAGTGGCAAGCCCACCGAGCACTGAGAGCCACACTGCCTGCCTGGGGAGACCCACAGCAGGGACAAGGTGTGCCCTGTTTTCTTCTGAACTCTGAGAATTCAGCTCTCACAGCAGGCAAACTCCTAGGGGTCTCTCTCAGTACAGTGAGCTGATCTCAGGGCTCCCGGGGGCTCTCTGTTCATGTGGATTAAGGAAGGAAGCAGGCCCACCTTTTCTCTGGAAAGGACTTGAGAATTCTCTATTGGCACTGCTGTCAGCAAAGGGAGCCCTGGTCTTAGACCTTGAACTGAGTGACAGGAAAGGGAGACAGTGTTGAGAGCTCGCTATGACTTACATCTGAACTAGAGACTGCGTTTTTAAATTTCATATAATCTGCCCAGGAGGTAGCTATTATTCTTCCTATATTATAGAACTTAGAGGAATTAAGTAAGTTGTCCAAGGTGCAGCATACACCCCAATGACAGAAGCAGCAGGGATCCCCGGGTAGGTGGCCTAGTAAGCTTGCACCACCTTCAGTGTGCCATGCTTCCTTAGTCTTCGCAGACAGGCAGGGGCCGCGTTTTCCCTCCAGCCATTCACTGAATCTGAGAACACAGTGGGACAGAGGCTGTGCTGGGCAGAATGCGAGGAGGGGGCTAAAATGTACCCCCACTCCAAAGCCTGGGCAGATCCTTCTTAGTAGATTTTTTTCTCCTGGGGAGACAAGATTTGAACAATTACATGAACAGTTACTCAGTAATACAAGATGTTTGCTAAGTGTGACAAGCTGCCCTTGCTGAGGAACTGACACGAGCAGGAAAGAGCTGGTGTACTCCAAGGTCACTTCCAAGTGGGGAAAGAAACTGCCTAGTGGTCATGAGCATGTCAGTACCCATCTCTGGACCCTCAAGGGCACAGCCCCATTCCCCCTCCATAGAATCCTTGGAGAGTGCTGAGCTGCAGCCAGAGGTAATGTGAAGAGCCAGCAAAATGTAGGCAGATGGAGAGGAAGGTAGTTGCTGAGTCAAGTCAAGTGGACAGGGTGTGCCTGGGCACTGGAGCCTGGTTGCCTCCAACAGAGGGTTTTGTGTCCCAGTGGACTAACAACAGATAGGTTGGGCATACCAGAACGTGGCAACTGCAGAAAATGGAGTCTACTTTCTTCTAGGCCATGGGGAGCCACTGGAGAGCGCTGAGAAGCCCTTGGAGCAGGCCCAGTCCATAAGCATTTGATGGGAGTTATTCCTGTTGTTGTTATTTAGCAGGAGAATGTGCTTTGGGAAGATTATTCTGATAACCCAAGCAGATTATAATAGTAATGATGACAGCATTTATTGAGCACTTACTATGAATCATTCTTATTTAATTCTAACTTCCTTATGAGGGAGGTACTACTATCTCTATTTTACAGATAAGAAAACTAGGGCCTAGTGAGTAATTTGCCCAAGGAAGCCAGGGGATGTGGGAGAAGGGAACCCAGTCACTGTGTAAGAAAATGATCCAGGCATGAAGGGACTAAGGCCTGAACTGGGGTATGGCTGAGGGAAAGAAGAGGGATTTAGTGGGACGAAATGACCAGACTTATTGCCATATACTGCGGTGGGGGTTATGAATAATCAGCTCAGAGAACAGGGCTACAGAGACAGGGCACAGGGATGTTCAGGGGACATTTTGAACCTCTGAAGCAGACTTCCATCCAGAAAGGAAGGGGTCCTTTATTCAGTCCACATTGTCAATGACAAAGGGTGCTGGCAGAGCCCGGGTTTTAGGGCAGAGGCAGGAGCGTTCCAAGAGGACTTTCCAGGCTCTGGAATCTTGTGGTGGGGGCCATCCTGGGGACAGCACTGGGCGCACCAGGTGCTGAGCGAGTGTGGGCTTGGCTGCACTCCACCCCTCAGAGAGTGTGGGCCAACCCTGGCCCTGACTGGGAGGCCTCAGGAGGGAATGGAGGTGGACAACCCAGCCCTGGGGTTGGCATGATCCTCAAAAGCAAGCAAGAGGCTTGGGGTGAGAGGGCAGAGGTGGAGAGGAGGGGAGACCAGGCCTATGGCTACTTTGAGTGGGCCTTTATGAAACACTTGGTTCCTTTAAGTGGGTGGGGAGTGTCTGAGCCCTGAGCTGCAGGGGAGGTGGCTCTCCCCATGAAGTTTCTGGACTTTAGGATTGTGAGGATGGTGAGGGTTTTAGAAGTGGCTCCTGCCTTTGTGGGTGGGGGCACCATGCCAGGCCAGGGGTTGGGGTGGGGTGTAGAGGGCTGTTAGCTGGCTGTGGAGTGTGAGGCTCCGGTGGTGGGGTGTGAACACAGCCTGCGCATGTGTGTATGTGTGCAGCCGGGTCTCCCGCTTTGGCAGAAGCCTGAAAGCCTGAGAGCCCCGCGTCTGCTCTGGGGGCCCCTTTGCAGCATATCAGGCAAGCCCTGGACCTTGCGGGGTCCTCACAGGGGAGGGTTCTGTAACTACACACAGACCCCAGATGTCTGGGGAAAGGCAGTTCTTCTGTAGGCACATTCACCCCAGATCCATTGGACAAAGAGACCGGATATTTTGCTGTTTGATAAACTTCGTAAAACAGTGGAGCTGCGTGAACTGGCTGCTGCCCGAATAGAAGCATTCTAAGAACCCATGCCAAGAAGATAAATAAGGCTGTGGCTCCAGAAGAGGAGCTGAAACAAATGGGCAGTGAGAGGTACATCAAAGTAAAACTGGTTCTCCTGACGACCGGGGGTTCTATGTGTGGCGAAGTATATGTGTTGTGCGTGCATGCGCACGCTGAGGCAAGTGTTTGGCAGACACTGGGCTACATTGAGGGGCCCCTCGATGTACCCTGGGCTCTTGCCAACCCCTCTGAAGGCAGCCCTCTACACAACAGGCCTGCTTGGGATTAGCTAGGATTAGGCCCTGCCCTACTTGGTATAAAGGAAAACCAGCGTTAGCCATGGTGGGAGATAGGCTCTGCAGTCAGCCAGCTGGGGTTAATTCAGACTTGAATATGTGTGCACACAGAGGTCAGGAATCCCTCAGTGGGCAGGGTGACCAGCCCCTGTTGGACAGCTGAAAGATTTATTCTGTACTAATGACAGTGGGGACAAACTTGAGTGTAAAAACATCTCATATTTGGTTCCAAACACTTCAGGAGGTCTGGGGGGATTACAGGAGACATGGAGACAGAACAGAATGTTAGGTCTGGATGGGACCATAAATATCATACAGTCCAAAGGTTCTCAAAGTATAGTCCTCAAGCCAGTATCATCATCATCAAAGGCAAACTATTAAACCCACCCCAGACCCACTAAGTCAGAAACTTTTGGGGTAGGGCCCAGCAATTTTTGTTTTAACAATTTTTTTCCCCATGTGATACTGATGCCGTCTGAAGTTAGAGAACCACTGATTTCAGCTGTCATCTTCATTTAGAAATGAGAGGATGGAGGCCTAGAGAGGGAACTTTTGCCAAGAGCATAAAACTAATTAGGACACACAGCCACTTTCCTCCTCATCCATAAGGTCTCAGCTATTTATTTGGCAAATAACATGGGAGGATTTGTATAAATTTTTCTCAGAGGCAATTGTTATGTGTTTATGTATTTTTCACTTGTTCATAAGCTATTTAGATCTGCAGTGTTGCTGGGGACCAAACCATGGACTTATTTGCTATAAAGTTCTGGCTCTGCGAGGTGGACTCTCGAGTTTCCAGCAGTTCTCCAAGCCCAGGCAGCCAGGCTGCATTCTCCCAGCCACCCCCAAGTCACCAGCACCTTCTTCCCTTGTCTATCTGCGGATGCTCTCTGTAACTACACCACCAGCCCCATAGGCTTGCTCCTGTGCAGATGTTTTGGTCAATAATCCCTCCCTCAAGTTGCTGGGCCAAGTGAGGGTGGATATGGTGGGATTAGTTTCGCCCACTGGCCTTCGCTGCCTTCCTGAGAAGACCTGACTCTCCTTCCGGCTCTCACAGTGGGCCCAGCATGTTTCCAATATTGCATCAGTGTTTTCCCCAACGGAGTAACGCTTTAATGGGGCAGATTTGTTCTCTATACGGGAAACATGTGGGCCCTTGTCAGATACTGTGAGAGTGAGTTGCCCTCCACTGCAGCCATCTGGTCAGCTCTTGGGGCTCCCACCGCTGAGCTCAGGAGAAGGGCAGTGTCCTAGATCCGGTGGTGTGAGGAGGACTGAGGGGACCTCAGAGACTTTTGGGTGAGTAACTCTTCTAAAAGAGCAGAACTGAGAGCATGTTTACATCACCACAAGCATTCTGCTGTGGTCTGAATTTGCTAGCAAACGGAAGGAACCAGTTTGTTTTGTCCAGTATAAACTGGACCTTACTGAAGGATCTTAAATGGGTGTAGAGTAGGATAGGAAGGGAGGAACCCACTCCCTTCCACCTCCAAAGGCCTAAATGGAGATGGTTGGCAAGAGGGTAGAGGGAGGAAGTCCAGGGCAGGACAGAGCCCCTGGCTCCTCTTGTCAGAGAGAGCCTTCCTTGGTCCCAGATCTCAATAAACTAAGCCCCTGCTTTCCTGGGAACTTGGTTTTCTTTTCCGGAGCCTGGGATTCTTTTGTAAGTCCTGAAATTTCTAAAGCTGGCATTTCTCACCTTCACAGAGCTGTGACATCCTGGGATGGTTTGTTTGATTCACCAACATCCTCCTCTGCTTCTCCTGCTCAATCAGGGGTCCATAACCTGCAATTAAATAATTAAGTTTAATAAAAAGTTTATTTCATTTTGAGCATATTACAAGGCCTTAGAGATAATTGGAGTTTCCCTAGAGTGTTGCAAAACCGGGTTTGGAAATCTCAGATCAAGAGAACTTTGGGCAATGGATGAGGGAGACAAAGGAGAAAAAGAAAGAAAGAGGTGAGGGAGTGAGGGGAGAAGCCCACTTTGTTTCCACTGGGTCTGGTGGCTTAACAGTGATTCAGTCCAAAAATCATTCCATTCTGAGGTACCAAGAAAGACAGACAAGGAGGGACAGAAAGAGACAGAGAGTCTCAATGCGTCCCTCCTATCCGGCCAAGAACAGTGTCATCTCAGGAAGGCAACCTCTGTTCCCCAGCTTCCATTTCCCTGCTCCACCAAAACCTTACGGGATTCAGAGAAAGGCAAGTCCCTTTCTGTGAATGCGAAGTCCGCTGATTCAAGTTTGGCTCCTGAAAACTTGCCTCCTGCCCTGAAAGATTTATTTTATTGAGTGGTCCACACCTGAAAGTAATTGAGTCTCTTGGCATGGGTAGGGGCTGCGCAGGGAGGACCGAAGCGCGGCAGTTCCCGGTACCTCCCTGGCCCTGGGCCATGTGCCTCCTGGAGCCCTGGTCTCCCTCCCAACGCGCTGCAACCTTGCACCGGCCTCCCGGGCCAGCGTTGCGGGGAGAGCGCCGCGCGCGCGAGTCGGGGAAACAGGAATATGCTTGGCGAGCGGCAGTTGTGTGTGGATGTGGGTAGGCAGCCCCGCCCAGCGTCGCCTCCGCACCCTCGTGTCGCCGGGCCGGCTGACCCCGGTATCCCGCGTCCCGCCCGCGCGCCCTCGCCAGTCCTCAGAGATTGCGGCGCTGGCACAGGGTTCTCCGCCCAAACTGGGAATCAGAGATTGAAATAGGATAAAAAGCATTCAAAGTTTAATGTCAATATCAAATCTCCATAAAACCAGATCAAAGGGAACAGGCTCTTGGTTTCTTTCTGGATCGGCGGGGGCCCTGGGGCTCGGGGAGCCCGGAGAGTCGAGCTCGCAGCCACCGGCGCGTTCTTCTCTGCAGCCCGGACCTCGGACGGCAGCACCGCGGCCCGTGGCCTGAGCCGGGCCGGGACGCACGCGAGCGCAATGGGCGCAGTGCCCGTGAACGTGGCTCCTGGTAAATTGACCGCGGCCCGCAGGTTGTCCGCGCGCAGCCGGGCTAGCAGGGAGCCGGGGCGCGAGGGAACGTGCGAGCCGGGAGCGCGGCGCACCTGGCCGGTAACGGATAGACGCCTGACGGCAGCCGGCAGGGTGGGTCGTCTGGCTTCTCCGAACGCACCGCTGCAGCTCGCGGCCCGCTTTCGTCCGGGCCGCAGGCCGTGGCGAGCTGTAGGGCAGAGCGAATTGCCGCATTCCGGCGATTGTCCGCGCCCTGCCGGGGCTCCTGAGGCGCGCAGGACGTGGGTATGCTTTCGTTTTCTCCTGCCCTTTTTCATCCCGATTCTTCGATAAACATGCATGTGTGTTTCCCTTTCCGTTCCCGAAATGACTCTTCAAAAACGAATCACTCAAAATGAAACTTACTTCTCGTGGTCACTGACATACTTTGCGCGGCGGAATGAAACTCCAAAGTGTTTCCAGCGAGACGTGCGAGTTGGGTTCTTTTCTAATTATAAACCTGCAATCTAACAGAACCTTCAAGGTTTCGGCCACGAGAAATGTGAATGAAGATAAACCTTCACATCTTGAGGATAAATATGGATAAGTTTATTAGTAGCAAAATTATAGCCTCTTTCTCTCAGCCCACATTAAAAAAATTGTAAATTATGGACGTTCTCTGTGTGTATCGGTTTTATGTGCTGTAGCATTCCACCCCTCCGGACATAAATTTCCATGTCTTCAGAGCCTGCTCATAGGTAAAACCACATGTCTATTTTTGTGTGCCTGTGTAGTTATATTGCCCAGTGGACAGTTGGTGGTGATGGGCGTTGGGGAGAAGGATCCCTGGATGGGCATGCATGGAGGGTCCTTTGTGTTTGGACACCTCGGGGAAATACACAGACTCACATGGGTAAATAAGCCAGAAAAAGAGGGTTTCACCTCATTCATAGTCTGAAATTCAGAAACAGAAAAATTGAGAGGCCAAGGAAAAGAGGTGGTTGGAAAGAGAGAAGGAAAGAAAGCAAGAAGACAAAACGTAATGTGATAGATAACAGTGCTGAAAGACACAAGGGATGGAAATGTCCCAAGCAAATTATGAGGGGAAAACAGAGAGAAAGAGGAGACAGAGAGACAGAAAACACCGTTAGAAAAAGAAACGTATAAAGAGAGATGGAAGGAGAAAAGGCACAAAAGGGTGTAGAAGAAAGGCATCAGGAGGGATGGAGAGACAAAGAGCTGGAGCCCAGGCTGGGGGTGGGGTGGGGTGGGGAGAAGATAGAAGCCCTGGAAGCTGGGAACCTCCCCAGGGCCTCCTTCTCAGATTTCCCCAATGCAAGGGAAATCCAAGGAAGCCTTTGTGGGCGCCGTTTGTTTGCTCCAGACCCGGATCTGATGATGCCGTTGATTTGGTTTTTAAACAGTGGGTTTGCAGTCTTCTGGGCTGCGGCAGGGGTCTGCTAGTCATCCTTAAACCTGCAGATTGGATTGAATTTCGGCCACTTTGATGGTCCTGTAATCGTCTCCCAGTTTTCCAATTTCCAATCCCCTCCACCCGGCTGGGGGTTGAAAAGGGACTTTAAAGATGCCTTTGATAACATCTCACGGTTACATATTTCCATAACAATTTTCTTTACCAGATCGTTATGTCTGATGCAGCCCCAGATGTTTTGGGGGAGAAAAAGGGAACCAGTCCCCTCTGTCCCAGCCTGCCAGACACTGGAGACAGGCACGGGGAGGCAAACTCACGCGCTCTGTGATCCGCGACCCTCCTCCAGCCTCTCTCTCTTCTTGCTGCCCTTACCTCAGCTCTTCCTTGAATCCTTTCTGAATCCTTCTCAGGGATAGGGACCCATTTTCTGCATGAAGCTCTGGCATGAGTGGGGCCCTAGATCCTCTTGTCCATCCAACTTCCCCATACTGGATCCCCTTCTGTGCTTGCTGCTCGGTGACAGTTTGTGGAGGCAATAAACTACTCCATGCTAAAGTCTTAAGAGGTCAAATTAATTCCAGGTGCCCCTCCTAGAGAATTTCAACAGGCCTTTCTCGAGACCCAGTGTCCTTAGGAGCTTCAGGAGACTTTCCTTCTTCCTCAAACAAATGTATTGAATAGTACTATGTGAAGGCATTGAGATGGATGATGCCAAAGGCAATCAAACATGCCTGAACTTACAGAACCTGCATTGCTGGGGAAATGAGACATGCATGCAAATAACTTGGGCTGAAGGCTGAGTGAGTGTGAAGAATGCAGGAGAGAAGTGCAGTGAAGTGGCTGCATCATTCAAAGGCAGCAAGATGACTCTGGCTGGGGACATCTGGGAAAGCTTCTCGGAGTAGGTAGTGTCTGTTCTGGGTCCTGGATGACATGCAGATTAGACTGTGTTGTAATGGGGAATGACAGGCGCACTGTAATAGGTTGATGGCGGAGACTTTTGGAGGGAGAGGCATTTTTTGGTGCCCCTCCCCATATCAGACCTGGGTAGTCCTTGGAGCAAGTTTCTCTCATTGAATTCATTTCACCCAACATTTGTTGAAAAGGGGCATCAAACTGGGCATGTGAGGGGCACAGGAGCATAGGAATGGAGAATCCTGCCCTCCTGGGCACTGTTTGTATAGGTTATCTTCTACAGAATTCCAAGGGGCTACTCAGGGCTGCTGGGGCAGAGTGAAAGGGGAGGCCAAGCAGGCAGAAGCCAGCTCTCGGCCCTGCTGCTGCCAGAATAGTACCACTTGTTATGTAGTGCATTCCATGTGAACTTTCCTCTGGAAGAAAAGTGGGGCTCTGTTGCTTTAAAAGACAGAAAGAGAATCTCTGGCTCATAGGTGCTTGTGCATTATGAGAAAGAGCTAAGTGGATGTAATTAAAGGAAGCATGAGAGCGTGTCAGTAATCAGTCTGTGATTAAGCCATAATCCAATCCTGGACACCTGAATTTCAATTAAAATATCCCAAGGTTCCTTCTGTACCTTCCTTGTATGCCTGTGGCCAGCAGGTAGAAGGTGTATCAGGTGCCAGACTGCCATTTTTTCTGGTGTTGTCTCCCACATTCTGTTCTTTTCTCCCACTCCCCTGCTGCTTGGGAGTGGCTAGGTTCCAGATGTTTCCAGAACACAAAAGCGCCCTATCCTAATAATACCCCAAGACCCTGTCCCAAGGATGGCAGGGTCGAGTGGGCTGAGCTCAGCCAGTGAGAAATCCTACCCCACTGCTTTTTGTCATATCCTTTGAGTTGCAATATGATAAACACCACCAGGGGTCAGGACAAACCCATGGGGCTCTGCTCTCAGAGGGCCAGGCTTGATTCTGGCACTGTCCACAGACTGTGAGGAGAGCCTGCTCTAACACTATCCTGCCAGGTGGACTGAGGTGAGAGCACACAGCCCCTGCCTGTAAGAGGTGTTCAGTCCCATGGTTCAGTGGCACAATTCTCTACTCCTAAAATGGGCGGTGGGGTTGGAGTTGCAGCTGGAATCCCCAGCCTCTTCCGGCACCTCCTGCTAGCAGTCTCTGCTGCCCCAGCTGCCTTGCCTGTGCTCAGAATCCCTGCTGACTTCTCCAGCCGCAGGGACCAAGGCCAAAGGAAGCTAGGCTTGGCTTGGCCTCCGCACGATGCCGCAGGCACACACGGGCACACTGACTGCTGTGGGCTCCCTGAACGTGAGTCCCTGAGGGAACGGGATCCTGGAACCCAAGGTGAAAACCTCTCAGCAAACGGAGAGTAAGCCAGGTCCTGTCCCCACTTCGTCTAGGGACTACCCTCCCCCAACCTAGGCTGGGGTCTGTCCAGAGGCCTGCTGTGTTTCCCCTGCCCCTTGCCTGGCTGAGATGGGTGGGCCCCATGTGCATGTGTGTGTGTGCTTGTGGGGTGGCATAGGTGAGGTGGCTGAGGTGTCCCCACTTCCAGCCTGCCCTCACACCTTAGGCACGTGTTAGGTACCTGTCCTGTGCAGGGCCCTGTGTTGGGCAAAGTGGGAGGTAGAGCCCTGAACTAGACATAGTCCCCATTCAGGGGCTTTTGTGGGATAGACAAAAAAGAGCTTCTGAGGAGTAGGTCCAGAAGGACCAGGTGGCAGGTTGACTGGGCAGGCAGCAGGGGCAGAGAGGATGCCACCCAGGCTTTGAGGGATGGGGATGGCAGAGGCATGTCTGTCCCTTTACAGCTGAATCCCCAGTGCCTGGTAGCAGGCCTGGCACAGAGTAGGCATTTCATTAATATGCGTGAGATGAATGAAGTTGGGGAGGGGAGTGAGACAATTCAGACAAGAAGGTGGGGTGAGCCTGGGATGGTGTCGGGGGTTCTGACAGTCCCTGAGCTAGGGCTGCTCCCCAGATGACCAACCACCCTGGTTGCAAACTTGGAAGTCCTGTATCCCAGGAGGCCCTTCAGTCCCAGACAAACCTGCATGGTTGCCCATCCTAGCTGCTCCTCCCCTTGGGAAAGGGCTTGCAGTGGTCTGCTCTATCCGCCTCTCTTTCTCCCCGCCGCCCAGCAGGGTCTCCTCTCAGGTCTTCTGGGCCTAGCCCTGCCCCTGCCATGACCCCCCCAGCCTGACCTCCAGGGCTGCCCACTTCCCTTTCACTCGGCCAGTCCTGATAAGGAGACTAGAAACAGGTTTGGCCTTTCACCTCCACATATATCTCTGCACAGCCTGTGGGTCCCCACATCCTGCAAGTCTTTGTGTCTCCCCCTGGCTGAAGGCCACCAGGCCAAGGCTTCAGGTGGGAGAGGACAGTGGGGACAAGGGAGCTGCAAAGGCCATAGCCCTTGGGAGACAGGCCTCTCCTGGCTGAGGACGGTCCAAAAGTCTGCTCCAGGGACACAGGAGCTGCTGGACTAGATGGCCGAGCTGACCGATTCCTCCCCTACATTTTGACTGACATTCTTGATAGAACTGGCCGGATGTTTCTCCTTCACGAGAGACACAGCCTCGGGCAAGACAGCTGTGCCTCCCTCAGCTGGGCTGCAGCTGGAGGTGCTGAGAATCCACGACCCATACTTCCTACTTTGGGATAACATCACTGGGCCAAAAGGGCTTCAGAGAATGGGTGTGGTGGCTTCTTGGGGTCCCAAGAGGGCAGCAGGCCTGGCTTCAGAAGATCTTCTGTTCTGGTTCCTCTTGAACTCTGTTCCTTCCCTGAGTCTGTGGACCCCACACAGTCGCTGTCGTGTGACTTGGGCAGGCGGTGCCGTGCACAGACAACCTAATAAGCAAAGACCCCCTCAGGTCTGGCCTGAACTAGGCACTGTCGCAGGCCCGAGTCAGGCTGAGAGCCACTCATTGTTTGTGTACTGTCTGGGGCATTATTGTCTACAACTTCCAACTCTGGGAGCTGGAATTGTGTGATTGGGTGCCGCTGGTACTTAAAGGGCATGCTGTAATCTTTGCTGAGTCCGAAAATATTTCATGAATCTGCAGCATTTAGGGGCATATCATGGGTAACAACATACATTTTGTTGCTTTTAGATGGTGAGAATTACATGTTCAGAGAATTTTCTCCTTTGGTGAAATCCTGCTATGGCAAAATGCCAAAAACAAGACAAAAGAGGAAAAGTGATCCACCTGCAGCCTGTGGGGGCTGTGAAGGGAAAGGAAAATGTTCCCACCCTTGATCTTGGCATGGTTTGGGTGATTATGAACTTGGTATATGAATTTGAGGTTCGGGGCTCTTATTTTCGTCTCAGCATCTTTTGTAGTCATGTTTTTTTCAGACTTTAGTCACATGAGTAACACCTTCATGATTTTGGCCACATCTGAGCACCACTTGTACTATTAACATTTTTCTTTAAACTAAGTCACTGCACACACACATGCACACAAATATCTTTTAAATTTACATCCTTCTATAAATGGAACACTAGTAGTGTTTGTCATAAACAGAGAATAGCCTTAAAAATAAATAAAATGCGAGCATAGCAATGTGTTCATATTGTAGCTAGAGTTGCCTTAGAAAGCTTTGAGTCTAAGGTTGGCTTTCTTTCCTTAAACAGGAAGGGCAGCAAGTGTTAGAGGGTGTCAAAGCCCTGTTGGCCACATTTGTGGTGACCAGAGGTAGCAATGATTGAAAGGGCACATTGTAATCAGACACAAAAGGGAATTAGAGAGGAATGGTTTTCTCTCTCTCTCTCTTTAGGGCACCACCTAAGATTATCTCAAGTCCTGCTCAGGAGCACTGAGTGGGCCACCCAGGAGGAGTTTCTCCCGGCCCACTGGCCTAAAGCATTCCTCTCAGCTGGCTTCTGACCACGCCTTCCCTGGAGCTCTCTCACAGACATCTCCAGCAAGCCACAGCCTTCAGCCCGCGGGGAGAGGACTGATGGAGCTGCCGGAGATGAGGGGCGCTAATCTCACCTTCTCTGATGTCGCCCAGAGTATCCCAGCTTTAATGAGAGGACCCTAGGGCCCTAAAGGACTGTTTGTGCTTCCCTTAGCAGGACTGCAGGGAATTTTCCATGATAATGAGAAAGCCCCAAGCATGAGAACAAGCAGGGCATTTGAGCTATACTTCCTGCTGACAATTCTTAAGTGGTATTTTCAGCTCTGCCCACTCCCCTGAGTTCTAGACTTGTATGTCCAGCTGTCCACTTGCAGGCATACTAGACATCTAAAACTTAACCTGTCCAGATAAAGCAGAGCTCTGGATTCCTTTCACAAACCTGCTTCTCTCCCAGGCCCTCCATCTCAGCTGCAGGCACTGCCTTTCTCCAGCTGCTCCGGCCAAAACCCCATTTGACCCCTTTCTTTTCCTCAGACCCCGGATCTAACCCATCCATCATCCTATTGGCTCCACCTTCCAAAAGTATCCAGAATCCAGTGCCCTCCCCCGCTGCCACTGTTCTGGTCCTGGCCCATGACCAGGCCCCTGACCTCGCCATCTCTTGCCTGGACAGTCCCTTATTGTTGGTCTCCGGGCTTCTCCCATTCTCCATACACCAAAGCCACAAGTGAGCTTTTGAAGATCTCAGCTCAGATTCCTTCAGTGGCTTCAATGGCACTCAGAACAAAATCCAAACTCTTCCTATGACCTGAGTCCCGTGCCTTCACTTCCTCACCTCACACCTTCTGCCCTGGTTCATCATGCTCCACTCTGGATGGCATCTTTCTGCTGCTCCAGCACTCCCTCTCACCTCAGGGCCTTTGCCCCTGCTGTTCCCTCTGCTGGGAGTTCTCTCTCTGACCCTCACAGGGCTCCTGCTTTGATCCTTCACTTTATTCAGGTCTCTGTGAAAATGGCACCCCCTGGACTCTCCTTACCCCACCCCACTCCCTGCCATTCTGTAGCCCTCCCCTGCTTTATTTTTCCTCACAGCTCTTGTGGCTGTTAACATTGCTTGTCTGAGAAAAGTCTTTATTTCTCTTCCACTTTTGAAGGATAATTTCTCTCTATCAAGAATTCTAGGCTGTTTTCTTCTTCCCAACACTTTAAATATTTCTCTCTACTTTCACCCTGCTTGTGTGGTGTCTGAAGAGAAGACTGAGGTAGTTCTTATCCTTGATCTTTATAGTAAAGCATCTTTTTCCTTCTGGCTTCTTTCAAGATTTGCTCTTTGTATTGATTTTCTGCAGTTGGAATATGGTATGCCTACGTTTAGTTTGTTTGATATTTATCTTGATGGGCGTTCTCTGTTGACACTGTGTTATATAGTGATTTGCTGATTCGTTTACTGACTGTCTCCCACAGGAGAATGTAAATTCGTAAGTACAGAGACTTTGTCTAACTCACTGCTTTATTCCCACCATCAGGAACAGTCTCAGAAGCTAGAGACATTCAATAAATATTTGTTGAATAATGAATGAGTAATCGAATATTGAGCCTCTAATAAGTTTGTGTAAGGAAATAATATCATACAATGTAATTCATGTTATGAAGCATCATTTTATGTTTTCCTAATTTGAGGTTGTGTAATGTATTTTTGTATTTCAGTATAAAGTTGGAAGCTGCACTTTCTAGGAATAACGACTACTGCTGACTAAGTAATTACCTCATGCCAAATACTGTTCGATGGGCTTCCCGTTTAATTACCTCATTTAATCCTCACAGGATTCTCTTTGAGATGAGAACAATTATTATCCTCATTTTAGAGAAGAGGCAGCTGAGGCACAGAGAAGTTAAGTAATTGTTTAAAGTCACACAGACACCAAGAGATAGAACTGGAATTTGAATTCATAAAGCGTGACCCCTAAGCCTATGAGCTTCCATAAATTCAATGTCTGACTTCTGCCTCTATTTACATTTTCATTGAGGTGTAACTTATGTGAGCAAAGTGCATCTTTCCAGTGTCCAGCCCAATACATTTCTATGGAGATCACACCTGTGGAAAGTCCTCCCAGCTGCCTGGTGTCCCTTTCTGTCAATTTCCACAAAAGTAACCTAACCTCTTAGCTTAACCTCTATCAGTTACTTATAGTGGGAAGGGCAGTCCTTTATTTTATCTTCTTTATTTAAAAAAAAGTCTTGAAGTACTTTTGTCTGTTCTGTAATGTCCTTACTTGATTAAATGAAAAGTAAGAACATTAAGTTGCGGTTTCAGTCTGTTAATACCAAATTGGGGAGTCAGCAAGTTAGAGTTTTGCAACCCCATCCCTGCCCCAAGCCACTATGAAATGCCTTCCTGAGTCTCCTAGACTGAGTGATGGGTGAGAACAATTCTGCATGTTTGTCAGAGTGACAGGCCAGTGGCAGGTGTTTAAAATACCTGCTGATGGGTGGGTGGATGGACTGAGCATCTGCATAGATGATCCAATTCCTGTCCTTGAGGAGTTTCAGAAAAAGGCTGCTTTAGTTTGGAGTGGAGGCTCCAAGTTGCTGCCTGGTGAGGTTAGATGCCCTAGGCTGCCAACCAGTAACATGGACTGTCCACTCTCTCTGGGAGTCCCTGGCTGGACTCCCACTGCCTCTGCCCTGTATTCGTGCAGATGCTCACCTCCCTCCCCAGCCCCATCTCCTCTGCCACCGTCCCCCTGCAGCCAGGACTGGCTGTCCCCATGGCTTTCTCCCTACAGGCCTGTTCCCTTCCTGCACATCCACTGGACCTGCTTCTACCTCTTGCTTTCCTCTTCCTTTGCCTGGGGCTAGGGTGGGGTCCTAGGATCAAAACTTCTGGGGATGTCACTGAGGGCCCATATGGGAAGAGTGGTGCAGTTCAGAGGGGAGAGAAATCCACAGACATTTCTTTGCAAGTGGATTTGGCCCAGCCTCCTGTAAGTTTTGCCCTTGAATGCCCTGTGGCCTTGGGCATTCAGTCCCCAGTGTCCCCAGCACACACACACACACACACACACACGCACGTGCAGAGCAGAGAACCTGGAGGGGCAGAAACAGAAGATCTCAATTCCCAGTCTAAGGATCCTTCCCTCATCTCTGTTGCTTACCCCCAGCCCTCTCCCAATTTCTCCCCAAGTCTTTGAAATACCCAGGAGCACCTTGGAGCCAATGTATGTTTTCATTTTACACAACAGAGAAGAGAAAGCCTGCAGGGGAGTGAGAAAGGGAGGGTGCACAGGCACAGGGTGAGGCTGCAGGGCAGGCAGTCTAGGACCCAGTGGAACAGAGTGGGACAGGCAAAAGCCCAGTGGGACATGATCCTTCTCCAGATTAAAGCTGGTGGGGAACCCCTTGATGCACCTGGTGAGGGTGGGGCAGCCATGACTTTCGTCCTGGAGGGATACTAAGGAGCAAATTTGTACAACCTGAGGGGCGGCGATATGGAGGGTGTCTGTAGCCCTTGGACTGTGTTGCCCCTTCCCCCTATCTCACTCCACACAGCCAGGCTGGCCACAAGCTCCTGGGGAAAGCTCAAGAGGGGGGGCCAAATGGAGACTCAGGGCCTGGCCCTGCATGGCTAGAATCCCCTTAGGCCTCCAGCTGTCTCCGTTGCTCCTGCCCCAGCTAGCGCCTGCTCAGAACTCACGGACTTCACAGTCCCTGGCCTCCCCACTCTCTGGGCCATTCCTTGGTGTCAGCAGCAATTTCCTGGCAGTCCTGGTGACAGTAGCCTGCACCCGCCCAGGGGAAACCCAATGCTGTGGTGTCAGCAGCGGGTGTCCCTTGGTGTCTGGGGAATGGGACCTGAGACTGTACAGATCTGAGCTGCCCAAGGGGTAGGGAGGGCTGCCAGTGCCCTGCCCCCACAGCTGCCCTGTCCCTTCCCACTTAGTGCAGGCAGTTGTGCCCACTCCCCTTGCACCCAGTGACAAGGGGAAGATGCCTCTTTCCTGCTTCATAACCAGACCACGGCTGGAAAAGGTCACTCATGCCCTGCAGACAGTGCCATGCCCTGGACACCACAAGCCCCAACTCCCCCAGTGGTGTGAGTGCCCCGCTTCAGGGAGGGGCAGAATGGCCTGGCCCATTGCTCCCATTCTAATCCACTCCAGAATCAGAGGGCAGTCTTCACCCAGGCCTCATTGGTGGCCACAGTCCACGCCTCCTGCCGCTGGTTTACCAGGTTGCTGGATCTATGCAGGACACCCACCTTCTCTGTCAGCCAAAGGGTCACCCTGGGGAGATCAGTAGGGCCATCTTCCAAGGACTGGTCCTTGAGGAAGACATGGGTCATATGTTTTTTAGTCCAGTTGCTTCTTTAAGGGTTTGGATACAGTAGATACATATGAATATATACATTCTAAACTTAAATGATGCAGCACTATTGTACGCATCATTTTCCTGGATACTGCATGTATTCCTGACCCATGGCATCAGAGCAGGGGCGACATCAAGCTTTGGCTGGAAAGGATCAGACTGATTTGACCTACAGAGGGTGGTGTGATTCTTGGTGGGAGGGAGGCTTGGAGACTGGTCCTAGCCAGGAGGGGCTGGGAGATGCCTCCAGAGGCTTGGGACAGTGGGCAAGGGGCCATTCATTTGGTTTGGGCCAAAGTCCTGGCTAATGTCCAGTTAAGCTCTTTTCTCACGGCCAGCAGACCCTTTGTTGTTACTTGAACTTCTCCCACATAGGCCAGCTGAAGAGTGCATTCCCTGCCTTTCTCCCTAAGACTGCCTTGGGCACAGCTGTGGGCTTAGTGCTTGAGACCTGTTTTCCAGGAGCCATTCCTCAAGCTGTGGAATGTTCTTCCTGGGATTCATGTCAGAGGTCGGCTGATAGTCCTGTCTCCTCCTCTTTGCAGAAGAGGAAACTGGAGCCGAAAATGCAGTAATCTGCTCAGACCTGTGCCGCCTTTTGAGGTTCTAGACCCCAGACCTCCTCATCCAAGTCCCTGTGATTAAGTCCTGTGGTCTGCATTTATTATTAATAACCTGCAGATCTCTGGACTGTGCCTCAGGTGAGGGATGAAGGTCTCCAAATAAAATGATAAGTCATTCCCAAACTTGGGGATTTTATAGATCAATGAAAAATTGCTTCTATGACGTGATGGACATAGGCTTGGCAATTTTTATTTTGCCAAGAATACATTCTAGAATCTCTGGGATCTCTGTACTCAACTTAACTGACATTGTTTCTGTCTGGATGCTTTGACTTGACAACTATTCTGCCCATGGGGTTGGAGGCCTGGCCAGATATTCTGAGCCTTAGGTAGTTATACTAGCTTCTTCTCTCACTGGCTCTGTGACCTTGGGCTAATCCCTGAAGCTCTCGGGGCCCCTGACCTTCGTTCACAGGGCTAATGTAAATGTAGTCATTCATATAGCAAGTGTACAGTTGTATGGCCACAGGGCTTCCTTTAAAGAAGTTGCTACATGTCCCAGATCTCAGGGCATCCAGACTCCTGGCTCCCACTTCATAAAACCTTCCTCCACACCCCACAGCATCCAGGTCTTCAAACCTGACATCTGCTCAGGGATGTCATTATTCTCCCAGCCTCTTGCTCCCTCAGGCCTTTGTTCCCTCAACCTGGCCCTGACACCTCCCATTTTCCTCTGGGTTCTGCATATTTGACATAATGTTAGCACCTGTACCCTCTGGTGCTGCACATCTGGGCACAATGCTCAAATCCAGACACCATTGCTTGGGTTCCTTAGCCTCCCCCGGCAGGGGCTCTTCCTGCGATTGGGTGGTGGAGACCATCACTGACCCTCCCTCCCTGCCTTCCCATCATTCCTCATTCCAAAGACTAGGAGGAAACCCCTCCTCTGGAAAACATTGCCCCCTGCTGAATCTTCTAGGCTCCAGGGGGCTCCCTCAGCCTCCCCACCACTGCTCCTACCTCACTCCAGCGCTCTCAGGGAAGACCTGTGTCCTTGTCATCGCTCCCTCCTTCCCAACCTTTTCATGCTGGGCCTGCAGCCCTGGCCCAGGTCCTCTCCCTCTCAGTGCTTATCTGCCCCGGGATCTGACCCGCAGATGCACTCAGTGCACAGCGTGCTCCTGACCCCTGGATGGCATCACCGCCCAGCCCGCCTGCCCTGGGGCCAGCTCCGGCCTGCTCTCTTCCCTTTAAAAGCCCTCATGTCTTGAAGCTGATTAAAACAAACACAGCTCATATTTTTGTTCTTAATCCAATTCTGTGCCGGGCTAGGGTTGGGGAGGGAGGATAGGATGACAGAAGCACATTCTTCGCTATGCCAGGGGGTAGATCCAGAACCAGGTACCCGCCAAGAAGTCCCAGCATCTGGGACTTGGGTCCAAGTGGGGTGCTGTCCAGCGATAGGGAATGAGCCCCTCCCTGAGCAAGATTCAGCTGCTGCTTCCAGGGTGGGGTCAAGAGGAAGGGCAGGTTCTCCGGGCTTCCCAGAAGGGGGGTGCAAGAGGCCCTTCCAGGAGCTGCCAGCTTAGGGGCAGGGGCTCCGAATAGAGGCCTTTATTCTCTCCAGCCTGGAAACAAGGCAGGATTCTCTTGTCTCAGTGACGCCTTCCTGTGACATCCCTTCTCAGCACTTGGCCTTGGAGTCCCTCAGGATCCACAGACATGGGCATGTGCTGCGGACACCTTCTCTCATAGGCCAGGCTCCCAGGCCTCTGAGAACTCTGTTACTGTCTGAACCAGAGTCAATGCCTCCACTACCCTGATTTTCCTGATGAAAGGACCCCCTGCCACAGAGCACAGAGAAGAAGGAGAGTCCAGTCATGGTGCAGACAGGGCTTGGAGGCAAGTGCCTGGATTCGAATCTTGCTCTGCCACTTACTAGTCGTGTGACTGTGGGCAATGTATTTAATCTCTTTGCACCTTAGTTTCATTATCTGTGAAATGGAGGTAGTAGTCTACCTATCTCACAGGATTATTGTAAAGTTGTGTGTGCTTAGGACGCAAACACTACAAACAGTGAGTATTTGCCACCGTACTAAACATACTATCTGTATTTGGTGTGTACTATAATATATTCTGGCACAATACTTCTTACTGCTTCTCCAGGGCATCTTCATTATTGTTATTATTGATGCACGTGGAGGTAATCCTAGATCCATCAGTCGATAGCTGTGTGGTTCTAAACAAATGATACCTGTTTGCTGAGCCTCAGGTATGGACCTGTAAAATGCAACAAACTCAACATCAGAGAATGGTTGTGGGGTTTAAATATAATAATAAACATGAAATTGTTACTGTGCATGGCATAGGTCTAGTAAGTCTTCAAATTATGTGATCTCATGGTTAAAAGAGACCTTAAGAGAGAATCTTGTCCAAGAGAGGAGGGAAGATGGTTAGATCAAATAAAAAGACAGAAAGGGGAAAGAGGTGAAAGAAAAGGTGAAAACTACATGGAATGCTTTGGAGAATGAAAACAGGAATGAGACTAAAATATGGAAAGAGGAGAATGAGGAGGGAGAGGAAAAACTGTCCCCCAAAAATAGGGAAAAGGAAGAAGAGAGTCAAAAAGTGAAGGGCAGTGGAGATGGTGGGAAGGGGCCCAGGTCGAGGGGACAGCTGGCCGACCCCAGCAAGGGACCTTGGTGTCTGCTTGGGAGCCTGTGCGGATGGGTTCCTCCCCGGCCGAGGTCTCTGGGAGGAGAAGAGGGGAGCAAACAGAGGCCTTGGTCACTGCTTGGCCTCCGCCAGGCTTCTGTCTGCTCCCAGGCTGGGAAGTCGCCCCCCACAGGCACTCAGAGTTGGGGCCTCTCTGGACCCAGCTAGGATCAGAGGCCCAGGTTGGGGCAAACTCTCCTGGGCTCTTCCTGAACTGCTGGCCTCGGGAAGTCCTAGCTCTGTGTTGGAGAGATGCTTAATAATTCTTTCCCCCCAAGTCCTTAGAAGCCAGTAGCTTCATAGTCTTTCAGAGCTAAACAAGATCTTAAGGATCCATTTATTGAATCCTAGTCTAGAGAGCTGGCTTGCCTGGCCACCTCCAGAATGGGCTTTATACCTCTTAGGACAGGGCCCTCTTTACCCTTTAGAGGTATTGCTGGGCCCTTTCCTAGGTTGATCTATAGTTACTGTGGCTGCAAACAGTCAACTGATTCGTAACAACTTTGTGAGTCCTTATTTCATGTCCTGTCTGAAGGACAGAGGGGTGTATCAGAGGGGGATCCCAGCGGACCGCCTGGCCCATAAAGGGTGGGTCATGGCTGGCCTGGCCTCCCAGGTCCTGGGGTCTCTCATTTTCCTTTCTCGCCCCATGGCCACTTGTCTTGGGCTGTGACAGCTCCCCACACTACAGCTAGAAACCAAGATGCATCTGTAGGTCAGGGGAGGGGACTGGGAATGGCCCATAAGAGTCTCAGGCTTCCCGTAAACCCAGAGCGGGCCTTTGAAAAGCCCAAAGCACTTTTATGTGCTAGTTAAAGGGCCTTCCTGTTGTGCTGCCAGGATTTATAGGGAGGTGGGTGGAGGGACACAGTGAGGTGAGGCCAAGTGCAGCTTCCACCTACCGATACTCACTGGGCTTTGGGCTTTCTGAGCTTCCATCCTCTGGGTCCCAGAGAAGAGAGGCAGGGGAGGGCTTAGCAACTTCTTGGCTGTCACACTCCATATGCCAGGCAGGGACTGTGAGGCCGCTCCTTGGTCCTGTGAGATCCTGAACCAGCCCCTTGGGGTAGTGGTTGACCAAGCAGTGACATATTCCAGGCCAGCCAGAGAGAAGGAGGCCCTGGAGACAGAGGCAGAGCTCTCTAGAGGCAGAGGTGACCATGTGGTTTTCAGCAAGCAGGACAGGAACAGTCCAAACAGCCTCCTTGGGAGAGAGAGTCTTGTCTGTTCATGTCTGATGCCAGCACCAAGGGACCACAGGGAGAGGGCAGGGCATCTGCCCCCATCTTGACATCATGACTTAGGGATGCCAACCCATCAATCTCCTACCAAGGAATGTGATGTCCATGAATTTAAACTTTATAAAAAAGGGGAAAAGCCCACAAAATCAGTGTGTTACTCTGGCCCACTGTCCCTCTTGGAATGATGAGCTGCATGAGTTTACTTTTCTCTCCTGTCCCATGGGGAGGTGTTAGGGGCCCCTTCCTGTTCTTCCACAGCATCCTGAGTGTACACCCCAATGGGGCCTGTCAGCAGCACTTGAAGACCCCAGGGGTTCCCTCTAGACTCTGAGCTTGGTGCCTGTTGAATAGACCTGAAGAGCCAAGTTCACTGGCCACCCCTGGAGCTGGTGATTCACACACATCGTCCCATTTCACCCTCCTTGTGCAGGAGATACCAGGATCCTCCACATTTCATAGTTCAGGAGAGAGAACCAGCATTTGCTAAGCGCCTGTCCTTTATCAGACCTTTGGAGGAACATGGCTCTTCTCTGTTAATGCTCCCAGCCTCCCAGCTGGGTAATATCAATCTCAATTTATATATGAGGAAACTGAGGCCTGAGGAAGTCCAGCTATTTGGGGAGGGTCCTGCTGCATAGTGCCCAGCCCAGAGCCTTTGTGTCATGTTAGCTGTAGGCCTCCTGGTCTCTTCATGTCAGGATGCCAGGATGCTGGGACATGGAGAAAGCCCTGCTCCTTTGCGATGTCTCTGCCTCTCAGGCCCACTTGCCTTTGTCTTTCTCGTTGCCCTCTCCTGGACTGCTTCCTCCTTAGTCCCTTCCTCCTGGGGAGCAGTAGCCAGAGCACCCTCAGCCTTCTAGGCATGGGGCCCTGGGGCTCTCTACCCAGGGAGGGGTCTTTCTGTATTGACCTCACCACGACCCCCATCCCCAGCCTCCTGGCCCGCGGTGCCCACTGTGGCCTCAAGCCTCTGGCATTCTTCTCTGATACCGCAACTCCCCTCTGTTCCTCTGTGACCCTATTGAGTTTCCTCAGGTCTGGCCAAGCAAACACTGCCATATGGGGGAGAGTTACATTTCCTGTATATGTGTCAAAATATCTGAGTGGATGTGAAATAGATCAGACATGTATAAAAATAAACTTACGGGGGGTGACTGACTGCTGCAGGGCGAACGAGTGATTCACTCTTTATCTGAGGCCCAGAAACTTGACTGGGCCTTGGGGACCACCCCGCACCCCCTGCTCCCCATGGCTGTGCTGCCTCATGTCCTTGGGTCTGGCGCTAGCTCCTCTCAGGGTAGGTGTTCTCCCTAGCGGTCCGCAGGCACGGACACTCCTAGGAAGTAGGGCTGAATTAGCAGGTCACCTCTCTGGGCCCCAGCTGCCTGCTGGGGGTGGTAGGACTTGCTCCTTCCACTTCTCTTTTCCTCTGACAATCTGTGATTCTTCAGCCCAGGGGGCCACAGGCTAGGCTACAGCAGGGCCATCTGATCACCTCTTCTGTTGGGCAAAACTTGATTACATCTCAGTTGACCTTTTCCCATTGAGTTAGTGTGAGGCCTGGTGGACAACAGGGCAGGGGCCTTCCTCTCCAGGCACCCCTGTTGGAGCTCACTGCGAAGGCTCGTCAAGGTCATCTGCCCCTCAGTCTTGTCCATCCCCTCTGCTTCTGGCTAACTCTGCATCAGATTTGATCCAATCAAACAGGGGTTGTCCTCTTTCATGTTAAAAGGTTTCAGGAAGCAGCATCCCAACCTCATGTCAGATATCTCTCCCTAAATGATATCCTAAATGTTTCTTTACTGGATTCCTTCTCGCCTCTCTGCCCAGCCATGTCCTCACAGGGAGGTTGGAGGGCTCCGGTGGGAGTGGGAGCTTGAGAGCAGGCACTATGCTTTTGGATAGCTCAGGAGATTCCTGCACCAACTACTTTGTGACCCCTAAAGCAGCTTGGAGAGAAAGCAGCCTGTCCATCAACTCATGGGATTCTGGCCAGATCCCATTCCTGGGCCATTTGTTCCTGTCTGGCAAAGAACCCAGCCTAGTCATGACTTCTGCTTTTGGCCAGCCAAGGGGCCAGGTTATCTCAGGGCTGAAGACCCAATACCCAGCTTGCAAGCTTAGTCAGAACCCATAGACAAGGGCCTCTTTTCCATTTCCCCATAGCTGTCCAGGCCTGAGGCTCCCTCTTCCCACCTGGATGTGGAGCTGGCTGGCAGGGAGCCCACTGTTCCCACACATGTCTCTGACACCCTGCTTCCTAGCCCCAGGGCCATTACTGCTGATGTACCACTCCTGAGAGACACTGGCGTCTGATGAACAGCTGCCATCCTGCCAGGAAGCTGGTATCCAGAGCTGGGGTAGATCTCAGTCTCCATTGAGCCCGGCCCACCCATGACCTGGCCACCTGCCCACTGCCTCCCAGGCCTCTTTTCAGCACTTTGCATCAAGGTCAATTGCAAATGCTAGAGATAGCCTCAAGGCAGCAGTTACTGAATCTGAGGTGCAGGCCTCTGCTGGGTGAGAAGACACAGGTATGTTAAGGGTGTCAGTGGGGGCAGTATTTTGGAGGGGCAGGCATTCTTCCTGGACATTCTTGAGCTCTTTTCAAGGTGCAGAGCATGCAGACCATTCTCATTAGCCTGTCACCCTCAGATCTGGTCCCTGCCTGACCACGAGCCCTGGCCCGTCTCAGACACTTAACTCTTCATCAGTCTCTGTTAGTGAGAGTAATGAGTTGACTTGTCTAGGAGTCCCAGGAACATTTGTTAGGACTTCATGGACAAAGGTAGTTAGTCCAGTGTGACAACCTTAAAGCTGACGAGGGACCACAGGGCAGAGGCTCTTGAGCCGTGTTGGTGACCCTGGGAGGATCATCAGCTGGGATTTCATACTGTCAGTCTAGCAGCTTATTGCTTGGGTCTCAGTAGCAGGAGTGACCCAGTTGAAGGAATTCTGATAATCTAGAGGCTGAGGCAGCCCCTGATTGAGCCTGAGGGTTTCTGTTGGTTGATGCAGCTCCCCAGGAACATCCAATCAGCTGTAGGTTGGATTAGAATTCCTCCCTCTTGCTTTTGGCTGCAGCCTTTTCTAATGACTGGCAGCTTGTGGCTAGTGCTACCTGCTGGAAGAACAGGAAGGCAACACTACAGTAATCAGCAATCTGTCCGTCCCAATGCTCCACCTGCCAACTGGGCCTCCTTGGGGTTAACCAAGCCCAAATCAAATTCAAGGTCACTAGCTGCCTTACTCAGCTGTAATTTGGTCCCTCTTCTCCTGACAAAGGCCTGCCTCCCAGGTAGCTTGGTTCTCCTAAGCCCAGCCTCATCTGGGCCATTCCTAGCTTTTGTCTCTCTTTTCTCTCTGCACTTCCATTTTGGTCCCAGCATTCTTGGGGGCAAAAGCACTGCATCTTCCCGGGTAGGGGCCTGCTTTTAGCTCAACTGTGAGAAGGGCACTGGTGGGCAAGCCTCTCACCCCAGGACTGGCCTTAGCACCCTGAGGCCAGCAGCCAGGTTGAAAGGATGGCATAACCTGCCCTGTTGAAGGACCAGCTTGGCACCTCTCTAGGGTGACCAGGGGTCCCTTTGGACCTGCGGAATCAGTATGGCTGCATTTTTAGAGTGCCCACAGGCTTCTCTGTCCACACTGGCTGTGGACTTGCAATACTAGCAAGAGCAGAGGGTGTTCAGGGCAAAGCTCTGTGGGCACTTCCTCTGTCCTCGCATTTAATGCATCACGTTTGGTTTTTGCTGCATGATAGAGGGTTCCTCCACTCTAATTGATGACACTGATCTTCAAAGCAACAGGCACCCCTGGAAAGAGGGGAGCATTCATCAAAGCCATTCCCAGAGGGGTACCCATCAATGTCAGGGCTGCCAGACTCTTCTGCTCTCAGAAGGGTTTCTATAGTTGCCACCATTATAACTGACCCAGGATCCCTTTGATTCTCCTTGATCTGACCTAGATGTGAATAGATGTGAATAAATCTTTCTTTCTTATTGTTGCAACCAAGACAAGATTATATATATATTTTTAGGAAGCACTTTATAAGGGAACTAAGGAGGAAATAGTACCCAGGAGCGAAGGACACATGAGTTACAGAGCAACCGTCTCCCCAGCTGGCCTGGCGTGTCAGCCCTGCCTCAGCCTCTAAGCCTTCAGTTCCCTGGCCCCATGCGAGGAAGACAGTTTCCCATTTGGTCCCACCGATCCCTGCCCAGCCCTCCGGCACTCTCTGAGTGGGTGCTGCCCACAGCCTCCTGGAGGACTTGCTCAAGCTGTCCTGGAAGAAGGCTTTTCATAGGTTGCCTCTCATCCTGCCCTGAGAAACACTGATGAGCTGGTGAAGCCTCAGAACCAGTTTTCTTCCTAGAGCTTCTCACACCTTCCCTTTTTGTAGGACTGAAGGAAACTCCCACTTCCCCTCTCACCTGCCCTGCTGGGGCCCCACCTGCCAAGTCTGAGTAGTACCTCTTCCTTGTAAATTTGCAGAGCAGAGATCACTCTCCATATCTAGTGCAAATGCCTGGCACACCTTTAGTGTGTAAGGAATATGTGTGGAATGCAAACGTGGATGCAAGCCCGAGAAACCACCCCTGGGCCCTGTAGATGTGAGTCTTCCCCTAGTTCCCAGTACTCTCTGATGGTCCCTTGCTGAATCAGTCCCTGAGAGTTTCTATCACCACTATCCTGAAGTTCAGAGTATGTTTAGTATGTTTAAAAGAGTGTTACAGTACCATGGCACAGGTCGAAGCAGACTATTATCAGCTGAAATCCCACAGCCCAGGGTGTGGATGGGCCGAGGGGATGCCCATGTGGATCATGGTTGAAGCACCCCAGAGATAATGGGCCACTAGCCACATGATGGGCGGTGGCTTCTCCAGGGCTCACTAGAGAGGCACTGAGGCAGGACGGAGCTTACTCTTGGCAGTGTAGCACCAGCTGGGGTCCGGGTATTCCTACAGGCCTGGTAGAGCTCAGAGACTGAGAAGGAAGCCCCTGCACTGATCCTGGTTTAGGTTGGCGGTGTGTGTGCACAGGCACCTGTGTGTGTGAGAGAGAGGGTAATGGCTGTGGGCGGCTCCTTTGGGACTCTAATGTGCACTGCAAGGACTTGGAGTGTGACACATGTAACTTAGGTGTTGGCCACAGTAAAGGACACTTCTGCGATGGTGACTGGCACCCGCTCATTTTCTGCTGTCCCATTGCTCACCCCCTGACATCATGCCCACCCCAGCATTCCAGCTATACCGAGTCCCATGCTGTTGCTTGTGGACTTGAGCTGCTGGGCCCTCGGCCAGGATGCCCTTCTTGCCTTCTTCACTGGGCAGCTCCTGCTCTTCCTTCAGAGCCTCCCAAAGTCCCTGTCTGGTGAAGCTCTCTGGCGTGGCCTACTTCCTACTGGAGTCAGGAGTGCCTCCCCCTCCATGGGAAAGTTCATGCATAGTGCCAGAATGGTGGGTATCTGTGTGTGTACCCCACCCAGGCCTGTCTTACTAGCCTTTCTTCCTGCCTTAGCACCTGGCAGAGGACCCAGCTCAGGGTGGGCACTGACGTCTGCTCGGAGCATGACCCATGACGGTGGGCAGGGATGACCAGTAGCCTGTGGAAGGGGGGTCTTGTGTATAGGCCTCAAGGCCCGCAGAGGGCCCAGCAGGGCTGGCGGGGAGATGCTGGAGCTGTCCTGGGAGATCACCACTGACACCTAGTGGTCGCATCAGGCTGCAGCCCCATGAGGTTTTCCAGAAGGTGCCCATCTGGGCTTCTACCTGCCCCAGCCAGTGTCTGCCTTGGAGGCCCCAGGACAGCAGCCCAGGGCAGGAGTTAGGTTGTCTGGTGCAAGGACCAAGTGCTGGAGAGAGGCTGGTCCATCCCCAGTCAGCGATGGCAGGACTGGGATGGCTCCTGTGGTTGCATGCCATCTGCTGCCCTCCTGCTCCAGCTCCTTGGCCCTGCCCGTGCAGGTTCGGACCCATCTGCCTCAGCCTCAGCTCCCTAAGACTGGAGGTGGGGTTGGGGGTCCCCATCGGATCAGCCACAGACCCACGTGGGGGCAGCTGCTGAGAGAGAAGTGCCAGCCAGTGGATGAGGGGAGGGCACTGGGCCTCATTTCCCCTCCTGTGCACCTGTTGTGTGCCAGGCACTGCGGGGGCAGCCCCGGGTAGGGACCACCTAGAGAGCAGCCTGTCCCATCTAGGGAACAGAGCAGCCTCGAGAGGCCCCTCTTCAGAAGGGCAGGGGGCCTTGGTGACAGTTACAGGAGGTCTTGCAGGCTGAAGGTGGTGGGCCTGAGGCAGCCCTTGCCACGGGGCTGTGTCTGGGAACTTGCCAGTGTCCCCATCTTCTGCCTATTAGCACTGTCTCCTCCAGGGGCTTGCAGAGTGTGCCCCTCATGGGTGCTCAGGAAGTGCTGTCTGGTGGTGGGGTTCATGTGGGGGGAGGAGTCAGGGTGCCAGACCTTGGCTTCAGGCTCTCAACCCTTGTTGATGGACAGCCACCTAGACTTTACTTTCTCTGCCAGAGTTTTCCTGTGAACCATTTCAAGAGTGTAAGGAGAGCAGAAGAGGGACAATGTTTTCAGAAGGGAGGCCTGCAGAGGGATCTCGTATGTTTTTGCTTGCACTAGCCCTTTCTGCTCCTCTCCTTTTCTTTCCTGTCACAAGTGGTCCTTTCATGCTGCCTTCTGGGCCTCTGCATGCTGCTTCTCAGCCTGGCCCTCCTCTCCTGCTCCTCTTCCCTTTCTCTCTCTGCGCCTTCCTGCTGCTAAACATGTCCTGGGCTCAGCCTTCTTGTTTTCCATTCCCATCCCCTCTCCACTGTTTCTGTCACTCCATCTGTCTTTTGCTGGCTTTTGTCTCCATGGCTGTTTCCCTCTCAGTGTCTCTCTGTCCTCTCTTCTGTGTCTCTCAGTCCCCCTTATCCTTGGAAGGCCAGCCTGACCTTATTAAAGTGCGAATTCAATAACTTGCCCGGAGAGTGAGGTGGGCAGAGGTCATACGGCATCTTTTGGATGAGCCTTTTGTGCAGCCCCAGGGAGTGGTCACATTCTCCCCACAGCCCAGAGGGCCCTGCACCAGCCGCTACCTGCTGCTGTCAGCAGGTGCCTCCTGGGCCCCTTCTTTCCCTTGGCTGGCCCTGTCAGCACAGGGCTGCTTTGCCGGCCTCCCTGAGCAAGCAGGGGAACCATGCTTTGTACACATGTCTGGGTGCAGTGAGGTTTTCCCTGACAGTTAAGGATGACAACCACATTTTTGAGTTTATATAGATACACACATTTTTGAGTTTATGGATCAGACATTGCTAGGTCCTGGGGGTACATCACAAAACCACCTCCCCAACTCCCCATTCATGCCCCCCACAGGCATCACACTCATTTGCCAGTGACACACTGGCACCTATTGTTTGCAGGAGGGGTCCAAGCCCAGCACTGTCCAGTGTTTTCTGCACACAATTGTTCTTCTCCCTCAAGTCACAAAACCCACACATTCCCCCTAATTTTCCCCGCTAATTATGGCAATCATTGTCTGATTGCATGTCTTGCTTACACAATTACATTTTCTCATGCTAATTGCATACTTAAGACAAGCAATTACATGGGAAAAATTATGAAATTTCCAGGCTCCAAGTAGGATTTGAGGGCCCAGCAAGGTGTCCTCACTGTCCCACAGCCTTGTAGATGGATGGCAGGCCCCTCTCTCCCCATTTCACCTTCCTTTTGTCTCCTACAGGCCCCCTCCAGGAAGCCTTCTTGCATTAGTTTTGCTCTGGGCATCTCCATGGCATGTTCCCAGTCCTGTCCATCCCACAGTTTACCCACCACAGTGTCCTCCCCTCCGGAGGCTGGGAGCTTCCAGATGGCCGGAGAGAAACCTCAGCCATGCTCTGCTTCCCCTGTGCAGATGCTCTGCCGTCATGGAGTCCACAGGCTCCCGCACACTATAGGAAAGCTGTGTCTTATTTCAAAAGCACCAGGGGAGTTGGCTATTTAAAGAATACTATCAGAGATCCTTTGGTAAATGCTAGAATAACTTTCTGATTTGTCTTTTATGTAATTTTGGATTTTCATCTCCCCAGGGGAAGAGGTATGGGTGAGAGAGAGGCTGTAGGCAGGTTTATCTATTTTCACAGCCTGCCATATGGGACCCTGCATCCTCCTGCATGGGCCAACATGTCCAACTGTTATCTTCTTCATTCAACAGACATGGATTTGAGGCCTTTAGTGTACCAGGTTCTCTGTACTGGAGGTGGGGGATACAAAGCCCAAGAATACCCATTCCCTGCCTCCAAGAGTCAGTGAGGGAGACACAGACATGCTAGGTACCTCCACACAGGTATGTACAAGGAAGTAATGGTTGTACAGAGTGGGGTGGTATTACCTCCCCGGTAGGACTGGGGAAAGCATGGAAGACTTCATGGAAGGGGTAGTTTTAAGCCAGTGTTTTGAAGGACAAGTTGAAGACTTCGAATGGGACAGGCATGCACAGGAAATGGCAGGTGGTGTGTCTGGAGTGGAGGATGCAAAGTGGGGAAGTGATAGGGCTGGGGTGGCAAGCAGGCCCAGGCCACAAGGCCCTTGGATACTGGGCGGAAGAGGCTGGTTTTGGTTCCAAAACTAAAGGGGATTAAGCTGGAAGGTGTTACTCAGAGGAGTGACTTGACCTCCTCACTTTTATTTAGGAAGATCTCTTTGGCTGTGACATGAATGGACCCAAGGGGATGGGAATGGACAGAGGAGATGAATTATGAGTTCTGAGCCTCAGGCCAGAGAAGGTGAGAGCCTGAAGCAGGTTGAGGTCAGTGGAGTTGCAGAGGAGGGGTGGACTTTGGAGAGATTTCTGAGGAAGATCAGAAATAACAAGGGGGCTCATTTGGTAGGGGACAGGAGGTGGGAAGTGGGGAGGGGCAGCTGGATTGGGGCACACATCAGTAGGTGGGAAAACGGTCAGATGTCAGGGAATTCCAGCCCTGAGAGCTGGTTTCTTTACAGACTAGAATTTGTGTCACCTGCTAAGAGTGAGAAGATGGGGGTGGGTGAGGTGGAGGGCCAGCTAAGTCTGTGGCATCCGTGGTGGTTTTCTTTCTGCTTCCCAGGGCCACCAGGGCCAGGAGAGAGGAGTAGAGGTGGGAGCGCCCCAGCAGGGGAGCCGAGCCCGCTGCCATGGAAGGGCAAGATCCTGAGAGTCCAAGGATGTGGGCAACATTATCATTTAAGTGTGGTCCCTGCCAGAGGGCAAGGGAGGAAAAGGGGAGGGAGAGGAGGGCTGGACAGCAAAGGCTGCTGCTTGTGGCAAAACCACCCACCAACTGGCAGGTGTCAGTTAGGTCTTCTCCACATGCACTCATTTCTCAGGTGAGATTACTGTACCTTCCTGTAAATGCCTACATCAGGGCCTTGACCCAGGAGACCTTGGATAAGTTGAACTGAAAACTGCCAGTGCAGTAGAAGCTGCTGACCTGGAGAGGCCCCAGCAGTTCTCCTTCCCGGGTTTACCTTGGAGCTCTGGGCGTCTGCTTAGTGCCTGGTGCACAGAAGGCAACGAGCAGCTGTGTCAGGAGGCTGTATGTGGTAACAGCAAAGACACGAGTTATACCTCCTGCTTGCCATGTGATTAGGCTGAGATCCGTTGTCTCTCTAGTAATGGAGAAAATGGCAGTCCCTACCCCAGAGGCCCAGCCTTGCCCCCAGGGCCCACGTGCCTGCAGACCTGATGGCCTCCCTCTGCCAGCACCTGGGGGGGCTCTGCCTGAGGGCTCTCTCTGGTCACAGGAGCACGCTCTGCACCCAGGTGGGCCACAAGAGCCAGAAAGCTGGCACCTCCGCTAACCAAGGCGGGAGGCAGGGCACACAGATCCAGCTAGCTTCTCAGGCGGCCCAGCTCAAGTGGTGCATTCTGCACAGCCTCCCAGAGTGCCCGGCGGGAAGGAAGGCTCCCAGGTACTGGTGACAGCAACCTGCTCATCATTGCACATTGGGCTTCCCTCCCTTCCTTGTCTCACTTCCTCACCCCCTACTGACACTTCCCAGGATCACCTCCCAACTAACAGGTGTCTTAGGATCCTGTCTCTGGGTCTGCTTCTGGGAAACCCAACCCCAGAGAACATATGAAGTGCTTGACAGAGGAAGACAGTTGATAAATGTTGGCCAGCTCACTAAACAGAAAGCTTCACGAGGGCAGGAAGGATCCACCGTGACACCATCTCCCCTCAGGGACAGGTCCTGGCAGCAAAGGCACCACATACATACGAGCTGAATGAATCAACATGGATGTGTTTTCTTGTGCCATGCTGTCCTGGGCCCCCCATTCCCTATCCCCCTTTCCTATAGTCCTGTGTTTCTTTCCTGGCTCTTCTTTTCTCCTCTTCTCACCTCCTTTACTCTATTACAGAAGAAGGCTGCTCTGTGCTCAGGATGCCCCTCTACCTCCCTTGGAGTCCTGCTCTGGAAACAGCCCTCCTGAGCATTGTGACACCACTGTGCAGAAGCCAATGGCTGCCCACCTGGGCTGGGCCTCGGCCTCCTGGGACCACAGCCCTCCACTGATGGGTGAAGTCACCTTCTCCTGCAGGACTCCTTAACCCTAGGGCAACCACTGGAGTATTAATCCCTCCTGATTCCACTCCTGGCCCCATGTTCCTCATGGTCAAGCTGCTCCTGGGCCGGAGATGCAGCCTGCAGGTGTCAGGGCAGGAGAGCGTGGCCATGCTGAAGAAGCTAGGGTCAGAGTGGCTGTGGGTGCTTGAAGAGCAGCAGCACCTGCCTTTCTGTGGCCAGCTTCTGCCGATGACAAGCAGCTCTCCAATTACTGCATGGGGCCCAATGCCTCCATCAGTGTCATCATGTGGCCCCCAGAGAAGATGGTGCCTGAGGAGGCCTGTCAGTGCCAGCCCCTGTGGCACCATCTGGGCCAAGTCCTAGCCAAACCCTTTGGGCCCCAGGACGCCAAGGCAGTGCTGCAGCTGCTGAAGCAGGAGCACAAGGAACGCCTGCAGAGGATAAGCCTGGGGGACCTGGAGCAGCTGGCACAGCACCTCCTGAAAGAGGAGCCCTTAGTGGAGCCCACAGGCCAGGGGCAGCCTGAGGCAGCCTCAGAGCCCGTGAGACTCAGAGGAGGAGGAGGAGGCTGATCAGTAAACTGGCTTGTCCTGCTCATTCGCACGCTCACATTCACCTGGCCTTGTCCTTGCGTGTCCCCTGCTGACGCCCCACCAGGTCTTGCTGATGTACATGCATCCTCACCCCTTTCTGAAACTTCAAAGCAGAGATAGCGGGATTCTGGACCCCTCTGTCCTCTCTTGGGCATGTGGTCCTCTCTGAAACACAGAATGATTCCACCCCCATCACCATCCTAGAGTGGGTTCTGACTGCCTCGTGGGCAGCTGTAAAGGGGCAGTCAAAGGCAGCCTCCCCACCCTGGGCTGGGCAGCCCCTCCTGGGCAAACCCCCAGCCGCAGGTCTTCATGGCTCTGTCTAGACCGTCTTTTTCCTTTGGGACAGACAGATGGATTACATGAGTTTATGTTTCCCCAGACTCAGGGCGTGGCTTCTACTCCCAAGACCACCATAGGCACAAGGTGAGGAATGCCAGGTGGCTGCCCTTGACTAGTGTTCTGTCCCTGCTGTGTGCCTGCTTGTGCTTCTACAGCTTAAGGGACAGGACAGCAGAGGTAGGAGTGGGAAGAGAGCACCTACCATGTGCCAGGCCTGGAGTCCCCAGGGAGACACACACAGACCAGGAATAGCAGGGTACTGGGGCCTCGGCAGAAAAGGCAGTCGGCAGTCCCACCCTCACCGTGGCTGGTGTGAGAGACCCGTGCCCGGCCCCTGACCATGTGTCAACAATCAGTAGGTGTTCCTGAGCCCCTGTTACCTGCCCAGTGCTGCTCAGGCTCCCTGGGAGCAAACAGGTACCAATCAGTACCCTCACAGAGCTCACAGCCTAGATGGAGAGATGTCATAATGTGACAAGTAAATTGGCAACATTAGCTAGAGTACAGCCCGGGTGACTGAACACCTAGGGAGCTGCCTCGCAGCCTGGGGTGGCCAGAGCACAGGAAATCCAGGCCCTCTAAGTGTGAGAGAGAGTGAGGACCCCCACACCCTGTGTCTGAGGGGAGCAGGGGGCTCGCTGAGAGCCTGGTCCCTCGCAAAGTCCCTGAGGGGCTGGTACTGCGCTCCCTCCTGGGTGGTGACAGACAGGGAAGGGGATGAAGGACAGTGTCTTGAATAAGTGGGGCCCACCGTCCCGGGAAGCCTTGGGGCCCCATGGCCAGCTCCAGTCCCAGCTCAGCTGTTGTCTGCTGCATGACCTTGGTTAACTTCCTTCACCTGTCTGATGCTCTGGTTTTTCTGATGAGCTGTTAAATGGGGTTCATTGTAATGGTATCTACTGACCCCATAGGTGTTCCTAAGGGTTAGATGTGAAGAACTGTGCAACTGAGAGTGATGTCCTCTAGCGGTGAGGGCAGTGGCAGGGAGAGATCCTGGAAACCAGGTCTCTGGCTCTATGAGACCGCTTAGCAGTGGCTGTTCCCCCATCCAGAGTGAGACCTCCTTCTTCAGCTAATGCCCGTTCCCTTTACCAGCGAACGAAGAGGAAAGGTGGGGCCTCGAGGATCTGAGCTATGTCAGGGAGAACCTCTTCCCGGGGCAGTGAGGACTCAGCACCCACCCTGGGGCAGGAAGGCCCAGCCTGCTCCTTGGTTCCTGCCCAGGTCCAGGTCCTGGTCCCAGGCGGCCGTAGGAGAGGCCTGCTCAGGATCTGTGGCGTGTTTGTGCTGGGCCCATGCTATTTGCCAAGGGAGACGAGCCTATTAGCCTTATATTAGGGGAGCTAATAGTCCATTTTCCAGGAAATCTGTGAGCGATAAAAACAAGTGGGCCATTTTATTCCTTTTGCTGAGAGAAGAAGGCATGAAGGGTGGGGGAAGCCTTTGTGTTCTCTCTAGTCAGTGGGAGTGTCAGGGCTGCCTGAGAGTTCCCTCCACTGCTTCTGTCCCCAGTGCTGAGGGAAGAATGACTCCAGTCCCACACGGCAGGAAGCAAAGTTGTTCTGCCCCTCTGTGCCCATGGTCACCTCGTACTACTTCACCCTTCCTGATGGCCTGTGCTCCTGTCCCTCCCGCAGGAGCTGAGCACCAGAGAGGAGGCACCACCACTCAGAGCTTCGTGAGAACTTGTTACCTCACCTGGGGGTGTTACATTCAGTGCCAAGTTCCTCACTGTGAGGTGACGGGCATTTTACCCTAATGGATGAACTTACAGGTATCAGGGAACAGCAGGTGGGCCTGGATTGGGAGGCTGGGGGCAGCTGCCCTTCATACTCCAGTGATGGGTTAGAACCTTATTCAGCCTGGAGAACGCTAGCTCTTGGGCTGCCTGCCATGGGGACTCTAACCTGTGCCCAGTTTCACATTTTTTCAAATTTAAACCTGTGTGTGTGAGCCAGCATGACTCCCTGTGCCCTTCCGGGCTGTCACCACCCCCCAGCCTGGGTTGGTAGGGATGAGGAACATGTTCTTTCTAAACTGCAGCTTAGGGCAGGTGGCTATGCCTCTAATTCCCCACAGTATCTTTCTCCTACCATGAAAGGACACACAGGTCCCTATAGGTGACAACTTTGCTCAAGTAGGAAGCATCTCAGGACAGTCACCACATCCAGGTGTCCAGCTTTGTGCTCCTATCCACAGAGAGTTCTGGCTTCTCCTAACTCCCTCCTATGTTACCTGCAGCCAACACCCGTGGTCCTAAGGGTCCTGGCAAAATTATCTTTCTGATGGGAATAGGTACAGCACCCTGTCTGTGTGCTGTTTGATCAATCTGTTTTGCTTTGATCAGTAAACCTTGAAGGTCTAATATGTGCTAGACTTTGTGTTGGTCCATTAGGAGCCCTGTCTCATGGAGGCATTTAGAAAAAAGTGTACCCCCTGCCATCTTCACTGCCTGTTACAGGGGCTCTGGAAGCCTGTAACATCTGGACATAGCCCATGCTTGAGCTGTGGTGATGTGTTGGTAGCTAGCAATATCTTTTTCGCCCATAGTCTTGAATGATGTGGCAGAGAATGGCCTGTCAGGATGGAAATTCTTGCAGATGTTGGAAATGGAAGGGGCTTACAGTGTTCCAGGCCTCCAGGGACTGGGTGCCTAATTCTGTTAGTTAGAAGCAAGTCACAGTTCCCACCCACATTTGAGAGAGGAGATCTCACAAAGGCGCAGACACTAGGAGATGGAGATCCTTTGGGGCCACCTTGCAGCCTGTCCACCGCAGCAGCTGTTGTGTATTTTTTTTTTTTTCAATTTTTTTTTGTTTTTTAAAATAATTATTTTTTATTGAAGGGTAGTTGACACACAGTATTACATTACATGAGTTTCAAGTGTACAACACAGTGGTAGAACATTTATATACATAATTCTAGGTTCCAGCTATCACCCTACCAGGCTGTTACAATATCTTGACTATATTCCTTATGCTATACATTACATCCCGGTTACTAATTTATTTTACCATTGGAAGTCTGTCCTTTTTTTTTTTTTTTTTTTTTTTGTGAGGGCATCTCTCATATTTATTGATCAAATGGTTGTTAACGACAATAAAATTCTGTATAGGGGAGTCAATGCTCAATGCACAATCATTAATCCACCCCAAGCCTAATTTTTCTCAGTCTCCAATCTTATGAGGCATAACAAACAAGTTTTTACATGTAGAACAAATTCTTACATAATGAATAAGTTACATAGTGAACAGTACAAGGGCAGTCATCACAGAAACTTTCGGTTTTGCTCATGCATTATGAACTCTAAACAGTCAGTTCAAATATGAATACTCATTTGGTTTTTATACTTGATTTATATGTGGATACCACATTTCTCTCTTTATTATTATTATTTTTAATAAAATGCTGAAGTGGTAGGTAGATACAAGATAAAGGTAGAAAACATAGTTTAGTGTTGTAAGAGAGCAAATGTAGATGATCAGGTGTGTGCCTGTAGACTATGTGTTAATCCAAGCTAGACCAGGGCAATAAAACATCCACGTATGCAGAACATTTCTCTCAGAACGGGGGGGTGAGGTTCTAAGCCTCACCTCTGTTGATCCCCAATTTCTCACCTGATGGCCCCCCTGCGACTGTGCCTGTCTTAGGTTGTTCCTCCCTTGAGGAATCTTACCCGTCTCTGGCTAACCAGTCATCTTCCGGGGCCATACAGGGAAATGTGAAGTTGGTAAGTGAGAGAGAAGCCTTATTGTTTGAAAAAGTTAGCTTTTTACTTCTTTGCATATTTATGCCCTGTGGCTTCTATGCCCAGCATTTGTCTTGAGGTATCTTTACCACTTGGAAGAATTATGATACTCGGTAAATTTGATATGAGGCACGAATTCTATTTAAGGGTTGTAATTAGGAAGGAAGAAGAAAAGCTATAGAAGTAGCAGGCGGAAGAAAACATGGGAAGATTGATTATTTCTTTGATATATCTTCTTGTAGAGTAACTTCAGCATGTACAGGTTTTAAGCTACTACTTAAATTGCACACACACATTAACATAATAGGAGTATAGTTACATAACCAAAGCATATCTGTAATTACCAGCCATCTGCAGTGAAACCAAGAAAACCAGTTAGGCACCTTAGGCATTTGTGAATGATTTGTGAAATCTATGATATGGTGGATATTGTCCAACTGAACTTGAACAGCCTGAGAGAAATCAGACAAATTAAAACAACCCATTCCTGGGGACTGTTCACATGCCATATGTTCTTTTAACAGTAAATAGTTTGTAGTTGTAAGACTTTGGAGCGCTACAATTTGCACTTCTCCAAATTCTTGGTTGAGTTCCAACAGTATAGATCCAGTCCAATTTTGTTGTTTTACTGTATGCACAGGCCAGCTTAGATATCTCCTTCCTCATTCCCATGGCAAGTCCAGGAACTGGTGGGATGAGTGCATCTACAGCTGTAGCAGTGCGTGGATCTTTGTTGGGGTTTTTTGATGATCATCTTCTGGCATGAGTCTTCCAGAGAGTGCAGATGTTGGAAGTTCTTTTTCATATCCTATCTTAGTTCATTTTCGGGGTAGCCCAATTAGGCTTTGATCCTCTGTATATACACAAACAGACCCTTTGCCTACACTTTTATATGCCCTTTATACCCTTGTGTAGAACTCGTTGGAGGTTACCACACAGAAACTGCCCTTTTTTTTTTTCTATCACTAATCTACACTTACATGACGAATATTATGTTTACTAGGCTCTCCCCTATAAACCCCTTTACAGTCACTGTCCATCAGCATAGCAAAATGTTGTAGAATCACTACTTGCCTTCTCTGTGTTGTACAGCCCTCCCTTTTCTCCTACACCCCCATGCATGTTAATCTTAATACCCCCCTACTTCTCCCCCCCTTATCCCTCCCTACCCACCCATCCTCCCCAGTCCCTTTCCCTTTGGTACCTGTTAGTCCATTCTTGAGTTCTGTGATTCTGCTGCTGTTTTGTTCCTTCAGTTTTTCCTTTGTTCTTATATTCCACAGATAAGTGAAATCATTTGGTATTTCTCTTTCTCCGCTTGGCTTGTTTCACTGAGCATAATACCCTCCAGCTCCATCCATGTTGCTGCAAATGATTGGATTTGCCCTTTTCTTATGGCTGAGTAGTATTCCATTGTGTATATGTACCACATCTTCTTTATCCATTCATCTATTGATGGACATTTAGGTTGCTTCCAATTCTTGGCTATTGTAAATAGTGCTGCAATAAACATAGGGGTGCATCTGTCTTTCTCAAACTTGATTGCTGCGTTCTTAGGGTAAATTCCTAGGAGTGGAATTCCTGGGTCAAATGGTAAGTCTGTTTTGAGCATTTTGATGTACCTCCATACCGCTTTCCACAATGGTTGAACTAACTTACATTCCCACCAGCAGTGTAGGAGGGTTCCCCTTTCTCCACAGCCTCGCCAACATTTGTTGTTGTTTGTCTTTTGGATGGCAGCCATCCTTACTGGTGTGAGGTGATACCTCATTGTAGTTTTAATTTGCATTTCTCTGATAATTAGCGATGTGGAGCATCTTTTCATGTGTCTGTTGGCCATCTGTATTTCTTTTTTGGAGAACTGTCTCTTCAGTTCCTCTGCCCATTTTTTAATTGGGTTATTTGTTTTTTGTTTGTTGAGGCGTGAGAGCTCCTTATATATTCTGGACGTCAAGCCTTTATCGGATGTGTCATTTTCAAATATATTCTCCCATACTGTAGGGATCCTTCTTGTTCTATTGATGGTGTCTTTTGCTGTACAGAAGCTTTTCAGCTTAATATAGTCCCACTTACTCATTTTTGCTGTTGTTTTCCTTGCCCGGGGAGATATGTTCAAGAAGAGGTCACTCATGTTTATGTCTAAGAGGTTTGTGCCTATGTTTTCTTCCAAGAGTTTAATGGTTTCATGGCTTACATTCAGGTCTTTGATCCATTTTGAGTTTACTTTTGTATATGGGGTTAGACAAGGGTCCAGTTTCATTCTCCTACATGTAGCTGTCCAGTTTTGCCAGCACCACCTGTTGAAGAGACTGTCATTTTGCCATTGTATGTCCATGGCTCCTTTATCAAATATTAATTGACCATATATGTCTGGGTTAATGTCTGGATTCTCTAGTCTGTTCCATTGGTCTGTGGCTCTGCTCTTGTGCCAGTACCAAATTGTCTTGATTACTATGGCTTTATAGTAGAGCTTGAAGTTGGGGAGGGAGATCCCCCCTACTTTATTCTTCTTTCTCAGGATTGCTTTGGCTATTCGGGGTCTTTGGTGTTTCCATATGAATTTTTGAATTATTTGTTCCAGTTCATTGAAGAATGTTGCTGGTACTTTCATAGGGATTGCATCAAATCTGTATATTGCTTTGGGCAGGATGGCCATTTTAACGATATTAATTCTTCCTAGCCACGAGCATGGGATGAGTTTCCATCTGTTAGTGTCCCCTTTAATTTCTCTTAAGAGTGACTTGTAGTTTTCAGAGTATAAGTCTTTCACTTCTTTGGTTAGGTTTATTCCTAGGTATTTTATTTTTTTTGATGCAATTGTGAATGGAGTTGTTTTCCTGATTTCTCTTTCTGTTGGTTCATTGTTAGTATATAGGAAAGCCACAGATTTCTGTGTGTTGATTTTGTATCCTGCAACTTTGCTGTATTCCGATATCAGTTCTAGTAGTTTTGGGGTGGAGTCTTTAGGGTTTTTTATGTACAGTATCATGTCATCTGCAAATAGTGACAGTTTAACTTCTTCTTTACCAATCTGGATTCCTTGTATTTCTTTATTTTGTCTGATTGCCGTAGCTAGGACCTCCAGTACTATGTTAAATAACAGTGGAGAGAGTGGGCATCCCTGTCTAGTTCCCGATCTCAGAGGAAATGCTTTCAGCTTCTCGCTGTTCAATATAATGTTGGCTGTGGGTTTATCATAGATGGCCTTTATTATGTTGAGGTACTTGCCCTCTATTCCCATTTTGCTGAGAGTTTTTAACATGAATGGATGTTGAACTTTGTCAAATGCTTTTTCAGCATCTATGGAGATGATCATGTGGTTTTTGTCTTTCTTTTTGTTGATGTGGTGGATGATGTTGATGGACTTTCGAATGTTGTACCATCCTTGCATCCCTGGGATGAATCCCACTTGGTCATGGTGTATGATCCTTTTGATGTATTTTTGAATTCGGTTTGCTAATATTTTGTTGAGTATTTTTGCATCTACGTTCATCAGGGATATTGGTCTGTAGTTTTCTTTTTTGGTGGGGTCTTTGCCTGGTTTTGGTATTAGGGTGATGTTAGCTTCATAGAATGAGTTTGGGAGTATCCCCTCCTCCTCTATTTTTTGGAAAACTTTAAGGAGAATGGGTATTATGTCTTCCCTGTATGTCTGATAAAATTCCGAGGTAAATCCATCTGGCCCGGGGGTTTTGTTCTTTGGTAGTTTTTTGATTGCCTCTTCAATTTCGTTGCTGGTAATTGGTCTGTTTAGATTTTCTGTTTCTTCCTGGGTCAATCTTGGAAGGTTATATTTTTCTAGGAAGTTGTCCATTTCTCCTAGGTTTCCCAGCTTGTTAGCATATAGGTTTTCATAGTATTCTCCAATAATTCTTTGCATTTCCGTGGGGTCCGTCGTGATTTTTCCTTTCTCGTTTCTGATACTGTTGATTTGTGTTGACTCTCTTTTCTTCTTAATAAGTCTGGCTAGAGGCTTATCTATTTTGTTTATTTTCTCGAAGAACCAGCTCTTGGTTTCATTGATTTTTGCTATTGTCTTATTCTTCTCAATTTTATTTATTTCTTCTCTGATCTTTATTATGTCCCTCCTTCTGCTGACCTTAGGCCTCATCTGTTCTTCTTTTTCCAATTTCGATAATTGTGACATTAGACCATTCATTTGGGATTGCTCTTCCTTTTTTAAATATGCTTGGATTGCTATATACTTTCCTCTTAACACTGCTTTTGCTGTGTCCCTCAGAAGTTGGGGCTTAGTGTTGTTGTTGTCATTTGTTTCCATATATTGCTGGATCTCCATTTTGATTTGGTCATTGATCCATTGATTATTTAGGAGCGTGTTGTTAAGCCTCCATGTGTTTGTGAGCCTCTTTGCTTTCTTTGTACAGTTTATTTCTAGTTTTATGCCTTAGTGGTCTGAAAAGTTGGTTGGTAGGGTTTCAATCTTTTGGAATTTTCTGAGGCTCTTTTTGTGGCCTAGTATGTGGTCTATTCTGGAGAATGTTCCATGTGCACTTGAGAAGAATGTATATCCCGCTGCTTTTGGATGTAGAGTTCTATAGATGTCTATTAGGTCCATCTGCTCTACTGTGTTGTTCAGTGCTTCCGTGTCCTTACTTATTTTCTGCCCAGTGGATCTATCCTTTGGGGTGAGTGGTGTGTTGAAGTCTCCTAGAATGAATGCATTGCAGTCTATATCCCCCTTTAGTTCTGTTAGTATTTGTTTCACATATGCTGGTCCTCCTGTGTTGGGTGCATATATATTTAGAATGGTTATATCCTCTTGTTTGACTGAGCCCTTTACCATTATGTAGTGTCCTTCTTTATCTCTTGTTACTTTCTTTGTTTTGAAGTCTATTTTGTCTGATATTAGTACTGCAACCCCTGCTTTCTTCTCACTGTTGTTTGCTTGAAATATGTTTTTCCATCCCTTGACTTTTAGTCTGTACATGTCTTTGGGTTTGAGGTGAGTTTCTTGTAAGCAGCATATAGATGGGTCTTGCTTTTTTATCCATTCTGTTACTCTGTGTCTTTTGATTGGTGCATTCAACCCATTAACATTTAGGGTGACTATTGAAAGATATGTACTTATTGCCATTGCAGGCTTTAAATTCGTGGTTACCAAAGGTTCAAGGTTAGCCTCTTTAGTATCTTACTGCCTAACTTAGCTCGCTTATTGAGCTGTTATATACACTGTCTGGAGATTCTTTTCTTCTCTCCCTTCTTGTTCCTCCTCCTCGATTCTTCATATGTTGGGTGTTTTGTGCTGTGCTCCTTCTAGGAGTGCTCCCATCTAGAGCAGTCCCTGTAAGATGTTCTGTAGAGGTGGTTTGTGGAAAGCAAATTCCCTCAGCTTTTGTTTGTCTGGGAATTGTTTAATCCCACCGTCATATTTGAATGATAGTCGTGCTGGATACAGTATCCTTGGTTCAAGGCCCTTCTGTTTCATTGTATTAAATATATCATGCCATTCTCTTCTGGCCTGTAGGGTTTCTGTTGAGAAATCTGACGTTAGCCTGATGGGTTTCCCTTTATAGGTGACCTTTTTCTCTCTAGCTGCCTTTAACACTCTTTCCTTGTCCTTGATCTTTGCCATTTTAATTATTATGTGTCTTGGTGTTGCCCTTCTTGGATCCTTTCTGTTGGGGGTTCTGTGTATTTCCGTGGTCTGTTCGATTACTTCCTCCCCCAGTGTGGGGAAGTTTTCAGCAATTATTTCTTCTAAGATACTTTCCATCTCTTTTCCTCTCTCTTCTTCTTCTGGGACCCCTATAATACGGATATTTTTCCTTTTGGATTGGTCACACAGTTCTCTTAATATTGTTTCATTCCTGGAGATCCTTTTGTCTCTCTCTATGTCAGCTTCTATGCGTTCCTGTTCTCTGATTTCAATTCCATCAATGGCCTCTTGCATTCTATCCATTCTGCTTATAAACCCTTCCAGAGTTTGTTTCATTTCTGCGATCTCCTTTCTGGCATCTGTGATCTCTTTCCGGACTTCATCCCATTTTTCTTGCGTATTTCTCTGCATCTCTGTCAGCATGTTTATGATTCTTATTTTGAATTCTTTTTCAGGAAGACTGGTTAGGTCTGTCTCCTTCTCTGGTGTTGTCTCTGTGATCTTTGTCTGCCTGTAGCTTTGCCTTTTCATGGTGATAGGAATAGTCTGCAGAACTGGGACGAGTGACGGCTGGAAGGACTTCCTTTCTTGTTGGTTTGTGGCCCTCCTCTCCTGGGAGAACAGCGGCCTCTAGTGGTTTGTGCTGCGCAGCTGCGCGCAGACAGGGTTTCTGCTTCCTGCCCGGCTGCTATGGAGTTAATCTCCGCTGTTGCTGTGGGCGTGGCCTGGCTCGGGCAGCTACTCCAAAATGGTGGAGTCGCGTTGGAGCAGGAGCTGCTGGGAGGCTATTTATCTCCGTAAGGGGCCTCCCTGCTCCCTGCAGCCCAGGGGTTAGGGTGCCCAGAGATCCCGGATTCCCTACCTCTGGATTAAGTGACCCGCCCTGCCCCTTTAAGACTTCCAAAAAGCACCCGCCAAAACAAAACAACGACCACAAAAAAAAAACAAGAAAAAAAATTTTTTTAATTAAAAAAAAAAAATTTTTTTAATTAAAAAAAAAAAGGTGGTCGTTCGTTTTTCTTTATTCTCCGGTGCCAGCCTCAGGCCTCTGCTCACCAGTCTTTCTGCCCTGTTTCCCTAGTATTGGGGTCCCTGTCCCTTTAAGACTTCCAAAAAGCACTCGCCAAAACAGAGCAGCAAAAAAGCAAAAAAGCAAAAAAAAATGGTCGCGCGCTTTTCTTATGTCCTCTGTCGCCCAGCCTCCAGTGCCTGCTCACTGTTCTTGCTGCCCTGTTTTCCCAGTATCGAGGGCCCTGCACTCTGGCCCGAATGGCTGGGGCTGGGTGTTCGGCAGCCCTGGGCTCCGTCTCCCTCCCGCTCTGCCTGCTCTTCTCCCGCCGGGAGCTGGGGGGAGGGGCGCTCGGCTCCCGCGGGGCCGGGGCTTGTATCTTACCCCCTTCGTGAGGCGCTGGGTTCTCTCAGGTGTGGATGTGGTCTGGATATTGTCCTGTGTCCTCTGGTCTTTATTCTAGGAAGGGTTGTCTTTGTTATATTTTCATAGATATATGTTGTTTTGGGAGGAGATTTCCGCTGCTCTACTCACGCCGCCATCTTCCGCCCCTCTGTTGTGTATTTTTGTGTGTATGAATGCAATAATTGCCACCTTGTAGCCTGTCCACCGCAGCAGGTGTTGCATATTTTTGTATGTATGAATGAAATAGTTGATAATAAATCAATTAAAGTGTTAGGTTCAGCCCAGGAGCTGTGGGAGCACAGATGAGAGGTCGCTCCAAATTAGTCTCAGGGAGCTTTCAAGGAGGTAGTATTTGAGATGGTGGGATGGGAAAGGGGGGCAGTCAAAGGACACCTGAGGGGCTTGGTGACATCTGACACCCAGAGCCCATGTTTCACACCTGGAGAAGTGTCACTTGGCTTTGTGCACACAGTATCCGATTTTGCTGGGTGCCTCATGACAGCCAGAGACACAGGGACATGCAGACACACTGACACACCCGAGGTGCACACCTGTACCTACACCTGAACACCTCAGACCCCTCGGGTGGGATCGATGGGGGCAGATCCAGGTTTGTAGAAGGGAGCTTAGGCTCTGCATCACTTGCAGTGTCAGGGACTAGACTTTGCCTTTTGAGATTCAGGCTGCTAAGGCCCAGCTGATCAGGTCAGGCCCCCGTCAGCCTGGCGAGAAGATCTCACACAGCAACTTCGAGGCCAGAAAGGGACTTTGCAGAGCCAAGCCCAGGAACTGCTAGGGCTGCAGGAAGAGGTGGCCTGGACCAATTTTGCAAAGTTTAAGTGACTTCTCATCAGGATGGGTGCTCATAGGACACATTAGGGACATGGAGATGGACACATGGGTCAACAGTTTGGTGCACCGCGTGGTGCCTTCATGTGCACATCAGCCCATGTATGTCTGAGGGCAGACACCCCTTCTATGTGTGAACTCTCCAAGGTGGTGTGCTTACCTTCCAGTTCCCTGCTTCAGCCTGGGTTACTCTCCCTGTGCGCTAAGCTGGGCTTGGGTGGCTGCCAGCCTGTGGCAGGGGAGTGGGTGGAGGGCAGGCCTCCCTGGGTTAGGGCCCTGCTGCCGAGCCAGCTGTTGCCCGGGAGGTGGCTGAGGCCAGAGCAGCTGTGAAGCCCGAGTGCTGGCACCCTGGGGCAGGTGGTGCTCCTGCCGGCTGCCTAGCCCCACTTCTCCCCTCTTGGGTCACCTTTCTTCTTTCTTTGTCCTTCCCATGTTTCTTACTGCAGCTCTTCTCTCGCCTTTCCTTCCTGTCCTCTCTCACCACATTTGGGGCCAAGTTGGCTGCATTGTGTGGACATCTGGAGCTTCCTTCTCTCTCTTTCTCCCTCCCTTCTGTCTGTTTCCACCCACCCCCTGCCCACCTGCTCTGTCCTCACTCATCAGTGGTTTCCCTTGTATTAACATCACCAGCTCTTCTTCTTGTCCTCCTGGTGTCATCTTTCTCTTATATTTACCTAGATACACCTGGTGGGCAGTCATGGACAGGGACCTGAAACCCACTACCTTTGAATATCTCCCAACCCTTCACCCCATGTGCAATACTAATTCACAGACACCTCTCCCTAGCCCAGTGCTCGTGTACAATGGGAAATGGCCTCATTGCGTGCATGTCCCTGTTTGCTGCTATAGGCTCCAAAACACACACACACACTCAGAGAAATATCTATACACACAGGGTTGCCATAAATAGCCTTGCCGCAGATCGGCATGCTGCCAGGGAGGGGGCACGGCCCAAGGAGGCACACATTAGCGCCGGCTGTGGCAGCAAGCCGCTTCTCACAGCCACGGTCACCACCAGCAGCAGTTTGGAGTGGGGTCCCTGGGCTTCCTCCCACAGCTCTCCCTGGCCAGCCCAGCCCCTCCTCTTTGCTCATCTCCTGTGGTTCCTCCTGGCTCCTCCCTGGGTGGCTGCTTGGCTCCGCTGGGCTCCGGGGCTGTAAATCCCCCTCTGGAAAGGACTGTAACCCGAGGAGCCAGCAGAAAGCCCAAGCCCCCAGGATGGCTCCCTCCTACCTGCCCTCTGCTCCCTCTGACAGCATTTCCCATCACGGTGATTTAAGGGCTCCCAGGCAGCCTTTAGCGGCTCCTTCTGCCCTCATAGAGGGTGATAAATCTGAGGCAACTACTGTCGGCTGACCGGCCGTAAACCCGTCAGGGCCCACTGCAGCGGGGCCACATCTGCCCGCGGAGGCCCGGCTGAGTCAGCCTTGTCAGCCAGCGCCCTTGGAGAAGGCCCAGGGCACCCGTGCCTGGGGCGTTATTTATGAACCTCAGACCCCAGGATCAAAGCTGCTGTCCATCAGAGAAAGCAGGGGGCATGCCCTCGTAGTCCCCTGCTGCTGCCTCCTCTCATCCAGACAACCTCAGGCCACTGCTGCTACTTGAACCTGAAAGAGATAATGCACTGGAGAAAGCCTCAATGCCCTCAGGGTCCCCCTGAACCTCTTCCACTTTATTTCCCTGACCGCCACCAAGTACACCCCTCTTTCATACCCACAGCAGAAGAGGGACTCTGGTGACAGAGTTGAGGTGGCACAGAGGGCTCTGGCCGGAGGCTGCCTGTCCTGACCGCTGCTGCCCCCTCCTGCAGCATAGCCTGGTGGAAAGGAGGGAGGCACCGGCCCCCAGGACTTTGTCTGAGCTGTCCTGCTGTGGGCGTCGCTGGGCAGGGACGTCTGAGGAGGATGCATATTCATCTTGAGCAAAGTGAGGAGTCTTTCTCCAGACTCCACATCTCGTTGGTGCTGCCTTATTTCCTGGAGTCATCTTTGCCCCAGATGCTCCCTCCTGTGTGCTGTGAACATGGCAGCCCATGAGGAGAGGTGGGCAGGATGGGGAGAGAGAACAGTGTTAGACCTCGAATTTGAAGACTTGGGGTTCAGTCTTGAGACACTCCCTAACTGAGACTTTGACCTTGCTGGGCTCATTTATTCAGCGGGGATAAGAATGCCCTCCATGTGGGGCAGGTAAGAGCAGCCGAGGACGTGGTGCAGGTGCAAGTGTCTTGTGAACTCTACAGCGCTGGGCAAAATTAAGGCTCATTCTTCTCCCCTGCCCTCCCCACTGATTTCTCCTGCAGTTAGTAGAATGCATTCCACCCAGTTTACACCTAAAGGGATATATTGAAGGGAGGGGGTGGTTGACCAGGTCCCTGGATGTTCCAGGATCACCTCTGCCAAGAGGAGCAACCAGGTCGCCATCCCTCCTACTGTGTGGCTCCTGGGGCTCCAGGGACGAGAGCCCAGAGCCTCCACCGTGGGGGCACCAGGGGACTCAGACACCTCTGGCACCACCCCAAAGGGCCTCCTCTCACCTGGCGCACTTCCGCCTACAAGTCACATGGGTGCATCTGCTCTGGAGAAGCCAGGTTCTGATGAAACCTTAGCTGAAAGAGAGTCTTGGAAATGTCGATTTAAAATTTTCCCACGTGCTAGATGGGGGCTGTCTGTGGGAAATTTGATGGAACAAACAACCACATTTCTTCAACAGATAGAAAAAAAAGAGAAAGAGGGAGGGAAATCTATAGGTTAAAGGAAACTTCAAAGATGTGTCAATAGCAATATTTGGAGTTATTTGTATCCCGAATGGAACAAACTGTTTTAAAAAAAAAAGGCAAGACAAGGGGGAAATTCGAGCATTGCATGTTTGACAGCATTAAGGAATTAGTGTTAATTTTTAAAATGTGAGGTAATAATATTATGGTTATGTTTAAAAAAGTCACCTTCAGGGGAGCATATTGAAATACTTCCAGATGAAATGGTCTGGTTGATTTACTTCAGAATAATCCAGTGAATTGGGCCAGTGATAGGAACATAGTGGATGTACGGTAGAGTCTGGGTGCATTGGGGTTGACCAGAGTACTTATTCTGTGTTTGTGTTTGTTTGAAATTTTTCACAGTAAGTTTATTTAAAAGGTTTACATCAGCAGTGGCTCAGTTGCTAAAGCCTTGTGCCCCGCAGCCACCCTCCTGGGAGACCTCAGGTGAGAGCAGTGGCTGAGTCAGCACCATGCACTGTCCACCACCCAGACCCACACCTTCCTATGCTCACCAGCTCCCCATTGTCTGCAAATGTAACTTGTTCAGTAAACCATTCCCAGATTCTCATTTCCTTGAAGGTTTCTTGCTTGGAATCTCTTCTGATAGCAATCTGGGACAACAGATTCCACTCAGGCTGATTTAAGCAGAAAAGAATTTATTAGAGGATATTAGGTGGTTTATAGAACCTTGGAGAGGGCCAAGACATTACAAAGCCAGGAGAAATACCCAGCATCCCACAGGACCGACTGGTGGAAACACTGCTCTGCTGCGCACAGGCCAGGGAGGCGGCGCTAGCAACCTCCCACCGCTGACCCAGGAGACTTACCCTCTCTCCACCCAGCTGCTGCCTCACAGTTCTTTCTACCTCCATACCTCCTCCCCTCCCCCGCTCCCCAGTCTCATGAAGGAGTTTTCTTGGTGGAACTCAGTCACGTGTGTGCCCTACTGCAAAGGCTTCTGGGAAGTGCTGTTGTATGCTTTCCAGCCTCTTGAGCACAGGAAAGCAAACTCTTTCTCTCTGTGTCTTTGTATCTGAAAGAATTTCTAGCCTGGTCCCCTAGCTCCCAGTACGGTGACCCCAACTTGGCACTGGGCAGTCTTTTCTGTTGCCTGCCAAGGCTGAGGTTATTAAGCCCAAGCATTGGTGAGGCGGAAGCTCTTCCCTTTGCCCTTAACATGTAATATCGATCTAGTTTAGAATTTATAAAGATATCTCATATACTTTTTCTCTTTTGGTCCTCTCAATGAACTTAAAAGGTAGGGGTTACCATTCCTATTTTATATTTGAGGAGCTTGAAACGCAAAGAGGATCAGTGAGTTCCCAAAATCATGGATGGTGTTGGCAAGTCCAGTGTCTGGATCCCTCTCTGCTCGCCGCCCACCAAGGTGGTATAGTTATTGCAATCTTAGTTTGTGACTTGATTTTGCTTTTGTAGCTAATTGTCCTTCCTCGATCCCAAGATCACAGGTAGCCCTCTGTGCTACCTTGCCTTCCCCCAGATTTTGGTGAGAGATGACACAGAGCAGTGGCTGGAGCACAGGCCCTGGAGTCAGAATGCTGGGAGCTGCTAGCAGGCTGGGCTGACCTTGGACATGTTCCTTCAGCCCTCTATTTCTTCATATGTAAGAGTGGCTAATAATAATAGCATCTACCTTAGAGATCTGCTAACAGGATTAAAGGAATTAACATAAGTGAAATGCTTAGAATATAGTAGATGTTCAGTAAGTTTAATCATTATTACTGTTTGGGGGATGGGTAGGGCTAAAAGCAGCAATTGTCAGGTATTTGGAAGACCACTGTTATCCTTTCCCGGCTTTTGTTCAGTAAAATTCTAGGCTCACTAAGGGGTTTATGCTGGATTGTCTTTGTAGGAGGAGGTAGTGGGAGGAGAGTTTGGAGGAGAAGAGGCTGAGCGGCAAGGGTGGGGGTGGGGGCGCAAAGCTGATAATACTGCACTCTTTCCTGCGGTGCTCCAGGGAGGTGGCAGGGCCTGGGGACAATGGCTGCAGGGTGCCCTGAGAAGGCTGACTCGCAGCAGAGACCCTTGTCCCAAATTTCCCAGAAACAGGGGGCCCCCCATCAACCAGGGACCATGAGAATTGGTCAGCGATCACATCTGTGTGGACGAAGTGGACAGACACCAGTGGGCCCTTTCCTGAGCATTCTTGGATGGGGGGAGGCCTCAGAGCTTTGCTCCCCTGTGATAGATAGGGGGGTCAAGAAAGGCCCAATACCAGAAAACTGACCTTCCCTCTGGACTGGTAAGATGGAAGCTTGGGGCAGTTTAAATTTAATTTGGATAAAGAGATGTGGCCTTATAGCATCACATGTGGGAGAGTAAAGTCCCCTGTTCATGACACCTTCTCTTGTTACCAGCCCGAGTGGGCCCCAGCCAAACCAAAATCTGGCCAAAGATTGTCTTGAAAATCTGGGCCTCTATTCCTTTGATCTTTTCTAAAGTGCATCCAGAAATGAAAGTTCTTTTCTCTTCCTTATCAAATTCACTCTCTGAGGAGGGCATGAATGAGTCAGGTCACCACTGGCTTAAGTCTCAGCTCTGCCACTTATCAGCTGTGTGTGAGGTTGGGTAAATCACTGGTAAAATGAAGTAATTAAATTCCCCTCAGAGAACTGTCAAGTGGGTGCAAGACAATGGAATTCAAATGTGCTTTGTAGACTTTCACGGTACGTTAACATGAAATGTGACTACTGTGCTTCATGCAGATTGAAGCCAATCAAGTGTGCGATGGCTGTGTGATGGCCTGGCTTGACTTGGCTAAATTACTTCCCAGAATTCCCTTTCCAGTGTGCTTCCAGACAGGCAGCTGCAGGGATACTCTCTCATGAGAGCTGGAGAACAAAAGGAAGGCAGCAGCTGTGTCATAGCATACATTCCCCTCCTCCCAGTTATTCAAACACTAATATAGATGTTGCTGTAAAGGTATTAGCACATGTGATTAAAGTCCCTAATCAGCTGACTTTAATTTATGGATATTATTCTGGCTAGGCCTGACTCAATCAGTTGGAAGCCCTTTAAGAGAAGCTGTAGTCTTTCCTTAAGAGGGACTCCAACCTGTGCCAACAGCTTCAGCCATGAATTTTGGGCTGCCGATGATCTTCCTCTCCTGCCTGCCTGCCCCCAGACCTTGGACCTGCTTAACTAGCTCCTGCATGCATCTAAGCCAATTTCTTGTATTAAATCCATATAAATGGGTGCTTCTACTGGCATACAGCATGGCAGGAGGCATCTGTGAGCAAGTGGGAAGGTTCGTTTGATGGAACCGGCTCCCGTGGAAGGCCCTGCAGTGGTACCAGAGACTCATGTGAGCATACTGGGGTGAGCTCTGCCTCTGTCTGCACTTCGGCAGCATTTGTGGAGCTCCTTGCTGTCTGCTGGCTCAGCAGTAAACATGGGGTCACATTTTGACATTTAAACAGTGGATAAGACAGGCATTGTTGTTCCCACTTTTTAGATAAAGAATCAGGAGACCCAGAGAATTCAAGTGACTGATCACTCAGTCAAAAAGAAGCAGAAGTGAGACCTGGCTGATCCCACGGAGTCCTCCCAGCCCCTCAGCTGCACTGCCTGTCTCGGTAGCTGCCTTTGTAACTGTTCTGCACCTGATGTCAAGTGCAGTGGATGGGGATTTGATAGTGAGCAAAGAGATCCTTCCTTGCCCTCATGGAGCTCCTAGGTCCAGGGTGCCTCTCTGGGATGGATGACTGGTGAGGGCTAGTGGTAGACCTTCAGAAAGCGGTGGTTTGGAGTTGGCATTCCCAGATGGACCCGGATGCCCTGAGCAGGACTCAGGCTCGCAGCTTCTAGGAGAAGCTGCTGCAGAGGTGGTCACTCTATGCCTGCAGGAAGAGTGGAGTGTCCTCGGGCACCAGCAGGAACCCAAGGGGCAGTCCCCCAGCCTCCCCCGGGCCCCGTAAGAAGCACCAGTAAGGGCATTGGAAAATGCCATCCACAAGGAGACACTGAGGAAGTAGGAGGGCAGGGGCGTGAGGGTCTGCCTTCCGCCTTCCTCTGCACAGTACCTCCAAATGTCTAAGCCCCCTGACTCATCCAGACCATCTTTGCCCCCCTGCCCTCCACCCATGGGGAAACTGAAGCAGGGAGCTCCTCAGCATCAGCCAGAGTGGCAGCTCTCTGACTGTGTGTCCTGGCACCTTGGGAAATGCAAAGCTGACAGGAGAACATTCTCTGACCTGGGTGGTAAATTGCATAGCTATCTTGGGAGTAAAAATTTTCAATGTCAGTTTATCTAGTCTGGCTGTCTACACAAAGTAAAGGTGGCTCACTGCTGCCTTCTCTCTGCTTCCTATGATATGTATAGATCAACCTCTTCCTTATTGACTCAATAAATATCATTTGAGGGCCTGCTAAGTGCCCAGCACTGACCTCCCCCACAACATTCTCAGGGACCCATAATCAATTGAAGTGCTTGCTGAGGGCAAAGGGAACAGGGACTGGCCAGTGGAGGAAGGTAATTATAAATCCTGCTATGGCCATTGTAGACATAGAGGCTTTATTCTTTATGAATATGTTTACATATATATGTATTTCCATTAATATTTTTTTCTCCCATTTCTTTGTTGTCTAACATAAGATGTCTTAATAGTAGTTAACTTTTAATCTCAGAATTTAAGTTACATGATAGTAAAGTGGGGAGTGTGAATCAAATAGGAGATGAGTGAACAATCAGAAAATGAACATCAAAACAGACAACTTAAATTCTAGTTGGGGGAAAGAAATAATAAACAAATAAATGAAATATATAGGTGTCAGTTGGTGATACATGATAAAGAGAAAAAAAAGCAGAGAAGAGGTACAAGGGAGCATGTATGTGTGTGTGTGTGTGTGTGTGTGTGTGTGTGTGTGTGTGTGTGGTTTTAAATAGGGTGGTCAGGGAAGGCTTCTCTGGGGGTGATACTTGAGCAGTGGGAGAGAGTAGGTGCAAAGGTCCTGAGGTGGGGGTGTTTGAAGTTGCCTGCTGCAGCTGGAAAGGAGGAAGGAGGCAGAGCACAGCATGAGATAGGTTGAGAGATAAGCGTGCCAGATCAAATAGGGCTTTGGGGTCATGATAAGCACTTTGGTTTTTACCCCAAATGAGATGAGGAGCTGGAATAGGACTTTGAGCTGAGTGGTACTCTCTGATGTAGATTTTCATACAAATGTCTGTTACCCTGAGGCTTGACCCTGCACTTGACCATCTAGACAAGGAGGTTTGTTTTTAGCTGCCCCTGCTTCCCATCCAGTCCCACCTGAGGACTGTCAGAGCCCTGAGGTCCAGGGCTCTGTGGACAGGTGCCCAGAGAAGGGCGGTCTGGTGACCCCCGACCCCTGTCCCAGCCTGGGGCTCTAGATTTGGTTGTTTTTTTAGGGTCTTCGAGAGGCTGACATACAAATGAACCTTGTTTGGTTAGATTCCGTGAACATGAGCCAAGCCCTCCATCTGGCTGGGTTCAGCTGATGGACCCCTGAAGGTTGAGGAGATGGCCAGGGCGCTTCCTGCCCTGGAGGAGGCCTGCAGGAGGAAAGACACATCCGTGACACACTGAGATGCGGTGTGAGGGGCCCGTGTGTGGAGAGCTCAGAGGAGAGGGCAGTTATCCTGGGGTAGTCATGGTGCCGAGGGGGACAGGGAGGTGGGTGATTCAAAGAGTGGGCAACACCAGAGCTGGGCATTAACAAGAGAGGTTGGAGGATCAGAGCAGGGAGGGGATGAGCAGGAGTAAGACACAGTGCTGCGAAAGGGTGTGGAGGGTGAGGATCTCAGTCTTTGACGCAGGGTGAGATCGCTCATAGTTCAGTTTCTAAAGCAGCTTACAGAGTGGTCTCTCTGGGGGAGCTCCCATCACTACCCCGGGGACTGCCTTCATTCTTGGGAGTTTACAGAGAGCCACGATGGGGATGGAGCGGGGGTGAGGGCAGGGATGGGGGCAGGGACACTGCCTCAGACATGGCCGGCCCTGAAGGCCCTGCTTGTTGTCCCAGGAAGCCCCCACCCCATGGCTGGCCCTTGGGGCCTCAGGCTCCTCTGCTCCATTCACACCAGTCTGGGGGACGCTTGGGCATCTGAGAGCAGCAGGAAGTCTGGTCTCTGAGAACCAGAGGATTCCTGAGTCCTCTCTGATATGGACTGTCTGTGGGCTAGGCACCAGGCCACCCAACAGCTCTGGACCTCAGTTCCTCCTGTATTAAAGGGACAAGTGATAAGTAGCTGTGGGAGTGAGTGGGTGGAGAAAGTGAGATGAGAGGCGGGCAAGGGTGTCAGAGCTGAGTGCTCGCAGGGACGTGACCCCCGCCCACACTGAAGCGCTGGCCCTGGCTCTCTGGGCCCTCTGGGTGTGGTTTGGGAGGTTGTGACCCCGCCCCACGGTGGCTTAGCCAGGAGTGGGCTGGGGAGGGGTGCTGGACTGCCTCTGAGTTCCCCCTTAGTCCCCCTCTGTTCAAAGGGCGCTGGCTGTTCTCAGGACTGGGGGTGTGTTGTAGGTGCCCTGGCCCCGGAAAGGGGTCCTGGGGGGTGTTGGGGAACCCCGAGACCTCTTAGCAGGCGTTCTAGAGGCTCCGGGCAGCCACCCCTGCTGTTTGGAGACTCTAAAGAGTCTGGATTTATGTCTCTTCCCCACTCCCCATGTCTCTGGCTGGGGAAGACGGCTCATTTTTCACGGTGCGCGTGACTTTCCAGGCTATATTTTCAGCCTTGGTTTGACGTCAGCTTCTTGCTCAGTCTCTGGGGATGGGCTTTGTACATTTCCAGGCATTCTGATCGGAGTCTCCCCATCCCCTTGGGCCCCTCATCGTGCTGTCCCTTCTGGCATCCCTGGAGGCGATCCCTGGACAACAGTGGGCGGGGCTCCCTGGGGCCAGGATGTGGACACAGGGAGGGGAGTTGATGGGGTGGTCAGCTGGTCAGGTGAGCTGGTCCTGACAGGTGGGGTGTCCTGTGTGGTGGGAGTGTGGGGGCAGGGGGCGGAGAGCCGGGGGTGGGAGGCAGCAGCCAGCCTGGCAGAGATGTGGGGCGCATGCTCTTCTCTAGGCTGCTTATCTGCAGACGCCCCCTGGAACAGGCCCTGTCCAAAGCCCAGAAGGAGGGGAGGGAAGATGAGGAATGAGGAGGAGGAGATGGCGGAGGCTGGAAAGGGCAAGGGTAGTGGTAGAGGCAGGGGGCTGGGATAATTGGCACGGTGACAAATTACATTTGCACAGCGCAGGGCTGTCCCATTTATTCACCTCATTTAATCCTCACAACAACTTTGCAATGGATATTGTTCTCTTTTTACAGATGGAGAACTGTTGCGGAGAGACTGTTCTTGGCTCACAGGTCCTAAAACTCAGCCAGCTCTGCCCTCAGCTTTGGTTCAGAGTTGAAGGGACAGGCTCTGCTCTCAGAGCTGAGCATGTAGGCACGCCTGAACTGGCATCAAACAGGGGCCCCAAAATACTGACCACAACTTGTGTTTTGGGGTGCCCCTATCCTCATCCCTTCTTTGAACCTAGACCAGGACTGTCTGTGCCAGGCACCCCAGATAAGGAAGAGACTTCAGTTCCAGTTTCTTCACTAGCACCTACTTTCAGTGTAATTCCAGCATAGTCACTTAACCTCTCTGGGCCGTGTTTGCCTCATTGTCTTGTACCTGATAAATTTAGCATGTCCTGGACTGAAGCACTTTGTCTCCAGCCTCCCACACGTGGGGCCCAGACCGCCATGCTGCGCATCATCCCAGTGCTCTCTCTGGTTAACGTTGCCCTTCGAGTCCCCCTTCACCCTCTCCAGCCCTTATCCCACAGCCGGTCAGCTGCTACCCCTGCTGATGGTGCCCCCTAAGTACCTGGAGGATCGCTATTCACTATACCTGGTGTTTGGTAGGTGCTGAAGAAGGGCTAGTTCTCTTTCCTATGAGCCCCTTTCTGCTTGGAAAAATATCTAGAGATCTGGAACATGCACCTGGTGCAACAGCGTGACTCCTGATCTCCCTTTCCACTTCTGCACGGTCACAGTACCCCAGCTCCCACCAACAGCGGCTGGAGCTTCAAACCAGCTTCTGTCACCCTGTTACACTGCATGGCCTGGGTTCAGGCTCTAGCGGTCCCCATGGGTGGCAGTATGTCGTAATGGTTAAGCAAGTGGGCTTTGAACTCTAATCCCCAGTTCTGCCACTAACTAGCTGTGTGACCTGGGCAAGTTACTTAACCTCTCTGTGCTGCAGTCTCCTCACCTGAAAAATGAGAATGACACTAGATACTACCCCTTGTTATGAGAATTAAATGAATTTATATATAAAAAATATCCGGCAAAAAAAAAAGCATTCAACAAATACTAACTTTTGTAATTATTGCCAGGAACATAATAATAACCTCTTAAATAAATGGTCTCTCTGCTCCCAGTTTTATCCCCTCCAATCCAGTTTCCACTCAGTGGCCAAAGGACTTTTTCTATCACTCCCATGGAGGGCTGCAGGTAAAATACAGGATACCCAGTTCAAATTTAACTAAAAGTCTGTTATTTTTATTTGTTAAATCTGGCAAGTCTATTCCCATGCTTAAAAAATTTCCCCTGGCTCTCCACTACCTTTAAAATAAAATCTAAGCTTTTTAGTGTGACATTTAAGTTCTGTGTGATTCAGACCACTGCCCTCTCCATTTAATCTCTTGCCTCTGTATTTTTTTACCACCCCAAGCCCCCTCATCTTATGCTTCAGCCATCTCCAACTGCCTTTTTAGAATCCCAGAGAATGAATCGTAGCATTTTAAGTCTCAGAAGAACCATTTGCCACATTTTTTTGGTTAGAAAATTGGCACCCAGAGAGGTTAAAGACCTGCCCAAAGTCACACAGCTGTAAATAAAGCCCACATCTTCCTGGCAGAGTCCTTGTGTGAACCTCAAACCTTGGTTCTGAGACACTAAATACCACACTCAGGCCAGAAAAAAGACCCCTCTTGGAGCAATAAACACATTGGGTTTAAAATTCCTGGCCTTGGAGAACCAGCTGTGGGCTCCTCTTAGGGTTTTTGGGAAGAGGGCAGGCTGGATCTGCTGGCCGGGAGCAGTTGCCAGTGCCAGCCTCCACAAGCCGTGGTGTCTGAGAGGCTTTGTGGGGCAGAGGAATGACTTGGAAGTGTTTCTGGATCAGGTAAGGATCCCCCATGGAATGGGGGTGTGTGCCTCTGACGCTGGGGAAGCAAGGCCATGTTTGCAGCTCTGGACTTGGGGCTTGGACTGGAATGGACACTCATTTCCCCAACTCTAGGCAGCTGAGCATTCTAAATTGGGCAGAATAATCCTGGCTGGCCCAGCAGTGTGTGGGGACCCCGGGGCAGACACAGAACTGAGGCCATCACGGTGGGCACTGGGAACACTTCCCCGCGGGGCTCCTGGGCAAGTCTCACCCCTCTGCAGCCCCGCTCCCGACGTCAGACTTGAAGTGGACCAGCTTCTTAGTTGGATCCCTGGGAGGCTCTGGCTCTTTTATAACCACTCTATGAAAATACATATGCTCAGTACTGAGAACTTGCTCTCAGTAATTAACTTGTCTGATGTCCAAAGACTGCATATAACCAGCCCAAGGTGATGCATCATCTTTAGCAAAAAGATTTTTCATGGAATTTGTGGCAGCTCCCCATTCACCTGGAGCAGAAATAGAAATGCCTCCCCTTGCCAGGAGTCATCCTTTGTCTTAAAGCAAATTCCACCATGGTTGTAGGCTTTTTCGGCTCAGTGAGGCCTGTGGCCAACTTCCTGACCAAGGTCCCCAAATCCCGGTGTCTCTCTAGCTCAAGAATCTCAGCCACAGGCAGCAGGGAGAGAGAGGAAAAGTGGAGCACTGGGTTCAGGGGCCCTGAGTTCCAGGACTGGCTTTGCCACCAGCTGGCTTGTGATCTTGGGCAAGTCACTCAATACCCTCAGGCTTCTACTGCTCCATCTGTATAAGGACTTGTGATTCCTGTTTGAACTACCTCGCAGCAGATATGGAAGACGAATCATCCACCACCTACCTTGCAGAGAAGCCACATGGAATCCAGGTTTAGAGCCTCAGCTTTGGGACCAGGGGGATCTGGGTCAGACCCCAGCTCTGCTGCGTGGTTATGTCACACTGGGCAGGTTTCTTACCCTCTTTCAGCTTTGGTTTTGTAAAATGGGGATACTAAGAATATCTACTTCCAAGTGCCATCAGGAACATGAAAGGACACACAGGTGCCCTAGGGGCGTGCTGGTGCAGTGGGCGGTGGGGGGGAGCCAGGGTGTGGGAGCAGAAAGGCTTGTTAGAGGGTAGGCCCAGCACTACTTGTCATCTAATTCACAGCTCACAACTCTAGGGGAGGAAGCAGATTTGGAGAGGTTAAGGACTTACACAAGATCACCAAATTCATCAGTGGCAAAGGTGAACTTTAAGCCATGTCTAGCTCACTCCAGGATCTGGGGTTTTTTCTGTCACAACACACTAGTTTATAGTGGAGTTGGGGAGAGTGAAGATGGTCAAGTAAGAGTATAATTAACAGTGAGGACGCAGAAACTGTGGAGCCAGGTGGACCTGGCTTTATCTCCTGCCTTCCCCCACCTCTTAGCTGGGTGACCAAGGACAAGCCATCTCCCTTTCTAAGTCTTGTGTAAGGTGGGTTCTTAGCACAGTAGATGGTGCTCTGTAATGGTAGTTCTTGTTCCTGCTATTGGAGGCAGGGTGCTGTGTGCTGAGGTCAGTAATAGTACTGGCAGAATCGACCCAAGGAACATCCTGTGGGCTGGAGGTGACCTGGCAAGCCAGCAGGGAGGATGCCATTGAATGGGGCTTGGGAGGCCTGGAAGGCCTCTGATGAGTGGGGCCAGGCGGGAGGCACTCCTAGGTAGAAGGGGTGGTGCATAGGAAGGGGCCAGGTGGGAGAATTCCGGGGTGAGTGCGGAAGCTGGGGACTCATGAGGAAGTGCTTCCATTCACCCACCTGCTGTAATAGAGGCGACTGCCTTGTAAAATTGTTCCACGAGCCAGGCATTTTTCAATCATGATCTCCTCTTTCACAACTCTTATTTAAAGTAGGTAATGTTATCCCGTTTTACAGGTAAGCAGCTGAGGCCCAGAGAGTCTAAATAAGCTCCACAAAGCCACACAAGTGAGTGACAGAGCAGGAGTCAGTTAGGTCTGTCTCCATAGCGGTGTTCTGCCTGCATCACTCTGCTAGGAATTTGTGCCTCCATTCAACGGCCCCTGCTGTGAGTCAGGGGAGGGGTTTGTAGAAATGGGGTGGGCATCATCTCTGGACTCCAGCAGCTGGAAGTCTTGGTAAGGTAAACCCACACAGTGTGGGTGCCCAGCTGGTTGGGAAGCACACAGGAAACGTGGCTTAGCACATGGCTCTGCACAGCCTCCCTCTGAATTAGAGTGACCTCAGAATAACTGCTCTTACCCTTTGAGGTTGCAGATGGGCTGTTAGGCTGGCTAACAGTTGATGGGGTCGGGGCAGGCAGAGTGCTCTGTCCTCAGCTCGCTGGAGACTGCGCAGGTGAAGAATAGAGGAGACAGAGCCTTGCTCAGGGGCACTCCAGCTGCTGCCAGTCTCCATCCAGCCTGGTGGATTTTAACCTCTGTTCCAAGGCTGAATGGCATCACAGCCACAGCTGATGTCTGCTTTTGTTCTCTCTCACCTTCAGGATTATTTCATGTAAGAGTTTTTCGTCTCTGAATCCATCTCCTCCTGGGCCCTCTGCTGCTGGCTGCTAAGCCCATGTGATGGAACCATCAGCTCTGCTTTCAGCGGTGTCCTATCCCAAGACTTGGTCAGTGTTTCCTTCTCAGCCCACCTCAGTAGAGCACTGTCCACCCTGCACAGCCAGGTCCCATCTCAACACCCAGAATCCCCCAAGAATGTTCCTCTCCATCTACCTGTCAAGCTATGCCCTTCTCCCTACCTCCTCCTGGAAGTCTTCCCTGATTTTGGTGTGCCACCCTAACTGGAGCACAGCTGTTGGTTAACAAGATTCTTCTCTATTTGCTTATCCACACGTACCTAAGCCTGGCAGCTCTGCAAGGGCAGGAAGCATTCCTTCCCTGCCTCTTCATCTCAACCCCAGCACGGAGCAAGGAAAGGTGCAGGGTATGGTGATGTTTGAGGGTTTCAGCTGGCTGGGGGCAGATATGGGACATTCTGATCGAAAAAAGATTTCCATAGATCACTAAGCATACATCTGGCTTTGCCTGACACTGCAGGACTTCTCATGATTTGTTAGCCTCTGTTTCTGCGTTTATCAGCCATGGGGTTAGGGCAGGTCTTGCCACAGACTAATGAGCTCTGTTTTCACCTTCCTCAGAGGACCTATGACTCCAGTGGGTGGGATAACCTGGGAGCAAAGGTACCTAAATTCCTACTCACCAGAGTCACACATACATCTCTGGACCCACCACAGCTCCCAGCCAGGAGCTGAGCCCTAGTTAGGTGGAGAAGAGCTTGTTAATAACACACACTGTGGTTCTTGTCCTAGTTTTGCAACTGACAAGCTGTGACCTTGGACAAGTCATGCCACCTTTCTGGGCCTGGTTGTCTTTATCTGACAGCAAGGGTCATAGCCTGGAGGATTGTTAAGGTGACTTCCAGCTCTGAACTTTTGCTTCTCTGACTCAAAGGCAAGGATGTCTATGCTTCTGGAATAAAAATGTTTCTCTCCTGACAGCCAGCTTAGGGAGATCAATAATTCTGTCGACGCATCCTTGCAGTAAGGCTGGAGCTCTGCAGTCTCCCCCAAGACTGGACCCGGTGTCTTTATTCATCATTCACCCCCCTTCTCCCTCTCCGTGGCCCTCTCTCCAGCCCCCCTTCACCACCCTGCCCCCAACCCAGGATGCTGCAACCTGCCATGAATGAAGAGTGGCTGGTCACATGGCCTGGTAGCCATGGTGATGGATCCCCGCAGCCGAGGTAGGCATCAAGTCACATGAGAACCCCGGAAAACTGGCTGAGGTATTTATAGAAGCAGGCTGGTGCTTTTATGGAAGTGGGTTTATATTTGACTCTGGTACTGAGAGCTCCATGCTGGCCCTGAGGCCAGGAAGGTTTTGCATCTCATTCCCCTCCCCACGGTTGGTGGGGCAAATGGCCTCCTCTTTCCTGGCAGGTCCTGGCACATTGCCCTCCACAGCCCACTCCCAGCAGATGCTGCTCTTACTGGAGCAGAACCATCCCCCCTTCTGTTTACATTGAATGATGCTTCCTCCCCAGCTGGGAGTTTGGGACCCCAAGATGCTGGGCATGTGGGCAATTTGGAACACCCTCCTTCACCACGCCTCCATGTATAAACAAGAGGAAAATCTCTGCTACTCTCAGTAAATATTAGAAGATACTGTGATTACTCAAATCCTTTGCCACTTCTTTCTTCCTTTAAAATTTGGATGGAGCTCCTAATGGGAGGAAGTATCCATCTGAGCAAGATTTGGAAGGGTTCAGCTACTGGCCCTCCATGTTCCAGAAAAGCAAGTTAATGTTAACAGGAACTATTGTTTATTGATATAACTTGATATATGTTATCTCATTTAATCCTCATATACCTTACAACATAGATAATGCTGTTACCCCCATTTTACAGATGAGGACAAGGAGCTCCCAGTCAGACTGAGAACCTGGATTGCCTGATTCCAGTCTGTGCTCTGCCCACTGTGCCTGCTGCAGAGAGCAGTGGAGTGTGCCTGAAGGGAGGGCACAGGAGGGGAGGTAGGGGCCAAGGAGAGAGCAGCAGAAAGGGGCACTGTAGAGGAGCAAGGAGCCATGCATTTTGTTATTTTAATGAACAGGCAATACATGCACATGGTCAAAACAAAGTTAAAACAAAACTGAAGTAAGTCCAATCCTAGGCTTCCCTTCCCAGGATCCTCCAGCCCCCTGGCCCCCTCCGTAGAGGAAGCCACTGTGGCCAATTTCAGGTGTACCCTTTCCAGAGGTCTCATGTGCATGTAGAAGCAGGTATGGCCATAGCAAACATACATGACACAGACATATGGTATACAATTCAAAAGGTACATGATGAAAAGTAGGTCTTTCTTCCTAGCCATGCAGTTCCTCATGCTAAGGGCAAGCTATTATCAGTTTCTTAATGTATCATTCCAGAAATATGTTATGCCTCTACAAGTACACACAGCATGCACAAATGGTCACACCCTCTCTGCACTAGTCTGCATCTTTTTTTAATTTAACAATACATTTTGGAGACATTTCCAAATCAGAACATATAGAGCAGACTTGTTCATTTTAATGGCTGCAAAGCATTTAATTGTGTGGAGGTATCATAAATTATTTAAAGAGTTCCTTGTTGATAGACACCTAAATTGTTTCTATTTTTTAAAATTACAAGCACTGTTGCAAGGAGTATCTTTAAATGAATGTCTTTAAACAAATACGTGTGCAAAATGAGTATGTGCCTTCAAAATTTTGATATGGCCTAATAGGCAATGGGTATGTGACTTCATAATTTTGGTGAATATGATCTAATTATCTTTCACAGAAATTGTACAATTTAACTCTTCTCCCATTAGCAATATGTGTGTTATCAACTCTTTTAAAAAATTCGTTTGTCAACATAATACATAGGAAATGTTATCTCATTATTTTTCAATTAGCATTTCTCCTATGGTGAATGAAATTGTACATCTTTTTATATGTGTAAGTGCCACTTGTATTTTCTTTCCTATGAACTCTCTATTCATATCCTTGTGTCTTTTTCTTACTGATTTTTAGGAACTCTTTTTATATTAAAGAAATACTTACCCCATTTTTTGAACAGTCTCTCAGCAGATATCTCTAAACACCCACTATATGGCAGGACTCTCCTAGGCCATGGGGATATGGTGATTGTCTAGTTAGGGAGCAGACAACAAGCAAAGAAACAAGAAAGTGAATTGAGTGCCAGATGGTGGCAAGTGATTTGGAGAACAATAACAGAGGAGGAGGTAAAAGGGATCCAGTGATAATATCATACTTAGGAAGGTCTTCCCCACCCAACATTATAACAGTTTTTTTTCTGTCTTTTCTTTTAGTACTTTTATGGTTTCATTAAAAGTATGTATTTTAGACTCTTCAAAGGACAAATGTCTGACTTTGAAGGTCTCTCTATTTTATGTTTGCTTTCCTATTTCATTAATTTCTACATTGTCTTTATCATTTCCTTCCTTCTGTTTTCTTTGGTCTATTTTACAAGTCCTTGAGATGGTTGTTTGCTTCACTGATTTTCAATCTTTCTTCTCTAATATGCTATTTAAGGCTATAATATCCCTCTAAACACTGCTTTTTGTGCATTCCTGTGGCTTACTTCTTTACATTTATTAATCTTGATATATCTACATTTTGGTGTAAGGAGTAAGGAAGCGATTCAAATTTACTTCTTTTCAGGGGTCCAAACCAATATCATTTATTAAAAATCCATCTTTCCCCTACATTCTTGAAATATACTTTTTATCTTATTCTAAATTACTGAATCTGGGTTTATTTCTGGACTTTGTGTTCTGCCTCATGCATTTCTCATGACTAGGACCATACTAATTTAGACTTGTAGCTTTATAATATGCTTTCTCCCCTGGTGGGTGAGTTCCCCACACTGTACCCATGATTCTCCCTTGTCATAATTTCCCTGGCTATTCTTGTTTCTTTCATTTTCCATGTGAATCTTAGAATTAGCTTGTCTGGTCAAAAGGAAAAATAAAAACCCTTTTGTTATTTTCATTGAAGTCAACTTAAAACTATAGATTAATTTAGAGAGAATTAACATTTATTATGTTTTGTCTTCCGATCAAAGAACATGTCACTTCTTCTGTTCAAACTTTCTTTTGGACCTCTCAGTAGCATTTGGAGATTTTCTTCATGTAGGTTTTACACACATCACTTAGAGTTTATTTCTAAGTGTTTTTCTTTTTTTATTGTTGCTGTTGTAACTGAAGCATTTCTTGTATCTTACTGGTTGTTTTGTCTGAAGGTTATAGATATTTCACAGGCTAATGTCTCTTCCAGTCACTTTACTGAATCATATTGTTGTTTACATTTTTTAGTTGTGAATTATTTTTAAATGAAGCTTTCAGCCTTTAAGGGAAGATGCAGATTCTATTTTAAAGCTCTCAGGGTAAGTGGCTATTTAATGAGTCAATGAATTAGTAAGTGGACGATACTTAGAGTGGTGCCTGGCATATCTTATGAGCTACCACTAATAGCAACAATGACAATACTGCCTAGAATTTACATAGCGTTTTATCTCATTTAATCCTTACAACGACCCCATGCGGTTAGAAAACACATTATTATTTCCACTTTGCAGATAAAGAATATGAAGGTCAGAGATATTAAGTGAATTGTCAAAGGTCACCTGGCAAGGTAGTGCTGGCTCAGGACCTGGGTTTATCTGTATACATCACTGTCTCAGGAAAAGAGGAGGCAAGCCTTTCTGTAAAGTGAAGCGTCCTTTCTGTAAAGTGAATCACCCATCCCCAGAGGTCTGTTTTGATTTGTATTCTGGATGTTCATGCAGGGATGTGTTTGATAAGTCCTGTTTGATAAGGACTCTATGGAGTCAGCTTCCTAGGCCACTAACTTCCAATAAACAAAAGATCGGGGTGCCTTTGGTGTTGGTCCATGTTGATGTGGCCCTGCTCATTCCCGTGAGGAGCTGTCCATTCCTCCCTCCATCACCACGCTTGATGGCCTAGTGTTGTCAGGGGAGAGGAGGCACCAGGTGGCTCAGAGGGTCCCAGCAGAGGATGGTGAGGTGGTGAGTACGGGAAAGAATTTGGAGCCCCTCTTGGGTCCTCCAGACACTCTGACCTCTCTCTGCCTCGCTCCCCTCATACCTGTCCTCCCGCACTCCCCTCACCTCCCCCTGACATGGCCCACCACTGGGGTTCTCAGAGCCTGGAGTGAGGCTTCCACTTTACAGACTGGGAGTTGAGGTCAGGAATAAAGAGACTCTTGGAGCTGTTGGGAGATGGAACCTGGGATTAGAAACTGGGGTCCCCTCTCAGGGAAGAGGGATGCTCCTGAAGGCCTCTGGGGTTGCCAGCTCCCATTTAAGTCTAAACAGGGAGTCATCCCCATCGTGCCACCCTCAAGCTCCAACGCTTTCAGTGACTCCTTTGACCTTCCGGCATGAGCAGAGGCGTTCAGGCCTAACACAGGAGGTCTCCACATTAGAGGACCCAGCTCACCTCCTGGCTTCACCTCTCATTTGGCCCCGAAGCCACAGCTTCTAATGGCCCTGCTGGATCCAAACCGAGGTCCGTGAGGCTGGGGACCCAGCAAATTCCTTCACATGCTTGTCCCTGCTAGCTCTCTATTTCTTCACAGTGGTCCTCTAGATGAAGCTAGATGGACTTGCTAGATTCATCTCTTCATTGGAAAACTATAGTTCTATTAAGCAAACCTAAGCTGATTTAGCAGCCATTTCACATTGTGGCTTCAGGATTGTAGCTTGAAATAAACTGAAAGTCCAGTTATTTTTCATGTAAACTTTGATAGAACTGAGAATGATAAACTTTAAGAAGAAACGTGAAACAGAAATGTAAAAGGTAATGAACTCATCTGTGTTGTTACTTGAACCAGATTCTTACTTGAACCATATACATATATATATATATACATACATAAGAGAGAAAGAAACCTATTTCTTCTTCCAAGCATAATAGAGCAAAAAGTGACTGAACACCAACCCCTTGGTGCTAATGAAGTTCCTTTTCAGTGCTTTAGCAAGCATGCCTTTCTTTTTTGTCTAGATGGAGTTCATTGTTGCTTCTCACCTCTGGGGCTTTGGGGCTTTTGTTAGGCTCCAGCCTCTACAGAGGAAAGTTGTTTGACTTCTTAACACCTGCTAATTGTCTTTGGCTGATGGTGTAAATCCTGCCTCTGAGTTCAGCCATGAGCTGACTGAGTTTAGCACAGTGCCTGACACAGTAGCTTTCCACAAATAGGATTCAGCTGGACTTGAAAAGCAGGCCACTGCATGTGGACAGGGGCAGGTGGGCTCAGAGTGGGTGGAAGGGCTGCCGTCCCCCGTGGTCAGCCCCAGATGGGCCAGGTGAGGAGGGCAGCTGCCTGCTGTCCACTGACCTGCCCCAGGGTAGTCCCTTCCTGGTTCAGGTCCCCACGGCGCCCTCTTTAACACGTGGCTCAGGTTCAGACAGGTGACCTTCTGTACAGCTGGGTTTGCAAGGCAGAGCTGCTTTCCTTGGCTCAAGTTCTGTTCTACCAACACAGGACCCCCAGACAGAGCACTCTGGTCTCAAGCACCCCGTTCCACGCCTCTGGCCCAGCTCTCCACTGTGTCATCATCATCGTCCTCACTGTTGCTGTCCTCATCATTGCAGCAGCAGGGGTTTACCTGCACTGAGTCCTCTGAGGAAGACACTATTATTATTGCCTAGTATTACCCTGTTATTACTGAGAACTCTGTGGTCCTGAGAGGTCCCAAGCTAGTAGTAAAGGGGTGGAACTGTGAGCCTGGCACCCCACTGCAGGGACGAGTGTTTAACCACATGTTCAGGGGTTCCTGCCCTGCCCCACACTGCTCCCTAACGCCTGCCTCTCAGAGCTCACACCTCACTCTCTAGGACGGCATTTCAGCTAAGATGCTTCATTTCTTCTGCTGACTCCAGCTGATTGCTGAGATGATGAAGCCAAGTAGGGTCTCAGTGGAAAAGCAAACCACCATTCGTTAGGGATGCGGCCATGGGCAAGGAAAAGGAAGGAAGGCAACAGGAATACCACGGACGCAGGCAGCCCTAGAGACCCTCAGGGCTCATGCTCTAGGTTCCAGTCACCATTTCCCCCAGGAGTTACATTGCCATTGGCCTCTTCTTTCAGGTAAAATTCCATGTGCCCACAGGGATTGGCTTTATCCTCAGAGGCCATAATAGGATACTCATCACTCACAGAGCCGCAACAAGCCTGGCACTGATTCTAAAGATACACTCATGCAGTATCAGTGGTGGGTGGGGACTCTCTGAGCTGTGTTTCAGATTTTGAACCCTAATCTGGTAAGGTTTGCTCATCTTTGCTGATCAACACAATTACTGTGGGAGGATGGGGTTCCTATGATGGCAATGGGAAGAGGCCCATCTACTGCTTCTAAGTCAGGGGTGAGGGGCTCTCCACGGTGTGAGCTGCATGATGTCACTGACTTTCTTGCTCCTTCCATACTTACTCGACAATTGCATGGCGGTTCTGGTTTTTCATTGCTGTGTAACAAATCACCATAAAACTTGGTGCCTTAAGACAACAATTATTTTCCTCTCTTCTGTGTCTTCTGTCAGTCAGGCACTTGGGAAGGACCCAGCTGGGCAGTCTGTCTCTCTTCATGCAGCATCAGCTGTGGGGACTTGGTTGGCCTGGACGACCTGCTTCCAAGATGACTCACTCACATGGCTGGCAAGGTGGTGCTGTGAGGGTCAGGAGCTCAGCCAGGCCAGGGGCTGGTGGCTGCCTCTCCACACGGGCCTCTGTGGGCTACCTGGGCTTCCTCACAGAACGGTGGTCAGGTTTCAGGGATAAGCATCCTGAGAGAGAGAATGGAAGCTGGAATTTTCTTATGGTCTGGGTGTAGAAATAGGCACAACATTCCTTCTCTTATTCAAGTGGTCACAGAACCCAGATTCAAAAAGAGGAGATGTAGACTTCCCTTCATAAAGAAAGCATGGTCAATGAATTTTGGGGCCATTTAGAAAAACATTCACCCTGGAAAAACTCTAATAATTGTGCCACTCAGAACAGAGCAAAGGTCATATCTTAGCCTGTATGCATTGAAGATACTCAGAAACACAAACAACTTAGGTGAGCTGCAATTTGGGTTTCCCCCTGTATTGGGAAAAGCTGTGGCCAATGCTTCCTGCATCATTTTACTACTTGATGCACCTGGGAGTGGTTCCTAAGATTCCTGTGCATAGAGACAAGAATTAGGAACATTACCTCAGTGTCTTTCTTTTCAGGAAGACAGGCTTGGGTGGAAGGGGGAAATCTGAGGAGGGGAGGTTAACCAGTAAATGTGTTTCCTCTTTCAGGCAGGACAGGTATAGAGAAGAAAGGGCGAGATCATTGTGCTGGACCTGCCGTGTTTGACCAGGCTGATGGCCTGGAAGCTTTGACTGGGCACCTCTCATGTGTAAGTCCCTGTGCCGGGGATGTGAGGTATGAAGAGATGACTAAGAAAAGATCCAGCCCTGTAAGCAGTCATTCTCTAATCTGAGAAGCAAGGCTCATGAACATATGAGGGGGAACCTACCTTCTAAGGCCCTAAAGGTCAAGATTGAGAGCAAGGATGGGATGGAGCTTACTGTATGATGTGGAGATTATTTCACCACACTAAGCTTTCATTCTCCCGTTAGTAAAATGGGGATTCTAATAGTACTTAACTCATAATATTTACTACATAATTTACATATATTTCTGTAGGCCTGGTAAAAGGAAGGGTCTGTTTCCTAGATGTTCAGAGGAGAGGCAGTCACTGGGAGCGGGAAGGTTCAGGAAGATTTCATGGTGGAAACCTTACTTGCCGTTTCCGCCTGAGGGCCTTCAGTGGGGCTTCCTGCCCACCACCCCACGCATAGTGTCACTCAGGATACCTTTCAGGCTTCAGACTTCTTAACTTTGCAGCAGATTTCACTGTAGACTGCCTTGTCCTTCTCAACACACGGTCTTCACACGGTCCTCTTACCTCTTGGCTCTTCCTGTCTGTCTTCTTTCTGGACCTTTCTTGCTCCTCCCACCCCTTAGGGGAAAGCCCTGCCCTCTGTGCATTTCCTCTGGAGGGGTGTCTTCGCTCTGCGTCATGTCTCCTTCAGGTTCGTGACTTCTAAGTCTGCGTCTCCAGCCTGCTTTCCTGTGCTCTGTGCCTATATTCCTGACCACACTCTATTTTCTCAGCAGATCTTTATGGAGAGCCCACTCTGTGCTGAAGGTGGACACAGTCTCTGCCCATGCCTTTGTTTATATATCAGCCAGAGAGGTGGTCACTCAGAGCCAGTCACACCCTGATGTACTTAATTCCAGTCATGCCAGGGGCTACCAAGGAGAAGAAATGCCCACCTGGGAGGCTGACTGAATTCTTCTGCATGGTCAGGAGAGGCATGAACGAGGGCTTGAAGGGAACTCTGTGGGTAGGTGGGCAGGGAGGGAGGGAAGAGGGAGAGGGGGACTTAGAGGCTTCCCGGCAGAGAGGACACATGGGCTGAAGGGTGAGTCAGGAAGGAGTGGGTGAGCGGGAGAGCTGAGAGAAGGTCAGTGTGGGCAGTGGGCTGCCAGGAAGGCCATGGGAGAGGGGTGTGAGATGAGGCCAAGGAATGAGGACAGACACATTCAAGATGTGCACCAAACTCTGAGAGCTTGAGAAGGGTGTGATCATATCTGTGCTTCTAGAAACTCACACTTGCTGCTATGTGGAGAGAATGGGCAAGCCTGGACGTGGGCTTAGGAGGTGGCTATGAACCCAGGTGGATAATCATTATGGTTTGGACTAGGGTTGTGAGAGCAGAATGAAGGAGAAGTGGCCAGATTCTTGGGGTGGGGTTAGGACATAAAGTCTCCAGGATGTCATGATGGATTTTATGAAGGAGTGAGGAAGAGGGAGGCTCAAGGGTGACGGCTGGATTCCTGTGGCTCAGCTGTTCACGGAGTCAGGGAGCCCTGCAGGAGGAGTGAGAGGCAGAATGTCGAATATTTTACAAGGTAGATATTTGAACGTTGAATTTATTGCTTATATATCTGTGTTGGAGGTGATTCTGAGGGAGACAAGTGGAAAAGTGGAGGAAGAGGTGGAATATATGGAACTCAGAAGAGTGCCTGAAGGAGCTGTAAATGAGGGAGTCCCTGGTACAGGAGATGGTCTAAGACAGGAGCGTAGAGTGAGAAAAGGGTAAGGTTCTAAGAAGTCCAGCTTTTAAAGGTTAGCAGGGGAAACTGAGGGGTGGCCAGAAGGGTAGAAGGAAATCAGGGAGCATGCAGTCCTGAGAAAAGAGTGCTAGCAGGACGGAGAGGGCATCGGAGACAGGTTTTACAGAGGCAGGAAGATGAGGACTGGAGGCTGTCCCATGGACTTAGGGACCGAGAAGTCCCTGGTGACCCTAGTGAGAGGGAGCCATCTTGGCAGCATTATGGGGCAGAAGCGGGTTCAGAGTGAGTGGGGAGGGAGGAAATGGAGGCAGAGGATGTGGAACAAAATGAGAGCCTAGTGACGTTTCAAAGGGAAGATACCTGAACACGCGTAAAGCTTCTGGAAGGATCCAGAAGAAAGGGAAAGCTTGACAAGATTGGCAAGATAGAGTAACTGATAGCAGTTGAGGTTCTCCGGAAGGTGAGGCCAGGGGACCCAGTGGACAGGTAGGGGCTGGTCTCAGGGAGCAGGAGAGACTCTGCCCTGCGGTGTCAGGAGGAAGGGGGAAGAGAGGGAGGAGCAAGTGCAGGTGAGGTGCGGGCAGGTTTCCTTCTCCTCAGTGGAAACGCCAGGGAGCTTCTTCCCCCAGGTAAGGCAGTCCCTAAGTGAGCACGGCCCTCTGGGGTGGGGTGGGGTCAGCGGGTGGTGTGTGAGGGCTGAGTGGCACTCATCAGCCTGGGGAGGCAACTCGATTATAGGAATGCCATGGGGCAGCATGAGGTACCCGCTCGAGTTTGTTGACCATGAAGGCAAAGGGGCACTCATGGCCCCATAGTGCATTTTTCTCTAGAGAATTTGGGCAGAGAAACCAAGTACTGAGTTCATTTAAGCTTGGAATTTTACTAGGTAGATGTGATGCAAGGGCAGAAAGGCAAAGACATCTTCTGGTTATTGTCCTGCTATCCCATGGACACTTCATTCTCAATATGTCCCAAATCTTTTATCTCATTACCTTCATCCCCAGTGCTCCCCAAATCTGCTCTTCCTTCCAGATTCCCTATCTTGGTTAATAAAAATACAATCATCTGATGATACCATGAGTCACAGTATTTTATTAAGCACGTGTTCTATCAAATGTCACACCAGATATTTTTAAAAAATCACCTCATCTGTTCATCATAACAACCTCATGGGATATGTCCTATTCATTTTACAGATGTGAAAACTAAGGCTCAGACAGGTTCTGTCACTTGCTCCAGGTCTCTAGTAAAAAAGTCAGAATGAAAACTAGGTCTGTCAGTTTCCAAAGTCCTTCTCCTCTCCCCCACCCCCTGCGAGTTCCCCTGCCCTAAAATCACCCATCCCTGACTTTCCTTCTTCTCACCTCCCACACCAGCTCAGTTGTCACATTCTGTTAGTTCACCTCTGTCATGTCTCCTGTATCACTTGCCATTTCCTGCCATGTCCCTGCACCCTCCTCTGTGTCACTGGCTGGGTGCACCAGAAGGTAAGCCCTTGAGGGCAGGAATCATTATCAATGCTGTTTTCTGTGTATCCTTGGAGCCTAGAACAGAGTCAGACAAACACTAGGCTAACACTAAGAAGCTGTTGAGTGAAAAGATAAATGTCTATTGGGAGATAATTCTCCATGGCTGTCTCGCAATTCCACAATTCTCATCAGCCTGGGGAGGCAACTTGATTATAGGAATGCCATAGGGCAGCATCAGGTACCCGCTCAAGTTTGTTGACCATGAAACATGCTTATGGGCAGAAGCACAGGCAGCTTTTTATCCCAGACCATTTATTTACATAGCAAACAGCTATGGAAGATACAGTGTCTTCTGCAGTGGAGGACAGTATAATAATGTTTGTTTGCTGTCCAGTATAATAAGGACAATGTATCCCTCCAGGGCAAAGGTTGGACAGGCTTGCTTGCAGCCCATTATAAAAGATTAGGGTTTCCTAAGCTTGGGGTTCCTCAGCAGGTGTAGTATCACCTGGGTCCAGCCCCAGGGAACTTGGGGACTAAGAGAAACTGACTTGAATGTGAAGCTCATGCTGCCTGCTGTACCATGAGTTGTAAAGTCCCTTATCTCTGGGCCGGGATATCATGTCTACTCCCAGCATCCATGAACCTGTGGCAGGCTAACTTGTTAGACTGCAAAGGTAAAATCTCAGTGCCTTTGGAGTTTGTGACCATGGTCCTATATAGCCTTTCAGTAGGACAACTGAGAAACAGCCTCCACCTCCCACCCCTCCCTAACAGCTGTCTCTAGTGCCGAAGTCCCCATAGTGTCCTTTAGAGCAGGGATAATCTATCCCAGACTCCCCAGACTGCCCTCCAAGACCCTGGAGGATGGTTCCTACCTCCCTAAGGTCACCTCCTACCACCCCACCCCTGCTCCAGCTCAGGCAGTCATCCCCCTTGCACACCTTCTCCACTCTTGTGTATCTTTGGCCTTGTCATGCTATTCCCTCCACAAGGGTCATCCTTGTCCCCTTATGAAAGTTCAAGTCCTGTCCACCCTTTGAGACCAGTATCCTGTATTGCCTCTTTCATAAGGCCTGCCCTGAGCCTTACGAATTCCCTCTTGGAATTCCCTCTCCCTTCACTGACCCTCACTCTACTGATCTTTGTAGGGTCCTTCAGTCCTTTTGCCTTGCATTGTGGCTGTCTGGGTAAGCCCCACTCTGCCTCTGTGGTCTCAACCTCTGAAGCCCATGGCATACAGTAGGAGCTCAATGGATGAGTGAGAGACATATGGAAGAGTTGAACTTCAAGGCACAGGGAATTGCAGGGTGGTATGGTGGAGGGACCTGTGGAAAAGGCATTCCCAGTGAGAAGAGAGTGAACATAGGTAAGGAGATGGGAGTGCCCAGAGCAGGAGGAATTATCACTTGGGTGGGACAGAGTTCTTGAAGGAGGGCCCAAAGAGATGGGCCAGAAAAGGTAAACAAATGAGGCCCAGGGCCCAGTCCTCTGCGAGGGCAGAAGCCGTGGTAATGGGGCTCCGTGGTCTGGGTCGCTTGGCCAGGGCCTCAAGAGGCAGCCCCTCTCCCTCTCCCTGCCCACCCGCTCCGCCTGCGTCGGCCATCAGAGCCTCGCTCGCGGCCTCAGAGCCCAGCATTGACGCGGGCCCGCGCGTGAGTCAAGACTGCGTCACGGCGCCCCGCCGCCAGGGTGGCCTTTCGGAAAGCGAGGGAACGGTGCGCGGTGCGCTCCGCCCAGATCCGTTCCGCTCCGCAGAGCCGGCGCGGCCAGGGCGCAGGGAGGACGGCATTCGGCCTCGGTGCCCGCAGCCCCACGCGCTCCCTCTGCCGCGGGACCTGGGTCCCCGGGCCGCTCCCCGGAGGCCTGAGCGCACCGCGGGCGGGAGCTGGGCCGGGACCCGCGGCGAGGGAGGGAGCGAGAAGCGAGCAGAGTCGCGTGCACGGGCGCGCGGCTCCGGGTCCCCTCCCAGCCCCGGCTGGTGACCGTCGCCGCCAGACTCGGGCTGCCGGTGGGAGGGCTGTGCGCCTGCGACCCGTCGGGGGCCGCAGCAGCTCTGCCGAAGCGCAGCGGCTGTGTCCGCGCGACGCCCCACGCGGGACAGGTGAGTCGCTGGCCGCGCCCCGCCTGGCTTTACGCGGTCAGCCACCGCAACTTTGGCTGTTCCGGCCCCGCCTCGGCCGGGAAGGCCTAAGGACCGAGGTGCGAGGCGGCCATGCCCAGGTATCTGCCCGGCCCTGGGCTCTTCCCGCCGCTCCAGCCGCTGTTGCCTGGCGACGGAGCACCGGGGCCCGTGCTCTTCGGGCACATCGCGGGTGCCCAGCTCAGCTAGCATGGGCTGGCCAACGGGCTCCAGCTTCCGGGGCTCAGGCGGGCCCAAGAACTCCGGAGGTAATAGGGCAGAGCTGCAGAGGCAAGCGCCCGCGGAGCACCCGGGAGGAGGCCCGGCCAGTCCCGCCGCCCGCAGCTGCGCGCCTAGGGCTCAGTCCCCGCGGGGAGGCTCCTGCGCGGCGGGAGACCCCAGCCCCATCCGCTCGGCTTCCGGCCGGTGACCTTGAGAATAACATTGGCAGGAGAAGCAGAGTGCTTGCGCAGAGATGAATATTTAATTCCCAGCCCTGGGGCTGGTCTTCGCTGAATTTGGAGCTAGCCGGCAGCCCAGCCATCCTCGAGGGAAGCGCATCTGAGAACCTAATGACGGAGATGGGGGACGTGCGCAGGGTGCGTGTCTGGAGGGGGCACCGTCTCAGGAGACAGGCCTCTGCCACATTTATACCTGTGAGCACCGAGTTCTATAGCGATGCTCGAAGTACTCCTGGAGGGCCGTTCCCCCAGGAGCGCTGTCGTCTTGTAAGGAAGCCTGGTGTTTCCTTTTAAAGCCCAAACCGCACTTTCAGGGCTCCAAGTGATTAGAAATACCGAGGCCACTTAACTTACAGGACTCAGTCACTGTCAAGTGGCTTTAAAAAAATTATAAATTGATCCCATTTCTCTTTACTTCTTTGAGAAATATTTTAAAGGATCTTTGTATTAGGAGATTTCTAACAGGCTGTATTTGTGGCAATTCTTCTGTGAGTATGAGGCAGGTGGGGCCGGGTTGGGGAGATAGGGTGGTTGGGTAAAGAAGGAAGAGTCTTTTGAAGGCTCTGCCCATGTTAACAGGAACTTGTAAGAAACTAGGAAAATCCTGTAATGGCTCTAAAAAAAATTTAACCAAAACATTAAAGCCTAGCTGTTTGGCTGTGTTGGACATGGTGACTGATGTCTAGAGGACAAGGTCAGAGGGTGTTGAGGTTAACAGTGGGGATTTCCTGTGTCCCTCCCTGTGCTTACATTACCCCATGGTCCAGTAAGTGCCCCCATCCCCTGAGCAGGAAGGGCTTTGAGGTCACACCTGACTGTCCTTGGGCTATGGCTCATTCATGGGGCCCATCAGAGGCTCCAGCTCCTCTGCTGACTTTTTCTCTAATAGAGCAGCTGTAACTAAGTAGGTGGTGAGTTTCCTTGAATCTCTGCAGCTCAGCTTGGAGGGTGACTCAGTGCAGGAGGCAAATTGCGCCCACCAGCTCTGATTGGAGTAAGTTTGACCTGAGTCACATGCAGAGTTGTGTGTCAGCTGTTTGGGAGTTGAATGGAGTTCTTTCCCAGGAACTGTGGGCAGGAATGGCCAGAGATACCAGTGTTTTAGGGCCACTGAGCAGAGGTGGGCAGGTCCTCATAGTGAGCCATGCTGAGCTCAGGCTGCCTGGCTGTGGGGCAAGGGCCTTAGGCCTCTGACTCCAAGGGAAGGAAAGCAGGGCCAGGGTGGGGGTGCGGGGTTGGAGAAGTCTCCGGGGGAGGGTATGTGGTTGTTGTCAGAACTGGGCCCATTGCCCAGCCATGTGCCAGCAGGAAGTGACCTTGGGCAAGTCACTTTCCCTCTGGAGCCTTGGTGTCCTCAGAGATGCCTATGCCACCTTTTCCGCAGGCTTATTTTGAGCCCATTGCTGGACACATAACAGATGCTCATTAAATGTTAGTTCCCCACCTCTTTCCTTATGGACTGTAACCAGAGTTGCTTCTTCCTCTCCCTGCCCTTGCCCCTTGGTGTAAGAGGGGTATGGGAAAAATGAAAGTGGCAGGGCTTCAGTGTGGTTGAGAAGGACCCACAACTCACTTCAAGCTGAACTGTTCTAACCCCCAGGTCTCTTCAGGAGACCCTGAGTGGGGAAGACTGAGTAAGAGCAGGGCTGAGAGGGTAGGGGTGGGGGTGGGCCCGGCTGTGTTGGGTCTGCCGGCACCCTCAGCTGTCTGCAAATAGCCCCAGGATGAGACTCCAGCACATAGTTTAGGATTGTTCATGTCTAGGGCCTGGTCTCAAGTTACGGCACCTGCAGGGTGGACTTCAGGGGTCCCCGCCCTTCAGGCAGGGCTTGCCATCCTCCTCCCCACCTGACCTATCTGTAATGGAGTTGAAAGCCACAAGACAACTGTGCAGGAGAGGCGGGGCTGGCTTTTCCTGGAGAGGAAAGGAGTGTGTCTCCTGCCTTCCCTGATGGGTCCTGGGTCCCTGCTCCCTCATTCTATAATGTGCCTAGTTTTGGTGTGGAGCTATGATGTTTGTGCCTCAAGAGTGAAGGAAATAAGGGGATCCCCAGTGCAACAGGGAAGGGACCATGCTGACCCAGGGGACTCCAGCCTGCTACTGGAAGTTGCGTGTGTGTGTGTGTGTGTGTGTGTGAGTGTGTGTGTGTGTATGCACCCTGGAGGTACATGCACCCTGGAATCAATGTCCTACCCATCAGATCTGGGAGCAAATTCCAAGGATGATTGAGAAAGAGATATGAAAGGACTCCTGACTGCTGTGCATCTTCTCTTCCTGCCTGCTCCTTTTTCTGTCCAGGTCTGCTGCAGCAGGACAATTCATCATGAATCCCTTTAAGGCTGCTAAGATGCACAGCAGAATAGCTTAAAGGGAAGATGGATTTGGGCTTTTTTCTTAGAACCAGGTCTGAGTTATCACTCACTCCTAGGCTGGGCTGCAAAAAGTCCTCACAGCCAAATATCTAGAGCAGCAGGATGAGAAAAAACTCGGTCACTTAGCAACTACAAAGCCCTTTTACATTAACCTCCCTGACTGGTGTTCTGGACTCCAGAGGTCAGAAGCAAAGTGCTGTGAGGAGGTCTGCATTAGTTCCCCTTCCCATACTCAGGTGGGACAGTGCTCTGTGGGGGAAATGCTTACCTGGTGTGCTCTTAGGGGAGGTGAGTGCCATCCTGGCTTCTAGCTGCTTATGCCATGCTTGGCACACAGTGATAATACCCAGGTTTTTATTGAGGCTTCTGCATTGTGCTAAGTGCTTTATTCTTATACCATCTTGTTTAATCTCACTACAATCCCATGAGACAGATATTGCTCTCTGCAGTTTACAGTTGTGAGACTGGAGGTTCAGAACAGTGAAATAATTTGCTCAAGGTCACACACATAGTGAGTGGCAACCTGAGAACTTGAACTCAGGTTTGTCAGATTCTAAACTTCATGCTCTTAACAACTATGTGATATGTCTCCATAAGAAGTTCTTAATAAATATTTGTTGACAACCTAGGCATTTACCCAGAGGAGGCTGTCTAAATCTGTGAGTCCAGTTCTTTATGCTAGTGACCTGAGAAAGGGGGAAATGAGCTCCCAGCAATGGAAAATTGGTAGGAATGAACATGGTTAAACTTCCAAAATTGAGGAATGTGGTATGTGGTTCCAGGTGGATTGGAATCCAGAAGATCCCAGTCTCCATCTTGGTGCTTTATTGTCCTGCCTGTCTTCCGTTTCTTGACCTCTACCACTCCTGACCTAATTCACTTCAGTTCTGTCCAAGTCAGGGGTTGCTGATGGAAGCAGGGAGAGGAGAATCAAAGCAGAGTGGATGTTGCCCTGAGGATGTTGCATCAGCAGAATCAAGGACAGCCATTTGCTGGTGGGAGCTCTGGTGTGTCAGGTTTCTGTGCTGGAGAGTGCATGCTAGGGACTTGCAGCAGTTTCTGATGAGGCCCCAGACCCCAGGGCAAAACTGCTAAAGCTCCAAGGTTATTTACAGCATGGGCTGCTCAGAGCAGTGCTGCTTGCTTCCTGATCTTATCCCATGGAGAGTGCACTCTCCTCACCTTTTGGGCTCTGCCACTTGCATTCTTGGCTGTTCTGGGAAATTTGGCATCTGATTCCTCCTGCTCCTTCATCTCTTCTCTCTGAGAAATCACCATCCCTTGAGGAACAAGCCTATACTGGCCAGCCTGCCTGGCACCTCCAAACCACCCTTGGTCTTGGTGGGGAAGTTCCTGTGAGTGAGGGTGGTAACTGGAAGTAAGCATTAATACTCCCCCACCCCCAGAGGACACAGAGAGGTCTTCCCAGAAACCCTTCCTCCATAGGCAGACATTTTGTGGAGATACAGTCCTTTGATAATCCCCCTGCCCCACCCCCATGAGTAATTAAAAAAATTAAAACACTGTTCATATGTGGATAAATCCAGTTATGGGAAAATATAATTAGTGAATAATTACATAGTGAATATATAAGTAATATATATATTATATGTGTATAATGCATATATAGGGAATAATTAAAATATTCCCTGTGCATAGAAAACTCACATATGAGGAGATAAGCGCTGATGTAAGATGGATTACCACAATATTCTCATGGTGAGAAACAGGCAATTTTGTTAGAGAATAATTCTTTGTCAGGTGATCCTTGGCAGTCTGAGTCCCCAGCTTGGGAGCTGAGACTTGAGGCCCTGTTTGCTCTGTGGCTTCTTCTGGAGGGAGGGTGGGGCCAGTGTAGGGCCCGAGGAGATGATGTTCCAGCTCTCAGACCCTTGGGGCGTCTTGTTAGCTGCATTCGTCGCACTGAGTTGCCACTCTGCCTTCAGAGCCCTCTCACAGATCTTCTGAAGGTAACAAGCTGCCTCTTGCTGTACTCCATCATTTCTAATTACTGGTTTAATTAGAATTTCTGCTGGATTCTGCACACTGCTGATTTGCCACCTATTCTTTCACTTGCAAATGGAATTCATTGGTCTACACCCAAAATTCCTGCTGGTTGCATTTTCTCTTTAATTATAAGACTCCTGGGCTCCTGTGGTTTTAAATCCCACTCCAGGTCAGCAATGCTGTTTGATAAAGCCTACCTTTTGTGACATGTGTGAACAGTCACCTGGTGGAGTGGCTCCGTCAGGTGACACCAGGTGAATATTCAATGATGATGTGGACCCCTTCTTCTCTGGGGATATAAAGGAAGGAGGAGGTGCTCCCGTGCTGGGCACCCAGCACTGGCTCCCAGGATGGCCTGTTGGGCGCTGTCCACGGTCCTGGCACACTGCTGAGACAACCTGCCAGCTAGTGATTTGGGGCTCCTGTAGAACAGCTGGCAGGAACATCACTGACCACTTCCCCAAATTGCATTAGTTGTTGGCTTTGGGAAAAAACCTGGCCAAGTGAGGAAGCTCCTGACCTCAGGGGGAAATGGTGGTGACTTGTTGACTGTGGCTCAGGTGTATCACTTTGAAATGCAGCATGGTACATGGGTGAACTTCCTAATCAGTGCCACAGGTGGGTAGCAGCTGGCCCAGAAAGAGTGCTGCCTATATCTCTTGGAATAGCCTGGAGTGGCCTAGGGTGGAGGAACCTCTTCCATTCACCCCAGTGTTCTGTACCAGTATTCTCTTCTCTGCGTGTCATGACATGCAAAAAGTTGGAAAGAACCAGGATATTGGAAAGCATATGGGCTACAGAGTTCAGATGAACATAATTGGAATCTCTACTCCTCCATTTCACGGCTGGGCAATCTTGTACAGGAGAGTTATCTTCCCTTAGCCTAGCCTGCTTCATTATAAAGTGAGAATTGCATTTTTATCCCAAGTTTTTGGGAGGATAAATAACACATATAACTGCACCAGATCTTCAGATACTTGCTCCCTTGCTGTGATCTCAGCTGTCCAGCAACTTGTTCCTGATAGTAGTGCTTCCCGCTGTACTGATGGCGGTGAGGAAAGAGACATAACCCTTCTTGTTCCCTGAGAGGAGACAGCATGTTGGGACTGTAATTAAGAGTTTCTGGTCATGATTTCTTCAAGTGCCCTTCAGCAGTTCT